>NC_090412.1:24334025-24668548 GCF_036365525.1 Heterodontus francisci | reverse complement strand
GATGAACCAAATGGCCTCCTTCTGTGTTGTAAAGGCTCTATGATTCTACGACTCCTGGCCCATCACAGACAGTGCTATATTGTGTATGAGGACAGAAAGTTGGTGAATCGTCTGAAAACCTTCCCTGGTACCACAGGTAAGGTTCCCACATGTGATCCACCTTGGTCATGCCATTCCGATTTGGGTGAACTACACTTTCCAGCAATCTTGGAAACAGACAAATGTGATCCCCTCGTCAGTGTCACTGACTGCCCCTCCAGCACGGCCCCATGCTATAAACAGATGCTGAGTTGTAATCCCAAGGAATTGAAAGACTTGCATTTATATAGCGCCTTTCATAACCTCAGCCCATCCCAATGCACTTTACAGCCAATAAAGCACATTTTGAAGTGTAGTCACTGATGCAATGTAGGAAGTGTGGCAGCCAATTTACACGTAGCAAGCTCCTGCAAACAGCAATGTGATAATAGCCAGATAAACTGTTTCAGTGATAATGGTTGAAGGAACCAATACAGAACAAACAGAGACATCAGTACCAGCTCCAAGACCTGCGCTCGGTGAATGAAGCAATTCACTCCGATTGGGAAGTCTGACTCCTGTCCAAACACAATCACGGGCCAAGTGGCAGAACTGCTATTTGAGGCGATGGAGGTACTGCTCAGTCCGAGAGCTAAAGAAGCCATATAAATAGTGGGCATCACCTCTGAACAACCCTGTAAATGGTGTAGTGTGCTGCACCTACTAATCTGACAGAACTTGGACTACACAGCATTAAAACCAGTCAGCTGAAAATTATGCAGGTTACTGAAGAATTATTCCAACATAAACTATTGATGTATTTAAGGGGAAGCTAGTTAAGTACATAAGGGAGAAATGAATAGATGGATATGTTGGTATGAAGTAATTAGAATGGACGGAGGCTGGTGTGGAGCATAAACACCATCCTTTGGACTGATGCCTGTTTCTGTGCTGTAAATTCTATTGGTCAAAGAGCTAAGATAACAACAAAATAAAGGAAGTATTAGATTTGAAGATAGAAATACTGCAGATGCTGGAAATCTGCATCAAAAGCAAAAATAAGGAAAAAGAAAAGGCTTTGCATTTATCGAGTGCCTTTCAGGACATCAGTACCTCCTAAATAATTTTACAGACAATTAAGCACTTCTGAAGTGATGTCATTGTAGTAGCGTAGGAAACCCAGCAGCCAATTTGTGCTCTGCGAGATCGCACAAACAGCAATGTGATAATGACCAGATAATCTGCTCTTAGATGTTGGTTGAGGAATCAATATTGGCCAGGACTCCAGGGATAACTCCCCTGCTGCTTTTCAGAATAGTGCCATGGCATCTTTTCTGTCCACCTGAGCGGGCAGATGGGGCTGCAATTTAATGTTGCATCCAAAAGATGGCATCTCCGACAGTGCAGCCCTCCCTCAGTATTGCACTGCAACGACAGCCTGAATTTTGTGCTCAAGTCTCTATATTGTGAACTGCATTTACAACCTCTGACTCAGAGGTGAAGGGACTACCCACTGAGCCACGACTGCCACAAAAAAATCATCTAAGCCACTTGGCAGGTCAGGCAAGACCTGTTCAGACAACACAAATCAACATTGAACTTCTTCAGAAATAAGTCAGTGAAGTTCCCCCACAGATTACTCAGCACACAGAGAGAAAAAGACGGCGGGGCTGGTTATGCCGTATTCCCGCCCGCCCGCCATCTTAACTTACCTCAGATCAGGCATGGGAGGGACACCAGGACCAGGGAGTACTTTAAATGGACAAGCGGTGGCCTGATGCCATCCAGTGAGACTCAGGCCCTTTCAAATTGTTTACATTTACGAGTCCTGGCTCTTGCCAAAAGGGGAAGGGCGGGGTCATGATTGGCTGGGAGGCTGATGGCTGCAAGGACCCATGGACAGGGTCCTAGCTTAAAGTTAGTGCTTAGAAGGGGATGGAAATTCCCAAACAACTGCTGGAGGTGCGAGGGAGAAGGAAGGCCAGACTGGGAAGGGCCCAGTATTCCATATGAGACCCAAGGAAGCAGTGTTTTTTCTCATGTCCATATATGTCTCCTCATAGAGGCTACAGTGCGGTCTGAAGAACAGTAATAGTTTCAGTGGGGCCTGGGAAGCAGCAGAGTGAGGTCCGGGGCCAAAGCAGTGATGGTTTACAGTGAGGTCTGAGGAGCAATGATAGTTCACAGTGAGGCCTGAGGAGCAGTAATAGTTCACAGTGAGGCTTGGGGAGCAGTGATAGTTGACAGTGAGGCCTGAGGAGCAGTGGTAGTTCACAGTGAGGCCTGAGGAGAAGTAATAGTTCACAGTGAGGCTTGGGGAACAGTGATAGTTTACAGTGAGGTCTGAGGAACAGTGATAGTTTTCAGGGAGGCCTGATAGCAGTGATAGTTCAGAATGAGGTCTGGGGAGCAGTGACAGTTTACAGGGAGGCCTGAGGATCAGTGACAGTTTCAGTGACGCTTGGGGAGCAGTGATAGTTTACCATGAGGCCTGAGGAGCAGTGATAGTTTACGGTGAGGCCTGAGGAGCAGTGATAGTTTACAGGCCTGGGTAGCAGTGATAGTTTACAGGGAGGCCTGAGGAACAGTGATACTTTACAGTGAGGCCTGGGGAGCAGTGATAGTTTACAGTGAGGCCTGGGGAGCAGTGATAGCTCACAGTGAGGCCTGGGGAGTAGTGAATGTTCACAGTGAGGCCTGAGGAGCAGTGATAGTTTACCATGAGGCCTGAGGAGCAGTGATAGATTGCAGTGAGGCCTGGTGAGCAGTGATAGTGTACAGGCCTGGGGAGCTGTGATAATTTACAGTGAGGCCTGGGGAGCAGTGCTGGTTTCCAGTGAGGCCTGAGGAGCAGTGATAGCTCACAGTGAGACCTGGGGAACAGTGAAGTTTACAGTGAGGCCTGAGGAGTAGTGATAGTTTACAGTGAGGCCTGAGGAGCAGCGATAGTTTACAGGGAGGCCTGGGGAGCAATGATAGTTTACAGGCCTGAGGAGCAGTGATATTTTACAGGGAGGCCTGGAGAGCAGTGATAGCTCACAGTGAGGCTTGGGGAGCAGAAAAAGTTTACAGTGAGGCCTGAGGAGCAGTGATAGTTTACAGTGAGGCCTGGAGAGCAGTGACAGTTTTCAGGCCTGGGGAGCAGTGATAGTTTACAGTGAGGCCTGAGGAGCAGTGATAGTTTACAGTGAGCCTTGGGGAGCAGTGACAGTTTACAGGGAGGCCTGGGGAGCAGTGATAGTTTACATTGAGGCTTGGGGAGCAGTGATAGATCACAGTGAGTCCTGATAGCAGTGACAGTTCACAGTGAGGCTTGGGGAGCAGTGATAGTTTTAAGGCCTGGGGAGCAGTGATAGTTTACAGGGAGGCATGAGGAGCAGTGATAGTTTACAGTGAGGCCTGGGGAGCAGTGATAGTTTACAGGGAGGCCTGAGGAGCAGTGATAGTTTACAAGGAGGCCTGAGGAGCAGTGATAGTTTACAGTGAGGCCTGGGGAGCAGTGATAGTTCACAGTGAGGCTTGGGGAGCAGTGATAGTTTACAGTGAGGCCTGGGGAGCAGTGATAGTTTACAGGCCTGGGGAGCAGTGATGGCTCACAGTGAGGCCTGGGGAGCAGTGATAGTTCATAGTGAGGCTTGGGGAGCAGTGATAGTTTACAGTGAGGCCTGGGGAGCAGTAATAGTTTACAGAGAGGCCTGGGGAGCAGTGATAGTTTGCAGCCCTGGGGAGCAGTGATAGATCTCAGTGAGGCCTGGGGAGCAGTGATAGTTCACAGTGAGGCTTGGGGAGCAGTGATAGTTTACAGTGAGGCTTGGGTAGCAGTGATAGTTTACAGTGAGGCCTGGGGAGCAGTGATAGTTCACAGTGAGGCTTGGGGAGCAGTGATAGTTGACAGTGAGCATTGGGGAGCAGTGATAGTTCACAGTGAGGCCTGAGGAGCAGTGATGGTTTGCAGTGAGGCCTGAGGAGTAGTGATAATTCGCAGTGAGGCCTGGGGAGCAGTGATAGATTACAGTGAGGCCTGAGGAGCAGTGATAGTTTACAGTAAGGCCTGGGGTGCAGTGATAGTTTACAGGCCTGGTGGGCAGTGATAGTTCACAGGGAGGCCTGAAGAACAGTGATATTTTACAGGGAGGCCTGATAGCAGTGACAGTTCACATTGAGGCCGAGGGAACAGTGATAGATCACAGTGAGGCCTGAGGAGCAGTGATAGTTTACAGGGAGGCCTGAGGAGTAGTGATAGATCACAATGAGGCCTGGGGAGCAGTGATAGTTCACAGTGAGGCTTGGGGAGCAGTGATAGTTTACAGGGAGGCCTGATATCAGTGACAGTTCACAGTGAGGCCAGGGGAGCAGTGATAGTTTTCAGGCCTGAAGAGCAGTGATAGTTTACAGTGAGGCCTGGAGAGCAGTGATAGTTTTCAGGCCTGGGGAGCAGTGATAGTTTACAGTGAGGCCTGAGGAGCAGGGATAGTTTACAGTGAGCCTTGGGGAGCAGTGACAGTTTACAGGGAGGCCTGAGGAGCAGTGATAGTTTACATTGAGGCTTGGGGAGCAGTGATAGATCACAGTGAGTCCTGATAGCAGTGACAGTTCACAGTGAGGCTTGGGGTGCAGTGATAGTTTACAGGGAGGCATGAGGAGCAGTGATAGTTTACAGTGAGGCCTGGGGAGCAGTGATAGTTTACAGGGAGGCCTGAGGAGCAGTGATAGTTTACAGGGAGGCCTGAGGAGCAGTGATAGTTTACAGTGAGGCCTGGGAAGCAGTGATAGTATACAGGCCTGGGGAGCAGTGATGGCTCACAGTGAGGCCTGGGGAGCAGTGATAGTTTACAGCGAAGCGTGAGGAGAGTTATGTTTACAGTGAGGCCTGGGGAGCAGTGATAGTTCACAGTGAGGCTTGGGGAGCAGTGATAGTTCACAGTGAGGCTTGGGGAGCAGTGATAGTTTACAGTGAGGCTTGGGTAGCAGTGATAGTTTACAGTGAGGCCTGGGGAGCAGTGATAGTTCACAGTGAGGCTTGGGGAGCAGTGATAGTTGACAGTGACCCTTGGGGACCTGCGATAGTTTACATTGAGGCCTGGGGAGCAGTGATAGTTCACAGTGAGGCCTGAGGAGCAGTGATAGCTCACAGTGAGGCCTGGGGAACAGTGATAGTTTACAGTGAGGCCTGGGGCGCAGACATAGTTCACAGTGAGGTCTGGGGAGCAGTGATAGTTTTCAGGCCTGGGGAGCGGTGACAATTTACAGTGAGGCCTGGGGCGTAGTGATAGTTCACAGTGATGCTTGGGGAGCTGTGATATTTTACAGGGAGGCCTGTTAGCAGTGACAGTTCACAGTGAGGCCGAGGGAGCAGTGATAGTTTACAGTGAGGCCTGGGGAGCAGTGATAGTTTTCAGGCCTGGGGAGCAGTGATAGTTTACAGTGAGCCTTGGGGACCTGCGATAGTTCACAGGGAGGCCTGAGGAGTAGTGATAGATCACAATGATGCCTGGGGAGCAGTGATATTTCACAGTGAGGCTTGGGGTGCAGTGATAGTTCACAGGGAGGTCTGGGGAGCAGTGATAGTTTTCAGGCCTAGGGAGCAGTGATAGTGTACAGGGAGGCCTGAGGAGCAGTGATAGATTTCAGGCCTGGGGAGAGTGATAGTTTACAGGGAGGCCTCAGGAGCAGTGATAGTTTACAGTGACGCTTGGGGAGCCGTGATAGTTTACAGGGAGTCCTGAGGAGCAGTGATAGTTAACAGTGACGCTTGGGGAGCAGTGATAGTTTACAGTGAGGTCTGGGGAGCAGTGATAGTTTTCAGGCCTGGGGAGCAGTGATAGTTTACAGGGAGGCCTCAGGAGCAGTGATAGTTTACAGTGACGCTTGGGGAGCAGTGATAGTTCACCATGAGGCCTGAGGAGCAGTGATAGTTTACAGTGAGGCCTGAGGAGCAGTGATAGTTTACAGTGAGGCTTGGAGAGCAGTGATAGTTCACAGTGAGGTCTGGGGAGCAGTGAATGTTCCCAGTGAGGCCTGAGGAGCAGTGATAATTTACCATGAGGCCTGAGGAGCAGTGATAGTTTGCAGTGAGGCCTGGTGAGCAGTGATAGTGTGCAGGCCTGGGGAGCAGTGATAATTTGCAGTGAGGCCTCGGGAGCAGTTCCGGTTTACAGTGAAGCCTGAGGAGCAGTGATAGTTTACATTGAGGCCTGAGGAGCAGTGACAGTTTACAGTGAGGCCCGGAGAGCAGTGTTAGTTTACAGGCCTGAGGAGCAGTGATATTTTACAGGGAGGCCTGGAGAGCAGTGATAGTTTGCCGTGAGGCCTGAGGAGCAGTGATAGTTCACAGTGAGGCCTGGGGAGCATTGATAGCTCACAGTGAGGCCTGAGGAGCATTGATAGTTCACAATGAGGCCTGAGGTACAGTGATAGTTTACAGTGAGGCCTGGGGAGCAGTGATAGTTCACAGTGAGGCCCGAGCAGCAGTGATATTTTACAGGGAGGCCTGGGGAGCAGTGATAGTTTACAGTGAGGACTGATGAGTTGTGATAGTTCACAATGAGGCCTGAGGAGCAGTGATAGTTTACAGTGAGGCACGAGCAGAAGTGATAGTTTGCAGTGAGGCCTCAGGAGTAGTGATAGTTTACAGTGAGGCCTGGGGAGGAGTGACTGTTCACAGGGAGGCCTGAGGAACAGTGATAGATTACAGTGAGTCCTGAGGAGCAGTGATAGTTTACAGTGAGGCCTGAGGAGCATTGATAGTTCACAAAGAGGCCTGGGGAGCAGTGATAGTTTACAGTGAGGCCTGGGGAGCAGTGATAGTTCACAGTGAGGCCCGAGCAGCAGTGATAGTTTACAGTGAGGCCTGGGGAGCAGTGACTGTTTACAGGGAGGCCTGAGGAGCAGTGATAGTTTACAGTGAGGCCTGGGGAGCAGTGATAGGTCACAGTGAGGCCTGAGGAGCAGTGATGATTTACAGGCCTGGGGAGCAGTGATAATTTACAGTGTGGCCAGGGGAGCAGTGATCGTTCAAAGTGAGGCCTGAGGAGCAGTGATAGCTCACAGTGAGGCCTGGGGAGCAGTGATAGCTCACAGTGAGGCCTGGGGAGCAGTGATAGTTCAAAGTGAGGCCTGAGGAGCAGTGATAGCTCACAGTGAGGCCTGGGGAGCAGTGATAGTTCATAGTGAGGCTTGGGGAGCAGTGATAGTTTACAGTGAGCATTGGGGAGCAGTGATAGTTCACAGTGAGGCTTGGGGAGCAGTGATAGTTTACAGGCCTGAGGAGCCGTGATATTTGACAGGGAGGCCTGGAGAGCAGTGATAGATTACAGTGAGGCCTGGTGAGCAGTGATAGATTACAGTGAGGCTTGGAGAGCAGAAAAAGTTTACAGTGAGGCCTGAGGAGCAGTGATAGTTTGCCGTGAGGCCTGAGGAGCAGTGATAGTTTATCGTGAGGCCTGGGGAGCAGTGATAGTTTAGAGGCCTGTGAGCAGTGATAGTTTACAGTGAGGCTTGGGGTGCAGTGATAGTTTACAGGGAGGCCTGAGGAGCAGTGATAGTTTGCAGTGAGGCCTGGGGAGCAGTGATAGTTCACAGTGAGGACTGAGGAGCAGTGATATTTTACAGTGAGGCCTGGGGAGCAGTGATAGTTTAGAGGCCTGTGAGCAGTGATAGTTTACAGTGAGGCTTGGGGTGCAGTGATAGTTTACAGGGAGGCCTGAGGAGCAGTGATAGTTTGCAGTGAGGCCTGGGGAGCAGTGATAGTTTGCAGTGAGGCCTGGGGAGCAGTGATAGTTCACAGTGGGGCATGGGGAGCAGTGATAGTTTGCAGTGAGGCCTGGGGAGCAGTGATAGTTTACAGTGAGGCCTGAGGAGCAGTGATAGTTTGCAGTGAGGCCTGATGAGCAGTGACAGTGTACAGGCCTGGGGTGCAGTGATAATTTACAGTGAGGCCTGGGGAGCAGTGATAGTTTACAGTGAGGCCTGGGGAGCAGTGATAGTTCACAGTGAGGCCTGAGGAGCAGCGACAGTTTGCAGTGAGGCCTGAGGAACAGTGATAGTTGACAGGGAGGCATGGGGTGCAGTGATAGTTTACAGTGAGGCCCGAGCAGCAGTGATATTTTACAGAGAGGCCTGGGGAGCAGTGATAGGTCACAGTGAGGCACGAGCAGCAGTTATAGTTTACAGGGAGACCTGAGGAGCAGTGATAGTTTACAGTGAGGCCTGGGGAGCAGTTATACGTCACAGTGAGGCCTGAGGAGCAGTGATAGTTTACAGTGAGGCTTGGGGAGCAGTGATAGTTGACAGTGAGGCCTGAGGAAAAGTGATCGTTGACAGGGAGGCCTGAGAGCAGTGACAGTTCACAGTGAGGCCTGGGAAGCAGTGATCGTTTACAGTGAGGCCTGGGGTGCAGTGACAGTTTACAGTGAGGCCTGGGGAGCAGTGATAGTTCACATTGAGGCCTGGGGAGCAGTGATAGTTCACAGTGAGGCCTGAGGAACAGTGATAGTTGACAGGGAGGCCTGATAGCAGTGACAGTTCACAGTGAGGCCTGGGAAGCAGTGAGAGTTTCCAGTGAGGCCTGGGGAGCAGTGAAAGTTTTCAGGCCTGGGGAGCAGAGATAGTTTACAGTGAGGCCAGAGGAGCAGTGATTGTTTGCAGTGCGGCCTGGGGAGCACTGATAGTTTACAGGCCTGGGGCGCAGTGATAGCTCACAGTGAGGCTTGAGGAGCAGTGATACTTCACGGTGAGTCCTGGGGAGCAGTAATAGTTTACAGGGAGGCCTGGGGAGCAGTGATAGTTTACAGTGAGGCCTGGTGAGCAGTGACAGTTTACAGTGAGGTCTGGTGTGCAGCGATAGTTTGCAGGCCTGGGGGGCAGTGATAATTTACATTGAGGCCTGGGGAGCCGTGATAGTTTACAGTGAGGCCTGGGGAGCAGTGATAGTTTACAGCGAAGCGTGTGGTGCGTTATGTTTACAGTGAGGCCTGAGGAGCAGTAATAGTTTACAGTGAGGCCTGCGACAAGTGATAGCTCACAGTGAGGCCTTGGGAACAGTGATAGTTTACAGTGAGGCCTGAGGAGCAGAGATAGCTCACAGTGAGGCCTGGGGAACAGTGATAGTTTACAGGGAGGCCTGAGGAGTAGTGATAATTCGCAGTGAGGCCTGGGGAGCAGTGATAGATTACAGTGAGGCCTGAGGAGCAGTGATAATTTACTATGATGCCTGGGGTGCAGTGATAGTTTACAGGCCTGGGGCGCAGTGATAGCTGACAGTGAGGCTTGAGGAACAGTGATACTTCACAGTGAGTCCTGGGGAGCAGCAATAGTTTACAGTGAGGCGTGAGGAGCGTTGTGTTCACAGTGAGGCCTGGGGAGCAGTAATACTTTGCAGCCCTGTGGAGCAGTCATCACTCACATTGAGGCCTGGGGAGCAGTGATAGTTCACAGTGAGGCCTGGCGAGCAGTGATATCTCACAGAGAGGCCTGGGGAGCAGTGATAGTTCACAGTGAGGCCTGGGGAGCAGTGATAGTTTACAGTGAGGCTTGGGTAGCAGTGATAGTTTACAGTGAGGCCTGGGGAGCAGTGATGCCTCACAGTGAGGCCTGGGGACCACTGATAGTTTCCATTGAGGCCTGGTGAGCAGTGATAGATTGCAGGCCTGGGGGGCAGTGATAATTTACAGTGAGGCCTGGGGAGCAGTGATAGCTCACAGTGAGGCCTGAGGAACAGTGATCGTTTACAGGGAGGGCTGATAGCAGTGACATTTCACAGTGAGGCCTGAGGAGCAGTGATAGTTTACAGGGAAGCCTGGGGAGCAGTGATAGTTTACAGGCCTGGGGTGCAGTGACAGTTCTCAGGGAGGCCTGAGGAGCAGTGATAATTTGCAGTGAGGCTTGGGGAGCAGTGATAGTTCACAGTGAGTCCTGATAGCAGTGACAGTTCACAGTGAGGCTTGGGGAGCAGTGATAGCTTTCAGGCCTGCGGAGCAGTGATAGTTCACAGGGAGGCCTGAGGAGCAGGTATAGTTTACAGAGAGGCCTGGGGAGCAGTGATAGTTTACAGGGAGGCCTGAGGAGCAGTGATAGTTTACAGGGAGGCTTGAGGAGCAGTGATAGTTTACAGTGAGGCCTGAGGAACAGTGATAGTTCACAGGGAGGCCTGATAGCAGTGACAGTTCACAGTGAGGCCTAGGGAGCAGTGATAATTTACAGTGAGGCCTGGGGAGCAGTGATAGTTTACAGGGAAGCCTGAGCAGCAGTGATAGTTTTCAGGCCTGGGGATCGGTGATAGTTTACAGGGAGGCCTGAGGAGCAGTGATAGTTTACAGGGAGGCCTGAGGAGCAGTGATAGTTTACAGTGAGGCCTGGGGAGCAGTGATATTTTACAGGCCTGGGGAGCAGCGATAGCTCACAATGAGGCCTGGGGAGCAGTGATAGTTTACAGGGAGGCCTGAGCAGCAGTGATAGTTTCCAGTGAGCTCTGGGGAGCAGTGATTTTTCACAGTGAGAACTAGGGAGCAGTGATAGTTTACAGTGAGGCCTGGGGATCAGTGACAGTTTTCAGATCGGGGGAGTAGTGATAGTTTAAAGGGAGGCCTGAAGAGCAGTGATAGTTTACAGTGAGGCCTGGGGAGCAGTGATAGTTCACAGTGAGGCTTGGGGAGCAGTGATAGTTGACAGTGACCCTTGGGGACCTGCGATAGTTTACATTGAGGCCTGGGGAGCAGTGATAGTTCACAGTGAGGCCTGAGGAGCAGTGATAGCTCACAGTGAGGCCTGGGGAACAGTGATAGTTTACAGTGAGGCCTGGGGCGCAGACATAGTTCACAGTGAGGTCTGGGGAGCAGTGATAGTTTTCAGGCCTGGGGAGCAGTGACAATTTACAGTGAGGCCTGGGGCGTAGTGATAGTTCACAGTGATGCTTGGGGAGCTGTGATATTTTACAGGGAGGCCTGTTAGCAGTGACAGTTCACAGTGAGGCCGAGGGAGCAGTGATAGTTTACAGTGAGGCCTGGGGAGCAGTGATAGTTTTCAGGCCTGGGGAGCAGTGATAGTTTACAGTGAGCCTTGGGGACCTGCGATAGTTCACAGGGAGGCCTGAGGAGTAGTGATAGATCACAATGATGCCTGGGGAGCAGTGATATTTCACAGTGAGGCTTGGGGTGCAGTGATAGTTCACAGGGAGGTCTGGGGAGCAGTGATAGTTTTCAGGCCTAGGGAGCAGTGATAGTGTACAGGGAGGCCTGAGGAGCAGTGATAGATTTCAGGCCTGGGGAGAGTGATAGTTTACAGGGAGGCCTCAGGAGCAGTGATAGTTTACAGTGACGCTTGGGGAGCCGTGATAGTTTACAGGGAGTCCTGAGGAGCAGTGATAGTTAACAGTGACGCTTGGGGAGCAGTGATAGTTTACAGTGAGGTCTGGGGAGCAGTGATAGTTTTCAGGCCTGGGGAGCAGTGATAGTTTACAGGGAGGCCTCAGGAGCAGTGATAGTTTACAGTGACGCTTGGGGAGCAGTGATAGTTCACCATGAGGCCTGAGGAGCAGTGATAGTTTACAGTGAGGCCTGAGGAGCAGTGATAGTTTACAGTGAGGCTTGGAGAGCAGTGATAGTTCACAGTGAGGCCTGGGGAGCAGTGAATGTTCCCAGTGAGGCCTGAGGAGCAGTGATAATTTACCATGAGGCCTGAGGAGCAGTGATAGTTTGCAGTGAGGCCTGGTGAGCAGTGATAATTTGCAGTGAGGCCTCGGGAGCAGTTCCGGTTTACAGTGAAGCCTGAGGAGCAGTGATAGTTTACATTGAGGCCTGAGGAGCAGTGACAGTTTACAGTGAGGCCCGGAGAGCAGTGTTAGTTTACAGGCCTGAGGAGCAGTGATATTTTACAGGGAGGCCTGGAGAGCAGTGATAGTTTGCCGTGAGGCCTGAGGAGCAGTGATAGTTCACAGTGAGGCCTGGGGAGCATTGATAGCTCACAGTGAGGCCTGAGGAGCATTGATAGTTCACAATGAGGCCTGAGGTACAGTGATAGTTTACAGTGAGGCCTGGGGAGCAGTGATAGTTCACAGTGAGGCCCGAGCAGCAGTGATATTTTACAGGGAGGCCTGGGGAGCAGTGATAGTTTACAGTGAGGACTGATGAGTTGTGATAGTTCACAATGAGGCCTGAGGAGCAGTGATAGTTTACAGTGAGGCACGAGCAGAAGTGATAGTTTGCAGTGAGGCCTCAGGAGTAGTGATAGTTTACAGTGAGGCCTGGGGAGGAGTGACTGTTCACAGGGAGGCCTGAGGAACAGTGATAGATTACAGTGAGTCCTGAGGAGCAGTGATAGTTTACAGTGAGGCCTGAGGAGCATTGATAGTTCACAAAGAGGCCTGGGGAGCAGTGATAGTTTACAGTGAGGCCTGGGGAGCAGTGATAGTTCACAGTGAGGCCCGAGCAGCAGTGATAGTTTACAGTGAGGCCTGGGGAGCAGTGACTGTTTACAGGGAGGCCTGAGGAGCAGTGATAGTTTACAGTGAGGCCTGGGGAGCAGTGATAGGTCACAGTGAGGCCTGAGGAGCAGTGATGATTTACAGGCCTGGGGAGCAGTGATAATTTACAGTGTGGCCAGGGGAGCAGTGATCGTTCAAAGTGAGGCCTGAGGAGCAGTGATAGCTCACAGTGAGGCCTGGGGAGCAGTGATAGTTCATAGTGAGGCTTGGGGAGCAGTGATAGTTTACAGTGAGCATTGGGGAGCAGTGATAGTTCACAGTGAGGCTTGGGGAGCAGTGATAGTTTACAGGCCTGAGGAGCCGTGATATTTGACAGGGAGGCCTGGAGAGCAGTGATAGATTACAGTGAGGCCTGGTGAGCAGTGATAGATTACAGTGAGGCTTGGAGAGCAGAAAAAGTTTACAGTGAGGCCTGAGGAGCAGTGATAGTTTGCCGTGAGGCCTGAGGAGCAGTGATAGTTTATCGTGAGGCCTGGGGAGCAGTGATAGTTTAGAGGCCTGTGAGCAGTGATAGTTTACAGTGAGGCTTGGGGTGCAGTGATAGTTTACAGGGAGGCCTGAGGAGCAGTGATAGTTTGCAGTGAGGCCTGGGGAGCAGTGATAGTTCACAGTGAGGACTGAGGAGCAGTGATATTTTACAGTGAGGCCTGGGGAGCAGTGATAGTTTAGAGGCCTGTGAGCAGTGATAGTTTACAGTGAGGCTTGGGGTGCAGTGATAGTTTACAGGGAGGCCTGAGGAGCAGTGATAGTTTGCAGTGAGGCCTGGGGAGCAGTGATAGTTTGCAGTGAGGCCTGGGGAGCAGTGATAGTTCACAGTGGGGCATGGGGAGCAGTGATAGTTTGCAGTGAGGCCTGGGGAGCAGTGATAGTTTACAGTGAGGCCTGAGGAGCAGTGATAGTTTGCAGTGAGGCCTGATGAGCAGTGACAGTGTACAGGCCTGGGGTGCAGTGATAATTTACAGTGAGGCCTGGGGAGCAGTGATAGTTTACAGTGAGGCCTGGGGAGCAGTGATAGTTCACAGTGAGGCCTGAGGAGCAGCGACAGTTTGCAGTGAGGCCTGAGGAACAGTGATAGTTGACAGGGAGGCATGGGGTGCAGTGATAGTTTACAGTGAGGCCCGAGCAGCAGTGATATTTTACAGAGAGGCCTGGGGAGCAGTGATAGGTCACAGTGAGGCACGAGCAGCAGTTATAGTTTACAGGGAGACCTGAGGAGCAGTGATAGTTTACAGTGAGGCCTGGGGAGCAGTTATACGTCACAGTGAGGCCTGAGGAGCAGTGATAGTTTACAGTGAGGCTTGGGGAGCAGTGATAGTTGACAGTGAGGCCTGAGGAAAAGTGATCGTTGACAGGGAGGCCTGAGAGCAGTGACAGTTCACAGTGAGGCCTGGGAAGCAGTGATCGTTTACAGTGAGGCCTGGGGTGCAGTGACAGTTTACAGTGAGGCCTGGGGAGCAGTGATAGTTCACATTGAGGCCTGGGGAGCAGTGATAGTTCACAGTGAGGCCTGAGGAACAGTGATAGTTGACAGGGAGGCCTGATAGCAGTGACAGTTCACAGTGAGGCCTGGGAAGCAGTGAGAGTTTCCAGTGAGGCCTGGGGAGCAGTGAAAGTTTTCAGGCCTGGGGAGCAGAGATAGTTTACAGTGAGGCCAGAGGAGCAGTGATTGTTTGCAGTGCGGCCTGGGGAGCACTGATAGTTTACAGGCCTGGGGCGCAGTGATAGCTCACAGTGAGGCTTGAGGAGCAGTGATACTTCACGGTGAGTCCTGGGGAGCAGTAATAGTTTACAGGGAGGCCTGGGGAGCAGTGATAGTTTACAGTGAGGCCTGGTGAGCAGTGACAGTTTACAGTGAGGTCTGGTGTGCAGCGATAGTTTGCAGGCCTGGGGGGCAGTGATAATTTACATTGAGGCCTGGGGAGCCGTGATAGTTTACAGTGAGGCCTGGGGAGCAGTGATAGTTTACAGCGAAGCGTGTGGTGCGTTATGTTTACAGTGAGGCCTGAGGAGCAGTAATAGTTTACAGTGAGGCCTGCGACAAGTGATAGCTCACAGTGAGGCCTTGGGAACAGTGATAGTTTACAGTGAGGCCTGAGGAGCAGAGATAGCTCACAGTGAGGCCTGGGGAACAGTGATAGTTTACAGGGAGGCCTGAGGAGTAGTGATAATTCGCAGTGAGGCCTGGGGAGCAGTGATAGATTACAGTGAGGCCTGAGGAGCAGTGATAATTTACTATGATGCCTGGGGTGCAGTGATAGTTTACAGGCCTGGGGCGCAGTGATAGCTGACAGTGAGGCTTGAGGAACAGTGATACTTCACAGTGAGTCCTGGGGAGCAGCAATAGTTTACAGTGAGGCGTGAGGAGCGTTGTGTTCACAGTGAGGCCTGGGGAGCAGTAATACTTTGCAGCCCTGTGGAGCAGTCATCACTCACATTGAGGCCTGGGGAGCAGTGATAGTTCACAGTGAGGCCTGGCGAGCAGTGATATCTCACAGAGAGGCCTGGGGAGCAGTGATAGTTCACAGTGAGGCCTGGGGAGCAGTGATAGTTTACAGTGAGGCTTGGGTAGCAGTGATAGTTTACAGTGAGGCCTGGGGAGCAGTGATGCCTCACAGTGAGGCCTGGGGACCACTGATAGTTTCCATTGAGGCCTGGTGAGCAGTGATAGATTGCAGGCCTGGGGGGCAGTGATAATTTACAGTGAGGCCTGGGGAGCAGTGATAGCTCACAGTGAGGCCTGAGGAACAGTGATCGTTTACAGGGAGGGCTGATAGCAGTGACAGTTCACAGTGAGGCTTGGGGAGCAGTGATAGCTTTCAGGCCTGGGGAGCAGTGATAGTTCACAGGGAGGCCTGAGGAGCAGGTATAGTTTACAGAGAGGCCTGGGGAGCAGTGATAGTTTACAGGGAGGCCTGAGGAGCAGTGATAGTTTACAGGGAGGCTTGAGGAGCAGTGATAGTTTACAGGGAGGCCTGAGGAACAGTGATAGTTCACAGGGAGGCCTGATAGCAGTGACAGTTCACAGTGAGGCCTAGGGAGCAGTGATAATTTACAGTGAGGCCTGGGGAGCAGTGATAGTTTACAGGGAAGCCTGAGCAGCAGTGATAGTTTTCAGGCCTGGGGATCGGTGATAGTTTACAGGGAGGCCTGAGGAGCAGTGATAGTTTACAGGGAGGCCTGAGGAGCAGTGATAGTTTACAGTGAGGCCTGGGGAGCAGTGATATTTTACAGGCCTGGGGAGCAGCGATAGCTCACAATGAGGCCTGGGGAGCAGTGATAGTTTACAGGGAGGCCTGAGCAGCAGTGATAGTTTCCAGTGAGCTCTGGGGAGCAGTGATTTTTCACAGTGAGAACTAGGGAGCAGTGATAGTTTACAGTGAGGCCTGGGGATCAGTGACAGTTTTCAGATCGGGGGAGTAGTGATAGTTTAAAGGGAGGCCTGAAGAGCAGTGATAGTTTACAGTGAGGCCTGGGGAGCAGTGATAGTTCACAGTGAGGCTTGGGGAGCAGTGATAGTTGACAGTGACCCTTGGGGACCTGCGATAGTTTACATTGAGGCCTGGGGAGCAGTGATAGTTCACAGTGAGGCCTGAGGAGCAGTGATAGCTCACAGTGAGGCCTGGGGAACAGTGATAGTTTACAGTGAGGCCTGGGGCGCAGACATAGTTCACAGTGAGGTCTGGGGAGCAGTGATAGTTTTCAGGCCTGGGGAGCAGTGACAATTTACAGTGAGGCCTGGGGCGTAGTGATAGTTCACAGTGATGCTTGGGGAGCTGTGATATTTTACAGGGAGGCCTGTTAGCAGTGACAGTTCACAGTGAGGCCGAGGGAGCAGTGATAGTTTACAGTGAGGCCTGGGGAGCAGTGATAGTTTTCAGGCCTGGGGAGCAGTGATAGTTTACAGTGAGCCTTGGGGACCTGCGATAGTTCACAGGGAGGCCTGAGGAGTAGTGATAGATCACAATGATGCCTGGGGAGCAGTGATATTTCACAGTGAGGCTTGGGGTGCAGTGATAGTTCACAGGGAGGTCTGGGGAGCAGTGATAGTTTTCAGGCCTAGGGAGCAGTGATAGTGTACAGGGAGGCCTGAGGAGCAGTGATAGATTTCAGGCCTGGGGAGAGTGATAGTTTACAGGGAGGCCTCAGGAGCAGTGATAGTTTACAGTGACGCTTGGGGAGCCGTGATAGTTTACAGGGAGTCCTGAGGAGCAGTGATAGTTAACAGTGACGCTTGGGGAGCAGTGATAGTTTACAGTGAGGTCTGGGGAGCAGTGATAGTTTTCAGGCCTGGGGAGCAGTGATAGTTTACAGGGAGGCCTCAGGAGCAGTGATAGTTTACAGTGACGCTTGGGGAGCAGTGATAGTTCACCATGAGGCCTGAGGAGCAGTGATAGTTTACAGTGAGGCCTGAGGAGCAGTGATAGTTTACAGTGAGGCTTGGAGAGCAGTGATAGTTCACAGTGAGGCCTGGGGAGCAGTGAATGTTCCCAGTGAGGCCTGAGGAGCAGTGATAATTTACCATGAGGCCTGAGGAGCAGTGATAGTTTACAGGGAAGCCTGGGGAGCAGTGATAGTTTACAGGCCTGGGGTGCAGTGACAGTTCTCAGGGAGGCCTGAGGAGCAGTGATAATTTGCAGTGAGGCTTGGGGAGCAGTGATAGTTCACAGTGAGTCCTGATAGCAGTGACAGTTCACAGTGAGGCTTGGGGAGCAGTGATAGCTTTCAGGCCTGCGGAGCAGTGATAGTTCACAGGGAGGCCTGAGGAGCAGGTATAGTTTACAGAGAGGCCTGGGGAGCAGTGATAGTTTACAGGGAGGCCTGAGGAGCAGTGATAGTTTACAGGGAGGCTTGAGGAGCAGTGATAGTTTACAGTGAGGCCTGAGGAACAGTGATAGTTCACAGGGAGGCCTGATAGCAGTGACAGTTCACAGTGAGGCCTAGGGAGCAGTGATAATTTACAGTGAGGCCTGGGGAGCAGTGATAGTTTACAGGGAAGCCTGAGCAGCAGTGATAGTTTTCAGGCCTGGGGATCGGTGATAGTTTACAGGGAGGCCTGAGGAGCAGTGATAGTTTACAGGGAGGCCTGAGGAGCAGTGATAGTTTACAGTGAGGCCTGGGGAGCAGTGATATTTTACAGGCCTGGGGAGCAGCGATAGCTCACAATGAGGCCTGGGGAGCAGTGATAGTTTACAGGGAGGCCTGAGCAGCAGTGATAGTTTCCAGTGAGCTCTGGGGAGCAGTGATTTTTCACAGTGAGAACTAGGGAGCAGTGATAGTTTACAGTGAGGCCTGGGGATCAGTGACAGTTTTCAGATCGGGGGAGTAGTGATAGTTTAAAGGGAGGCCTGAAGAGCAGTGATAGTTTACAGTGAGGCCTGGGGAGCAGTGATAGTTTACAGAACTGGGGAGCAGTGATAGCTCACAATGAGGCCTGGGGAGCAGTGATAGTTCACAGTGAGACTTGGGGTGCCCTGATAGTTCTCAGTGAGGCCTGAGGAACATTGCGAGTTTACAGGGAGGCCTGAGGAGCAGTGATAGTTTCCAGGGAGGCCTGAGGAGCAGTGATAGTTTGCAGTGAGGCCTGAGGAACAGTGATAGTTTACAGTGAGGCCTGGGGAGCAGTGATAGTTCACAGTGAGGCTTGGGGTGCAGAGAAAGTTCACAGTGAGGCCTCGGGAGCAGTGATAATTCACAGTGAGGCCTGAGTAACAGTGATAGTTTCCAGGGAGGCCTGATAGCAGTGACAGTTTACAGTGAGGCCTGAGGAACAGTGATAGTTCACAGTGAGGCCTGGGGAGCAGTGATAGTTCACAGTGAGGCCTGAGGAGGAGTGATAGTTTACAGTGAGCCTTGGGGATCAATGATAGTTCACAGTGAGGCCTGAGGAGCAGTGATAGTTCACAGTGAGGCCTGAGGAGCAGTGATAGTTTACAGGGAAGCCTGGGGCGCAGTGATAGTTTACAGGCCTGGGGTGCAGTGACAGTTCTCAGGGAGGCCTGAGGAGCAGTGATAATTTGCAGTGAGGCTTGGGGAGCAGTGATAGTTCACAGTGAGTCCTGATAGCAGTGACAGTTCACAGTGAGGCTTGGGGAGAAGTGATAGCTTTCAGGCCTGGGGAACAGTGATAGTTCACAGGGAGGCCTGAGGAGCAGGTATAGTTTACAGAGAGGCCTGGGGAGCAGTGATAGTTTACAGGGAGGCCTGAGGAGCAGTGATAGTTTACAGGGAGGCTTGAGGAGCAGTGATAGTTTACAGTGAGGCCTGAGGAACAGTGATAGTTCACAGGGAGGCCTGATAGCAGTGACAGTTCACAGTGAGGCCTGAGGAGCAGTGATAGTTTACAGTGAGGCCTGGGGAGCAGTGATAGTCCACAGTGAGGCTTGGGGTGCAGAGAAAGTTCACAGTGAGGCCTCGGGAGCAGTGATAATTCACAGTGAGGCCTGAGTAACAGTGATAGTTTCCAGGGAGGCCTGATAGCAGTGACAGTTTACAGTGAGGCCTGAGGAACAGTGATAGTTCACAGTGAGGCCTGGGGAGCAGTGATAGTTCACAGTGAGGCCTGAGGAGGAGTGATAGTTTACAGTGAGCCTTGGGGAGCAATGATAGTTCACAGTGAGGCCTGAGGAGCAGTGATAGTTTACAGGGAAGCCTGGGGAGCAGTGATAGTTTACAGGCCTGGGGTGCAGTGACAGTTCTCAGGGAGGCCTGAGGAGCAGTGATAATTTGCAGTGAGGCTTGGGGAGCAGTGATAGTTCACAGTGAGTCCTGATAGCAGTGACAGTTCACAGTGAGGCTTGGGGAGAAGTGATAGCTTTCAGGCCTGGGGAACAGTGATAGTTCACAGGGAGGCCTGAGGAGCAGGTATAGTTTACAGAGAGGCCTGGGGAGCAGTGATAGTTTACAGGGAGGCCTGAGGAGCAGTGATAGTTTACAGGGAGGCTTGAGGAGCAGTGATAGTTTGCAGTGAGGCCTGAGGAACAGTGATAGTTCACAGGGAGGCCTGATAGCAGTGACAGTTCACAGTGAGGCCGAGGGAGCAGTGATAATTTACAGTGAGGCCTGGGGAGCAGTGATAGTTTACAGGGAAGCCTGAGCAGCAGTGATAGTTTTCAGGCCTGGGGATCAGTGATAGTTTACAGGGAGGCCTGAGGAGCAGTGATAGTTTACAGTGAGGCCTGGGGAGCAGTGATAGTTAACAGAGAGGCCTGGGGAGCAGTGATAGTTTTAAGGCCTGGGGAGCAGTGATAGTTTACAGGGAGGCCTGAGGAGCAGTGATAGTTTACAGTGAGGCCTGGGGAGCAGTGATATTTTACAGGCCTGGGGAGCAGCAATAGCTCACAATGAGGCCTGGGGAGCAGTGATAGTTTACAGGGAAGCCTGAGCAGCAGTGATAGTTTCCAGTGAGGCCTGGGGATCAGTGACAGTTTTCAGACCTGGGGAGTAGTGATAGTTTAAAGGGAGGCCTGAAGAGCAGTGATAGTTTCCAGTGAGGCCTGGGGAGCAGTGATAGTTTACAGGACTGGGGAGCAGTGATAGCTCACAATGAGGCCTGGGGAGCAGTGATAGTTCACAGTGAGACTTGGGGTGCCCTGATAGTTCACTGTGAGGCCTGAGGAACATTGCGAGTTTACAGGGAGGCCTGAGGAGCAGTGATAGTTTCCAGGGAGGCCTGAGGAGCAGTGATAGTTTGCAGTGAGGCCTGAGGAACAGTGATAGTTTACAGTGAGGCCTGGGGAGCAGTGATAGTTCACAGTGAGGCCTGGGGAGCAGTGATAGTTCACAGTGAGGCTTGGGGTGCAGTGAAAGTTCACAGTGAGGCCTCGGGAGCAGTGACAGTTCACAGTGAGGCCTGGGGAGCAGTGATAGTTTACAGTGATGTCTGGGGAGCAGTGATAGTTTTCAGCCCTGAGGAGCAGTGATAGTTTGCAGTGACGCTTGGGGAGCAGTGAGAGTTTAAAATGAGGCCTGAGCAGCAGTGATAGTTTACAGGGAGGCCTGGTGAGCACTGATAGTGTTCAGGCCTGGGGAGCAGTGATAATTTACAGTGAGGCCTGGGATGCAGTGATAGTTTACAGTGACGTTTTGGAGCAGTGATAGTTTTCAGGCCTGGGGAGCAGTGATAATTTACAGTGAGGCCTGGGGCACAGTGATAGTTCATGTGAGGCCTGGGGAGCAGTGAATGTTCACAGTGAGGCCTGAGGAGCAGTGATAGTTTACCATGAGGCCTGAGGAGTAGTGATAGCTTGCAATGAGTCCTGGTGAGCAGTGATATTGTACAGGCCTGGGGAGCTGTGATAATTTACAGTGAGGCCAGGGGAGCAGTGCCGGTTTACAGTGAGGCCTGAGGAGCAGTGATAGCTCACAGTGAGACCTGGGGAACAGTGATAGTTTACAGTGAGGCCTGAGGAGTAGTGATAGTTTACAGTGAGGCCTGAGGAGCAGCAATAGTTTACAGTGAGGCCTTTGGGAGCAATGACAGTTTACAGGCCTGAAGAGCAGTGATATTTTGCAGGGAGGCCTGGAGAGCAGTGATAGCTCACAGTGAGTCTTGGGGAGCGGAAAAAGTTAACAGTGAGGCATGAGGAGCAGTGATAGTTTACAGTGAGGCCTGGGGAGCAGTGATAGTTTACAGGCCTGGGGAGCAGTAATAGCTCACAGTGATGCCTGGGGAGCAGTGATAGCTCACAGTGAGGCCTGAGGAGCAGTGATAGTTTACAGGCCTGGGGAGCAGTAATAGCTCACAGTGAGGCCTGGGGAGCAGTGACAGCTCACAGTGAGGAGTGGGGAGCAGTGATAGTTTACAGGCCTGTGGAGCAGTGACAGTTTACAGGGAGGCCTGAGGAGCAGTGATATCTAACAGTGAGGCCTGGGGAGCAGTGATAGTTCACAGTGAGGCCCGAGCAGCAGTGATAGTTTACAGGGAGGCCTGAGGAGCAGTGATAGTTTGCTGTGAGGCCTGCTGAGCAGTGATGGTTTACAGGCCTGGGGAGCAGTGATAATTTACAGTGAGGCCTGGGGAGCAGTGATAGTTCACAGTGAGGCCTGGGGAGCAGTGATAGCTCACAGTGATGCCTGGGGAACAGTGATAGTTTACAGAGAGGCCTGAGTAGCAGTGATACTTTACAGTGAGGCCTGGGGATCAGTGATAGTTCACAGTGAGGCTTGGGAAGCAATGATAGTTCACAGTGAGGCCTGAGGAGCAGTGATAGTTCACAGTGAGGCCTGAGGAGCAGTGATAGTTCACAGTGAGGCCTGGGGAGCAGTGATAGTTTACAGGCCTGGGAACAGTGATACTTCACAGGGAGGTCTGAGGAGCAGTGATAGTTTACAGGGCTGGGGAGCAGTGATACTTTCCAGTGAGGCTTGAGGAGCAGCTATAGTTTCCAGTGAGGCCTGAGGAACAGTGATACTTCACAGTGAGGCCTGGAGAGTAGTGATAGCTCACAGTGAGGCTTGGGGAGCAGGAAAAGTTTATAGTGAGGCCTGGGGAACAGTGATTGTTTACAGGCCTGGGGAGCAGTAATAGCTCACAGTGAGGCCTGGGGAGCAGTGATAGCTCACAGTGAGGCCTGGGGAGCAGTGATAGCTCACAGTGAGGCCTGGGGAGCAGTGATAGCTCACAGTGAGGCCTGGGGAGCAGTGACAGTTTCCAGTGAGGCCTGGGGAGCAGTGATTGTTTACAGGCCTGGGGAGCAGTAATAACTCACAGTGAGGCCTGGGGAGCAGTGATAGCTCACAGTGAGGCCTGGGGAGCAGTGATAGCTCACAGTGAGGCCTGGGAAGCAGTGATAGCTCACAGTGAGGCCTGAGAAGCAGTGATAGCTCACAGTGAGGCCTGGGGAGCAGTGACAGTTTCCAGTGAGGTCTGGGGAGCAGTGATTGTTTACAGGCCTGGGGAGCAGTAATAACTCACAGTGAGGCCTGGGGAGCAGTGATAGTTCACAGTGAGGCCTGGGGATCAGTGATAGTTTACAGGCCTGAGGAGCAGTGACAGTTATCAGGGAGGCCTGAGGAGAAATGATAGTTTACAGTGAGGCTTGGGGAGCAGTGATAGTTTACAGTGAGGCCTGAGGAGCAGTGATACTTTGCAGTGAGTCCAGGGGAGCAGTGATAGTTTACAGTGAGGCCTGGGGATCTGTGATAGTTTACAGGCCTGGTGGGCAGTGATAGCTCACAGTGAGGCCTGAGGAGCAGTGATAGTTCACAGTGAGGCCTGAGGAGTAGTGATAGTTTACAGTGAGGCCGGAGGAGTAGTGATAGTTCACAGTGAGACCGGGGGAGCAGTGATAGTTCACAGTGAGGCCTGAGTAGCTTTGATAGTTTCCAGCGAGGACTGGGGTCAGTGATGGTTTACAGGCCTGGTGGGCAGTGATAGTTCACAGTGAGGCTTGGGGAGCGGTGATAGTTCACAGTGAGGCCAGAGGAGCAGTGATAGTTCACAGTGAGGCTTGGGGAGCGGTGATAGTTCACAGTGAGGCCAGAGGAGCAGTGATAGTTCACAGTGAGGCCAGAGGAGCAGTGATAGTTCACACTGAGGCCTGGGGAGCAGTGATATTTTACAGGCCTGTGGAGCAGTGACAGTTTACAGGGAGGCATGAGGTGCAGTGATAGCTAACAGTGAGGAATGGGGAGCAGTGATAGTTCACAGTGAGGCCTGAGGAGCAGTGATAGTTTGCTGTGAGGCCTGGTGATCAGTGATGGTTTACAGACCAAGGGGAGCAGTGATAATTTACAGTGAGTCCTGAGGAGCAGTGATAGTTCACAGTGAGGTCTGGGGAGCAGTGATAATTTACAGTGAGGCCTGGGGAGCAGTGATAGTTCACAGGGAGGCCTGAGGAGCAGTGATAGCTCACAGTGAGGCCTGGGGATCAGTGATAGTTCACAGTGAGGCCTGGGGAGCAGTGATAGTTCACAGGGAGGCCTGAGTAGCAGTGATAGTTTACAGTGAGGCCTGGGGATCAGTGACAGTTTACAGGCCTGGTGGGCAGTGATAGCTCACAGTGAGGCCTGGGGAGCAGTGATAGTTCACAGTGAGGCCTGAGGAACAATGATAGTTCACAGTGAGGCCTGGGAAGCAATGATAGTTCACAGTGAGGCCTGAGGAGCAGTGATAGTTCACAGTGAGGCCTGGGGAGCAGTGATAGTTTATAGGCCTGGGAACAGTGATACTTCACAGGGAGGTCTGAGGAGCAGTGATAGTTTACAGGGCTGGGGAGCAGTGATACTTTCCAGTGAGGCTTGAGGAGCAGCTATAGTTTCCAGTGAGGCCTGAGGAACAGTGATACTTCACAGTGAGGCCTGGAGAGTAGTGATAGCTCACAGTGAGGCTTGGGGAGCAGGAAAAGTTTATAGTGAGGCCTGGGGAACAGTGATTGTTTACAGGCCTGGGGAGCAGTAATAGCTCACAGTGAGGCCTGGGGAGCAGTGATAGCTCACAGTGAGGCCTGGGGAGCAGTGATAGCTCACAGTGAGGCCTGGGGAGCAGTGATAGCTCACAGTGAGGCCTGGGAAGCAGTGATAGCTCACAGTGAGGCCTGGGGAGCAGTGACAGTTTCCAGTGAGGCCTGGGGAGCAGTGATTGTTTACAGGCCTGGGGAGCAGTAATAACTCACAGTGAGGCCTGGGGAGCAGTGATAGCTCACAGTGAGGCCTGGGGAGCAGTGATAGCTCACAGTGAGGCCTGGGGATCAGTGATAGTTTACAGGCCTGAGGAGCAGTGACAGTTATCAGGGAGGCCTGAGGAGAAATGATAGTTTACAGTGAGGCTTGGGGAGCAGTGATAGTTTACAGTGAGGCCTGAGGAGCAGTGATACTTCGCAGTGAGTCCAGGGGAGCAGTGATAGTTTACAGTGAGGCCTGGGGATCTGTGATAGTTTACAGGCCTGGTGGGCAGTGATAGCTCACAGTGAGGCCTGAGGAGCAGTGATAGTTCACAGTGAGGCCTGAGGAGTAGTGATAGTTTACAGTGAGGCCTGGGGATCAGTGATAGTTTCCAGGCTTGGTGGGCAGTGATAGTTCACAGTGAGGCCTGGGGAGCAGTGATAGTTCACAGTGAGGCCTGAGTAGCTTTGATAGTTTCCAGCGAGGACTGGGGTCAGTGATGGTTTACAGGCCTGGTGGGCAGTGATAGCTCACAGTGAGGCCTGGGGAGCAGTGATAGTTCACAGTGAGGCTTGGGGAGCGGTGATAGTTCACAGTGAGGCCAGAGGAGCAGTGATATTTTACAGGCCTGTGGAGCAGTGACAGTTTACAGGGAGGCATGAGGTGCAGTGATAGTTTGCTGTGAGGCCTGGTGATCAGTGATGGTTTACAGACCAAGGGGAGCAGTGATAATTTACAGTGAGGTCTGGGGAGCAGTGATAGTTCACAGTGAGGCCCGAGCAGCAGTGATAGTTTACAGGGAGGCCTGAGGAGCAGTGATAGTTTGCTGTGAGGCCTGGTGATCAGTGATGGTTTACAGACCAAGGGGAGCAGTGATAATTTACAGTGAGGTCTGGGGAGCAGTGATAGTTCACAGCGAGGCCTGAGGAGCAGTGATAGCTCACAGTGAGGCCTGGGGATCAGTGATAGTTAACAGTGAGGCCTGGGGAACAGTGATAGTTTACAGTGAAGCCTGAATAGCAGTGATACTTTACAGTGAGGCCTGGGGATCAGTGATAGTTTACAGGCCTGGTGGGCAGTGATAGCTCACAGTGAGACCTGGGGAACATTGATTGTTCACAGTGAGGCCTGAGTAGCAGTGATAGTTTACAGTGAGGCCTGGGGATCAGTGATAGTTTCCAGGCTTGGTGGGCAGTGATACTTCACAGGGAGGCCTGAGGAGCAGTGATGGTTTACAGGGCTGGGGAGCAGTGATACTTTACAGTGAGGCTAGAGGAGCAGCTATAGTTTACAGTGAGGCCTGAGGAACAGTGATACTTCACAGTGAGGCCTGGAGAGTAGTGATAGCTCACAGTGAGGCTTGGGGAGCAGAAAAAGTTTACAGTGAGGCCTGAAAAGCAGTGATAGTTTACAGTGAGGCCTGGGGAGCAGTGATTGTTTACAGGCCTGGGGAGCAGTAATAGCTCACAGTGAGGCCTGGGGAGCAGTGATAGCTCACAGTGAGGCCTGGGAAGGAGTGATAACTCACAGTGAGGCCTGGGGAGCAGTGATAGTTCACAGTGAGGCCTGGGGAGCAGTGATTGTTTTCAGGCCTGGGGAGCAGTAATAGCTCACAGTGAGGCCTGGGAGCAGTGATAGCTCACAGTGAGGCCTGGGAAGGAGTGATAACTCACAGTGAGGCCAGGGGAGCAGTGATAGTTCACAGTGAGGCCTGGGGAGCAGTGATAGTTTACAGGCCTGGGGAGCAGTGACAGTTTACAGTGAGGCTTGGGGAGCAGTGATAGTTCACAGTGAGGCCTGGGGAGCAGTGATAGTTTACAGGCCTGGGGAGCAGTGACAGTTTACAGCGAGGCCTGAGGAGCAGTGATAGTTTACAGTGAGGCTTGGGGAGCAGTGATAGTTCACAGTGAGGCCTGGGGAGCAGTGATAGCTCACAGTGAGGCCTGGGGAACATTGATAGTTCACAGTGAGGCCTGAGTAGCAGTGATAGTTTACAGTGAGGCCTGGGGATCAGTGATAGTTTACAGGCATGGGAACAGTGATACTTCACAGGGAGGCCTGAGGAGCAGTGATAGTTTACAGGCCTGGGAACAGTGATACTTCACAGGGAGGTCTGAGGAGCAGTGATAGTTTACAGGGCTGGGGAGCAGTGATACTTTACAGTGAGGCTAGAGGAGCAGCTATAGTTTACAGTGAGGCCTGAGGAACAGTGATACTTCACAGTGAGGCCTGGAGAGCAGTGATAGCTCACAGTGAGGCTTGGGGAGCAGAAAAAGTTTACAGTGAGGCCTGAAAAGCAGTGATAGTTTACAGTGAGGCCTGGGTAGCAGTGATTGTTTACAGGCCTGGGGAGCAGTAATAGCTCACAGTGATGCCTGGGGAGGAGTGATTGCTCACAGTGAGGCTTGAGGAGCAGTGATAGTTTACAGTGAGGCCTGGGGAGCAGTGATTGTTTACAGGCCTGGGGAGCAGTAATAGCTCCCAGTGAGGCCTGGGGAGCAGTGATAGCTCACAGTGAGGCCTGGGAGCAGTGATAGCTCACAGTGAGTCCTGGGAAGGAGTGATAACTCACAGTGAGGCCTGGGGAGCAGTGATAGTTTCCAGGCCTGGGGAGCAGTGACAGTTTACAGTGAGGCCTGGGGAGCAGTGATAGTTTACAGTGAGGCCTGGGGAGCAGTGATAGTTTACAGTGAGGCCTGGGGAGCAGTGATAGTTTACAGGGAGGCCAGAGGAGTAGTGATAGCTCACAGTGAGGCCTGGGGAACATTGATAGTTCACAGTGAGGCCTGAGTAGCAGTGATAGTTTACAGTGAGGCCTGGGGATCAGTGATAGTTTACAGGCCTGGTGGGCAGTGATAGCTCACAGTGAGGCCTGGGGAACAGTGATAGTTCACAGTGAGGCTTGGGGAGCAGTGATAGTTCACAGTGAGGCCTGGGGAGCAGTGATAGTTTACAGTGAGGCCTGGGGAACAGTGATAGTTCACAGTGAGGCCTGGGGAACAGTGATAGCTCACAGTGAGGCCTGGGGAACAGTGATAGTTCACAGTGAGGCTTGGGGAGCAGTGATAGTTCACAGTGAGGCCTGAGTAGCAGTGATAGTTTACAGTGAGGCCTGGGGATCAGTGATAGTTTACAGGCCTGGTGGGCAGTGATAGCTCACAGTGAGGCCTGGGGAACAGTGATAGTTCACAGTGAGGCTTGGGGAGCAGTGATAGTTCACAGTGAGGCCTGGGGAGCAGTGATAGTTTACAGTGAGGCCTGGGGAACAGTGATAGTTCACAGTGAGGCCTGGGGAACAGTGATAGCTCACAGTGAGGCTTGGGGAGCAGTGATAGTTCACAGTGAGGCCTGGGGAACAGTGATAGTTCACAGTGAGGCTTGGGGAGCAGTGATAGTTCACAGTGAGGCCTGGGGAACAGAGATAGTTCACAGTGAGGCTTGGGGAGCAGTGATAGTTCACAGTGAGGCCTGGGGAGCAATGATAGTTTACAGGCCTGGGAACAGTGATACTTCACAGGGAGGCCTGAGGATCAGTGATAGTTTACAGGGCAGGGGAGCAGTGATACTTTGCAGTGAGGCTTGAGGAGCAGCTATAGTTTACAGTGAGGCCTGAGGAACAGTGTAACTTCACAGTGAGGCCTGGGGAGCAGTGATAGTTCACAGTGAGGCCTGAGGAGCAGTGATAGTTCACAGTGAGGCCTGGGGCGCAGTGATAGTTTACAGGCATGGGAACAGTGATACTTCACAGGGAGGCCTGAGGAGCAGTGATAGTTTACAGGGCTGGGGAGCAGTGATACTTTACAGTGAGGCTAGAGGAGCAGCTATAGTTTACAGTGAGGCCTGAGGAACAGTGATACTTCACAGTGAGGCCTGGAGAGCAGTGATAGCTCACGGTGAGGCTTGGGGAGCAGAAAAGGTTTACAGTGAGGCCTGAAAAGCAGTGATAGTTTACAGTGAGGCCTGGGGAGCAGTGATTGTTTACAGGCCTGGGGAGCAGTAATAGCTCCCAGTGAGGCCTGGGGAGCAGTGATAGCTCACAGTGAGGCCTGGGAGCAGTGATAGCTCACAGTGAGGCCTGGGAAGGAGTGATAACTCACAGTGAGGCCTGGGGAGCAGTGATAGTTCACAGTGAGGCCTGGGGAGCAGTGATAGTTTACAGGCCTGGGGAGCAGTGACAGTTTACAGCGAGGCCTGAGGAGCAGTGATAGTTTACAGTGAGGCTTGGGGAGCAGTGATAGTTCACAGTGAGGCCTGGGGAGCAGTGATAGCTCACAGTGAGGCCTGGGGAGCAGTGATAGTTTACAGTGAGGCCTGGGGAGCAGTGATAGCTCACAGTGAGGCCTGGGGAACAGTGATAGTTTACAGTGAGGCCTGGGGATCAGTGATAGTTCACAGTGAGGCCTGGGGAGCAGTGATAGTTCACAGGGAGGCCAGAGGAGCAGTGATAGCTCACAGTGAGGCCTGGGGAACATTGATAGTTCACAGTGAGGCCTGAGTAGCAGTGATAGTTTACAGTGAGGCCTGGGGATCAGTGATAGTTTACAGGCCTGGTGGGCAGTGATAGCTCACAGTGAGGCCTGGGGAACAGTGATAGTTCACAGTGAGGCTTGGGGAGCAGTGATAGTTCACAGTGAGGCCTGGGGAGCAGTGATAGTTTACAGGCCTGGGAACAGTGATACTTCACAGGGAGGCCTGAGGATCAGTGATAGTTTACAGGGCTGGGGAGCAGTGATACTTTACAGTGAGGCTTGAGGAGCAGCTATAGTTTACAGTGAGGCCTGAGGAACAGTGTAACTTGACAGTGAGGCCTGGGGAGCAGTGATAGTTCACAGTGAGGCCTGAGGAGCAGTGATAGTTCACAGTGAGGCCTGGGGAGCAGTAATAGTTTACAGGCATGGGAACAGTGATACTTCACAGAGAGGCCTGAGGAGCAGTGATAGTTCACAGTGAGGCCTGGGGAGCAGTGATAGTTTACAGGCCTGGGGAGCAGTGACAGTTTACAGCGAGGCCTGAGGAGCAGTGATAGTTTACAGTGAGGCTTGGGGAGCAGTGATAGTTCACAGTGAGGCCTGGGGAGCAGTGATAGTTTACAGGCCTGGGGAGCATTGACAGTTTACAGCGAGGCCTGAGGAGCAGTGATAGTTTACAGTGAGGCTTGGGGAGCAGTGATATTTCACAGTGAGGCCTGGGGAGCAGTGATAGCTCACAGTGAGGCCTGGGGAGCAGTGATAGTTTACAGTGAGGCCTGAGTAGCAGTGATACTTTACAGTGAGGTTTGGGGATCAGTGATAGTTCACAGTGAGGCCTGGGAGCAGTGATAGTTTACAGTGAGGCCTGGGGAGCAGTGATAGTTCACAGGGAGGCCAGAGGAGCAGTGATAGCTCACAGTGAGGCCTGGGGAACATTGATAGTTCACAGTGAGGCCTGAGTAGCAGTGATAGTTTACAGTGAGGCCTGGGGATCAGTGATAGTTTACAGGCCTGGTGGGCAGTGATAGCTCACAGTGAGGCCTGGGGAACAGTGATAGTTCACAGTGAGGCTTGGGGAGCAGTGATAGTTCACAGAGGCCTGGGGAGCAATGATAGTTTACAGGCCTGGGAACAGTGATACTTCACAGGGAGGCCTGAGGATCAGTGATAGTTTACAGGGCTGGGGAGCAGTGATACTTTACAGAGAGGCTTGAGGAGCAGCTATAGTTTACAGTGAGGCCTGAGGAACAGTGTAACTTCACAGTGAGGCCTGGGGAGCAGTGATAGTTCACAGTGAGGCCTGAGGAGCAGTGATAGTTCACAGTGAGGCCTGGGGAGCAGTGATAGTTTACAGGCATGGGAACAGTGATACTTCACAGAGAGGCCTGAGGAGCAGTGATACTTCACAGTGAGGCCTGGAGAGCAGTGATAGCTCACAGTGAGGCTTGGGGAGCAGAAAAAGTTCACATTGAGGCCTGAAAAGCAGTGATAGTTTACAGTGAGGCCTGGGGAGCAGTGATTGTTTACAGGCCTGGGGAGCAGTAATAGCTCACAGTGATGCCTGGGGAGCAGTGATTGCTCACAGTGAGGCTTGAGGAGCAGTGATAGTTTCCAGTGAGGCCTGGGGAGCAGTGATTGTTTACAGGCCTGGGGAGCAGTAATAGCTCACAGTGAGGCCTGGGGAGCAGTGATAGATCACAGTGAGGCCTGGGAAGCAGTGATAGTTCACAGTGAGGCCTGAGGAGCAGTGATAGTTTACAGTGAGACCTGGGGAGCAGTGATAGTTTACAGGCCTGGGGAGCAGTGACAGTTTTCAGGGAGGCCTGAGGAGCAGTGATAGTTTACAGTGAGGCTTGGGGAGCAGTGATAGTTCACAGTGAGGCCCGAGCAGCAGTGATAGTTTACAGGGAGGCCTGAGGAGCAGTGATAGTTCACAGTGAGGCCTGGTGAGCAGTGATGGTTTACAGGCCTGGGGAGCAGTGATAATTTACAGTGACGCCTGGGGATCAGTGATACTTTACAGGCCTTGTGGGCAGTGATAGCTCACAGTGAGAGCTGGGGAGCGGTGATAGTTTACAGTGAGGCCTGGTGGGCTGTGCTAGCTCACAGTTAGGCCTGGGGAGCAGTGATAGTTTACAGTGAGGACTGAGTAGCAGTGATAGTTTACAGGCCTGGTGGGCAGTGATAGCTCACAGTGAGGCCTGGGGAGCATTGATGGTTCATTGTGAGGCCTGGGGATCAGTGATAGTTTACAGGCCTGGTGGGCAGTGATAGCTCACAGTGAGGCCTGGGGAGCAGTGATGGTTCATTGTGAGGCCTGGGGATCAGTGATAGTTTACAGGCCTGGTGGGCAGTGATAGCTCACAGTGTGGCCTGGGGAGCAGTGATAGTACATTGTGAGGCTTGGGGAGCAGTGATAGTTCACATTGAGGGCTGAGGAGCAGTGATAGTTCACAGTGAGGCCTGGGGAGCAGTGATAGTTTACAGGCCTGGGGAGCTGTGATACTTTACAGGGAGGCCTGGGGAGCAGTGATAGTTCACAGTGAGGCCTGAGGAGCAGTGATAGTTTACAGGCCTGGGGAGCAGTGACAGTTTACAGGGAGGCCTGAGGAGCAGTGATAGTTTACACTGAGGCCTGGGGAGCAGAGATAGTTCACAGTGAGGCCTGAGGAGCAGTGATAATTTACAGTGAGGCCTGGGGATCAGTGATTCTTTACAGGCCTGGTGGGCAGTGATAGCTCACAGTGAGGCCTGGGGAGCAGTTATAGTTCACAGGGAGGCCTGAGGAGCAGTGATAGCTCACAGTGAGGCCTGGGGAACAGTGATAGTTCACATTGAGGTCTGGGGAGCAGTGATAGTTTACAGTGAGGCCTGGTGGGCTGTGCTAGCTCACAGTGAGGCCTGAGGAGCAGTGATAGTTTACAGTGAGGCTTGGGGAGCAGTGATAGTTTACAGTGAGGCTTGGGGAGCAGTGATAGTTCACAGTGAGGCCCGAGCAGCAGTGATAGTTTACAGGGAGGCCTGAGGAGCAGTGATAGTTTACAGTGAGGCCTGGTGAGCAGTGATGGTTTACAGGCCTGGGGAGCAGTGATACTTTACAGTGAGGCTTGAGGAGCTGCTGTAGTTTACAGTGAGGCCTGAGGAACAGTGATACTTCGCAGTGAGTCCAGGGGAGCAGTGATAGTTTACGGTGAGGCCTGGGTATCAGTGATAGTTTACAGGCCTGGTGGGCAGTGATAGCTCACAGTGAGGCCTGAGGGGCAGTGATAGTTCACAGTGAGGCCTGGGGAGCAGTGATAGTTTACAGTGAGTCCTGAGCAGCAGTGATAGTTTCCAGTGAGGCCTGGGGTCAGTGTTGGTTGACAGGCCTGGTGGGCAGTGATAGCTCATAGTAAGTCCTGGGGAGCAGTGATAGTTCACAGTGAGGCCTGGGGAGCAGTGATAGTTCACAGTGAGGCCTGAGGAACAGTGATAGTTGACAGGGAGGCCTGAGAGCAGTGACAGTTCACACTGAGGCCTGGGGAGCAGTGATAGTTTACAGTGAGGCCTGGGGAGCAGTGATAGTTTACAGGCCTGGGGAGCAGTGACGGCTCACAGTGAGGCCTGGGGAGCAATGATAGTTCACAGTGAGGCTTGGGGAGCAGTGATAGTTTTCAGGCCTGGGGGGCAGTGATAATTTACAGTGAGGCCTGGGGAGCAGTGATAGTTTACAGCGAAGCGTGAGGAGCGTTCTGTTTACAGTGAGACCTGGGGAGCTGTAATAGTTTGCAGCCCTGGGGAGCAGTGATAGCTCACAGTAAGGCCTGGGGAGCAGTGATAGTTCACAGTGAGGCTTGGGGAGCAGTGATAGTTCACAGTGAGGCCTGGGGAGCAGTGATAGTTCACAGTGAGGCCTGGGGAGCAGTGATAGTTCACAGTGAGGCCTGGGGAGCAGTGATAGTTTACAGGCATGGGAACAGTGATACTTCACAGGGAGGCCTGAGGAGCAGTGATAGTTTACAGGGCTGGGGAGCAGTGATACTTTACAGTGAGGCTAGAGGAGCAGCGATAGTTTACAGTGAGGCCTGAGGAACAGTGATACTTCACAGTGAGGCCTGGAGAGCAGTGATAGCTCACGGTGAGGCCTGGGGAGCAGTGATAGCTCACAGTGAGGCCTGGGAAGGAGTGATAACTCACAGTGAGGCCTGGGGAGCAGTGATAGTTCACAGTGAGGCCTGGGGAGCAGTGATAGTTTACAGGCCTGGGGAGCAGTGACAGTTTACAGCGATGCCTGAGGAGCAGTGATAGTTTACAGTGAGGCTTGGGGAGCAGTGATAGTTCACAGTGAGGCCTGGGGAGCAGTGATAGTTTACAGCGAGGCCTGAGGAGCAGTGATAGTTTACAGTGAGGCCTGGGGAGCAGTGATAGCTCACAGTGAGGCCTGGTGGGCAGTGATAGCTCACAGTGAGGCCTGGTGGGCAGTGATAGTTTATAGTGAGGCCTGAGTAGCAGTGATACTTTACAGTGAGGCCTGGGGATCAGTGATAGTTCACAGTGAGGCCTGGGGAGCAGTGATAGTTCACAGTGAGGCCTGGGGAACATTGATAGTTCACAGTGAGGCCTGAGTAGCAGTGATAGTTTACAGTGAGGCCTGGGGATCAGTGATAGTTTACAGGCCTGGTGGGCAGTGATAGCTCACAGTGAGGCCTGGGGAACAGTGATAGTTCACAGTGAGGCTTGGGGAGCAGTGATAGTTCACAGTGAGGCCTGGGGAGCAGTGATAGTTCACAGTGAGGCCTGGGGAGCAGTGATAGTTTACAGGCCTGGGAACAGTGATACTTCACAGGGAGGCCTGAGGATCAGTGATAGTTTACAGGGCTGGGGAGCAGTGATACTTTCCAGTGAGGCTTGAGGAGCAGCTATAGTTTCCAGTGAGGCCTGAGGAACAGTGATACTTCACAGTGAGGCCTGGAGAGCAGTGCTAGTTTACAGTGAGGCCTGGGGAGCAGTGATTGTTTACAGGCCTGGGGAGCAGTAATAGCTCACAGTGATGCCTGGGGAGCAGTGATAGCTCACAGTGAGGCTTGAGGAGCAGTGATAGTTTCCAGTGAGGCCTGGGGAGCAGTAATAGTTCACAGTGAGGCCTGGGGAGCAGTGATAGTTTACAGGCATGGGAACAGTGAAAGCTCAGAGTGAGCATTGGGGAGCAGTGATAGTTCACAGTGAGGCCTGAGGAGCAGTGATAGTTTACAGTGAGGCCTGAGGAGCAGTGATACTTCACAGTGAGGCCTGGAGAGCAGTGATAGCTCACAGTGAGGATTGGGGAGCAGAAAAAGTTTACATTGAGGCCTGAAAAGCAGTGATAGTTTCCAGTGAGGCCTGGGGAGCAGTGATTGTTTACAGGCCTGGGGAGCAGTAATAGCTCACAGTGAGGCCTGGGGAGCAGTGATAGTTCAATGTGAGGCCTGAGGAGCAGTGATAGTTTACAGTGAGACCTGGGGAGCAGTGATAGTTTACAGGCCTGGGGAGCAGTGACAGTTTACAGGGAGGCCTGAGGAGCAGTGATATCTAACAGTGAGGCCTGGGGAGCAGTGATAGTTCACAGTGAGGCCCGAGCAGCAGTGATAGTTTACAGGGAGGCCTGAGGAGCAGTGATAGTTCACAGTGAGTCCTGGTGAGCAGTGATGGTTTACAGGCCTGAGGAGCAGTGATAATTTACAGTGACGCTTGGGGATCAGTGATACTTTACAGGCCTTGTGGGCAGTGATAGCTCACAGTGAGACCTGGGGAGCGGTGATAGTTCACATTGAGGTCTGGGGAGCAGTGATAGTTTACATTGAGGACTGAGTAGCAGTGATAGTTCACAGGCCTGGTGGGCAGTGATAGCTCACAGTGAGGCCTGGGGAGCAGTTATAGTTCACAGGGAGGCCTGAGGAGCAGTGATAGTTTACAGTGAGGCCTGGTGGGCTGTGCCAGCTCACAGTGAGGCCTGGGGAGCAGTGATAGTTTGCAGTGAGGACTGAGTAGCAGTCATAGTTTACAGTGAGGCCTGGTGGGCTGTGCCAGCTCACAGTGAGGCCTGGGGATCAGTGATAGTTTACAGGCCTGGTGGGCAGTGATAGCTCACAGTGAGGCCTGGGGAGCAGTGATAGTTCACAGTGAGGCTTGGGGAGCAGTGATAGCTCACAGTGAGGCCTGGGGTGCAGTGATAGCTCACAGTGAGGCCTGGGGTGCAGTGATAGTTCACAGTGAGGGCTGCGGAGCAGTGATAGTTCACAGTGAGGCCTGGGGAACAGTGATAGTTTACAGGCCTGGGGAGCAGTGATACTTTACAGGGAGACCTGAGTAGCAGTGATAGATTGCAGGCCTGGGGAGCAGTGATACTTTACAGTGAGGCTTGAGGAGCTGCTGTAGTTTACAGTGAGGCCTGAGGAACAGTGATACTTCGCAGTGAGTCCAGGGGAGCAGTGATAGTTTACGGTGAGGCCTGGGTATCAGTGATAGTTTACAGGCCTGGTGGGCAGTGATAGCTCACAGTGAGGCCTGAGGAGCAGTGATAGTTTACAGTGAGGCCTGAGGAGTAGTGATAGTTCACAGTGAGGCCTGAGTAGCAGTGATAGTTTCCAGTGAGGCCTGGGGTCAGTGTTGGTTGACAGGCCTGGTGGGCAGTGATAGCTCACAGTAAGTCCTGGGGAGCAGTGATAGTTCACAGTGAGGCCTGGGGAGCAGTGATAGTTCACAGTGAGGCCTGGGGAGCAGTGATAGTTCACAGTGAGGCCTGAGGAACAGTGATAGTTGACAGGGAGGCCTGAGAGCAGTGACAGTTCACACTGAGGCCTGGGGAGCAGTGATAGTTTACAGTGAGGCCTGGGGAGCAGTGATAGTTTACAGGCCTGGGGAGCAGTGATACTTTACAGGGAGGGCTGAGGAGCAGTGATAGTTTACAGGCCTGGGGCGCAGTGAAAGCTCACAGTGAGGCTTGAGGAGCAGCGATAGATTACAGTGAGGCCTGAGGAACAGTGATACTTCACAGCGAGTCCTCGGGAGTAGTGATAGTTTACAGGGTGGCGTGAGAAGCGTTCTGTTTGCAATGAGGCCTGGGAGCAGTGATAGTTCACAGTGAGGCCTGGGGAGCATTGATAGTTCACAGTGAGGCTTGGGGAGCAGTGATAGTTTACAGCGAGGCTTGGGAAGCAGTGATAGTTTACAGGCCTGGGGAGCAGTGACGGCTCACAGTGAGGCCTGGGGAGCAATGATAGTTCACAGTGAGGCTTGGGGAGCAGTGATAGTTTACAGGCCAGGGGAGCAGTGATAGTTTGCAGCCCTGGGTAGCAGTCATAGCTCACAGTGAGGCCTGGGGAGCATTGATAGTTCACAGTGAGGCTTGGGGAGCAGTGATAGTTTACAGCGAGGCTTGGGAAGCAGTGATAGTTTACAGGCCTGGGGAGCAGTGACGGCTCACAGTGAGGCCTGGGGAGCAATGATAGTTCACAGTGAGGCTTGGGGAGCAGTGATAGTTTTCAGGCCTGGGGGGCAGTGATAATTTACAGTGAGGCCTGGGGAGCAGTGATAGTTTACAGCGAAGCGTGAGGAGCGTTCTGTTTACAGTGAGACCTGGGGAGCTGTAATAGTTTGCAGCCCTGGGGAGCAGTGATAGCTCACAGTAAGGCCTGGGGAGCAGTGATAGCTCACAGTAAGGCCTGGGGAGCAGTGATAGTTCACAGTGAGGCTTGGGGAGCAGTGATAGTTCACAGTGAGGCTTGGGGAGCAGTGATAGTTGACAGTGAGCATTGGGGAGCAGTGATAGCTCACAGTGAGGTTTGGGGAGCAGTGATAGTTTACAGTGAGCATTGGGGAGCAGTGATAGTTCACAGTGAGGCCTGGGGAGCAGTGATAGCTCACAGTGAGGTTTGGGGAGCAGTGATAGTTTACAGTGAGCATTGGGGAGCAGTGATAGCTCACAGTGTGGCCTGAGGAACTGTGATAGTTTACAGGGAGGCCTGATAGCAGTGACAGTTCACAGTGAGGCCTGAGGAGCAGTGATAGATCACAGTGAGGCCCAAGCAGCAGTGATAGTTTACAGTGAGGCCTGAGGAGCAGTGATAGTTTGCAGTGAGCCTTGGAGAGCAGTGATAGTTCACAGTGAGGTCTGTGGAGCTGTGATAGTTTACAGGGAGGCCTGAGGAGCAGTGATAGTTTACAGTGAGGCCTGGGGTGCAGTGATAGTTTACAGGCCTGGTGGGCAGTGATAGCTCACAGTGTGGCCTGGGGAGCAGTGATAGTTCAAAGTGAGGCCTGAGGAACAGTGATAGTTTACAGGGAGGCCTGATAGCAGTGACAGTTCACAGTGAGGCCTAGGGAGCATTGATAGTTTGCAGTGAGGCCCAAGCAGCAGTGATAGTTTACAGTGAGGCCTGAGGAGCAGTGATAGTTTGCAGTGAGCCTTGGGGAGCAGTGATAGTTCAGAGTGAGGCTTGTGGAGCTGTGATAGTTTACAGGGAGGCCTGAGGAGTAGTGATAGTTTACAGTGAGCCTTGGGGGGCAGTGATAGCTCACAGTGTGGCTTGAGGAGCAGTGATAGTTTGCAGTGAGGCCTGAGGAGCAGTGATAGCGCACAGTGAGGCCAGAGGAACAGTGATAGTTTACAGTGAGGCCTGGGGTGCAGCGATAGTTTACAGGCCTGGGGCGCAGTGAGAGCTCTCAGTGTGGCTTGAGGGGCAGTGATAATTTACAGTGAGTCCTGAGGAGCAGTTATTTTTACAGTGAGGCCTGGGGAGCAGTGATACCTCACAGGAAGGCCTGGGGAGCTTTGATAGCTTACAGGCCTGGGGACCAGTGATAGTTTACAATGAGGCCTGAGCAACAGTTATGTTTACAGTGAGGCCTGGGGAGCAGTGATAGTTTACAGTCCTGGGGAGCAGTGATAGTTTACAGTGAGGCCTGAGGAGCAGTGATAGTTTACAGTGAGGCCTGAGGAGCAGTTATGTTTACAGTGAGCCCTGGTGAGCAGTGATAGTTTACAGGCCTGGTGAGCAGTGCTAATTTACAGTGAGGCCTGGGTAGCAGTGATAGTTCACAGTGCAGCTTGGGGAGCAGTGATTTTTTACAGTGAGGCCTGGGGAGCTGGAAAAGTTTACAGTGAGGCTTGTGGAGCATTGATAGTTCACAGTGAGGTTTGGGGAGCAGTGATAGTTCACAGTGTGGCTTGTGGAGCAGTAATAGTTTACAATGAGGCTTGGGGAGCAGTAATAGTTTACAGTGAGGCTTGGGGAGCAGTAATAGTTCCCAGTGAGGCTTGTGGAGCAGTGATAGTTCACAGTGAGGCTTGGGGAGCAGTAATAGTTTACAGTGATGCCTGGGGAGCAGTGATAGTTCACAGTGAGGCTTGTGGAGCAGTGAGAGTTCACAGTGAGGCTTGGGGAGCAGTAATAGTTTACAGTGAGGCCTGGGGAGCAGTAATAGTTTACAGTGACGCTTGTGGAGCAGTAATAGTTCACAGTGAGGCCTGAGGAGCAGTAATAGTTTACAGTGAGGCCTGAGGGCAGTGATAGTTTACCATGAGGCCTGAGGAGCAGTGATAGTTTACAGGCCTGGGGCGCAGTCATAGTTTACAGTGAGTCCTGGGGTGCAGTGATAGTTTACAGGCCTGGGGCGCAGTGAGAGCTCACAGTGTGGCTTGAGGAGCAGTGATAGTTTGCGTTGAGGCCTGAGGAGCAGTGATAGTTTACAGGCCTGGGGCGCAGTGATAGTTTACAGTGAGGCCTGAGGGGCAATGATAGTTTACCATGAGGCCTGAGGAGCAGTGATAGTTTACAGGCCTGGGGCGCAGTGATAGTTTACAGTGAGGACTGGGGTGCAGTGATAGTTTACAGGCCTGGGGCGCGGTGAGAGCTCACAGTGTGGCTTGAGGAGCAGTGATAGTTTGCAGTGAGGCCTGAGGAGCAGTGCTAGGTCACAGTGAGGCCTGAGGAACAGTGATAGTTTACAGTGAGGCCTGGGGTGCAGTGATAGTTTGCAGGCCTGGGGCACAGTGAGAGCTCACAGTGTGGCTTCAGGAGCAGTGATAGTTTACAGTGAGGCCTGAGGAGCAGTGATAGTTCACAGTGAGGCCTGAGGAGCAGTGATAGTTTACTGTGAGTCCTGAGGAGCAGTTATTTTTACAGTGAGGCCTGGAGAAAAGTAATAGTTTACAGTGACGCTTGGGGAGCAGTAATAGTTCACAGTGAGGCCTGAGGAGCAGTAATAGTTTACAGTGAGGCCTGGGGAGCAGTAATAGTTTACAGTGAGGCCTGGGGAGCAGTAATAGTTTACAGTGAGGCTTGTGGAGCAGTGATAGTTCACAGTGAGGCCTGAGGAGCAGTGATAGTTTACCATGAGGCCTGAGGAGCAGTGATAGTTTACAGGCCTGGGGCGCAGTCATAGTTTACAGTGAGGCCTGGGGTGCAGTGATAGTTTACAGGCCTGGGGCGCAGTGAGAGCTCACAGTGTGGCTTGAGGAGCAGTGATAGTTTGCAGTGAGGCCTGAGGAACAGTGATAGTTCACAGTGAGGCCTGGGGTGCAGTGATAGTTTACAGGCCTGGGGTGCAGTGAGAGCTCACAGTGTGGCTTGAGGAGCAGTGATAGTTTGCAGTGAGGCCTGAGGAGTAGTGATCGGTCACAGTGAGGCCTGAGGAACAGTGATAGTTCACAGTGAGGTCTGGGGTGCAGTGATAGTTTACAGGCCTGGGGTGCAGTGAGAGCTCACAGTGTGGCTTGAGGAGCAGTGATAGTTTACAGTGAGGCCTGAGGGGCAATGATAGTTTACCATGAGGCCTGTGGAGCTGTGATAGTTTACAGGCCTGGGGCGCAGTGAGAGCTCACAGTGTGGCTTGAGGAGCAGTGATAGTTTGCAGTGAGGCCTGAGGAGCAGTGATAGGTCACAGTGAGGCCTGAGGAACAGTGATAGTTCACAGTGAGGCCTGGGGTGCCGTGATAGTTTACAGGCCTGGGGTGCAGTGAGAGCTCACAGTGTGGCTTGAGGAGCAGTGATAGTTTACAGTGAGGCCTGGGGAGCAGTGATAGTTTACAGCGAAGCGTGAGGAGCGTTCTGTTTACAGTGAGACCTGGGGAGCTGTAATAGTTTGCAGCCCTGGGGAGCAGTGATAGCTCACAGTAAGGCCTGGGGAGCAGTGATAGCTCACAGTAAGGCCTGGGGAGCAGTGATAGTTCACAGTGTGGCTTGGGGAGCAGTGATAGTTCACAGTGAGGCTTGGGGAGCAGTGATAGTTGACAGTGAGCATTGGGGAGCAGTGATAGCTCACAGTGAGGTTTGGGGAGCAGTGATAGTTTACAGTGAGCATTGGGGAGCAGTGATAGTTCACAGTGAGGCCTGGGGAGCAGTGATAGCTCACAGTGAGGTTTGGGGAGCAGTGATAGTTTACAGTGAGCATTGGGGAGCAGTGATAGCTCACAGTGTGGCCTGGGGAGCAGTGATAGTTCACAGTGAGGCCTGAGGAACTGTGATAGTTTACAGGGAGGCCTGATAGCAGTGACAGTTCACAGTGAGGCCTGAGGAGCAGTGATAGATCACAGTGAGGCCCAAGCAGCAGTGATAGTTTACAGTGAGGCCTGAGGAGCAGTGATAGTTTGCAGTGAGCCTTGGAGAGCAGTGATAGTTCACAGTGAGGTCTGTGGAGCTGTGATAGTTTACAGGGAGGCCTGAGGAGCAGTGATAGTTTACAGTGAGGCCTGGGGTGCAGTGATAGTTTACAGGCCTGGTGGGCAGTGATAGCTCACAGTGTGGCCTGGGGAGCAGTGATAGTTCAAAGTGAGGCCTGAGGAACAGTGATAGTTTACAGGGAGGCCTGATAGCAGTGACAGTTCACAGTGAGGCCTAGGGAGCATTGATAGTTTGCAGTGAGGCCCAAGCAGCAGTGATAGTTTACAGTGAGGCCTGAGGAGCAGTGATAGTTTGCAGTGAGCCTTGGGGAGCAGTGATAGTTCAGAGTGAGGCTTGTGGAGCTGTGATAGTTTACAGGGAGGCCTGAGGAGTAGTGATAGTTTACAGTGAGCCTTGGGGGGCAGTGATAGCTCACAGTGTGGCTTGAGGAGCAGTGATAGTTTGCAGTGAGGCCTGAGGAGCAGTGATAGCGCACAGTGAGGCCAGAGGAACAGTGATAGTTTACAGTGAGGCCTGGGGTGCAGCGATAGTTTACAGGCCTGGGGCGCAGTGAGAGCTCTCAGTGTGGCTTGAGGGGCAGTGATAGTTTACAGTGAGTCCTGAGGAGCAGTTATTTTTACAGTGAGGCCTGGGGAGCAGTGATACCTCACAGGAAGGCCTGGGGAGCTTTGATAGCTTACAGGCCTGGGGACCAGTGATAGTTTACAATGAGGCCTGAGCAACAGTTATGTTTACAGTGAGGCCTGGGGAGCAGTGATAGTTTACAGTCCTGGGGAGCAGTGATAGTTTACAGTGAGGCCTGAGGAGCAGTGATAGTTAACAGTGAGGCCTGAGGAGCAGTTATGTTTACAGTGAGGCCTGGTGAGCAGTGATAGTTTACAGGCCTGGTGAGCAGTGCTAATTTACAGTGAGGCCTGGGTAGCAGTGATAGTTCACAGTGCAGCTTGGGGAGCAGTGATTTTTTACAGTGAGGCCTGGGGAGCTGTAAAAGTTTACAGTGAGGCTTGTGGAGCATTGATAGTTCACAGTGAGGTTTGGGGAGCAGTGATAGTTCACAGTGTGGCTTGTGGAGCAGTAATAGTTTACAATGAGGCTTGGGGAGCAGTAATAGTTTACAGTGAGGCTTGGGGAGCAGTAATAGTTCCCAGTGAGGCTTGTGGAGCAGTGATAGTTCACAGTGAGGCTTGGGGAGCAGAAAAAGTTTACATTGAGGCCTGAAAAGCAGTGATAGTTTCCATTGAGGCCTGGGGAGCAGTGATTGTTTACAGGCCTGGGGAGCAGTAATAGCTCACAGTGAGGCCTGGGGAGCAGTGATAGTTCAATGTGAGGCCTGAGGAGCAGTGATAGTTTACAGTGAGACCTGGGGAGCAGTGATAGTTTACAGGCCTGGGGAGCAGTGACAGTTTACAGGGAGGCCTGAGGAGCAGTGATATCTAACAGTGAGGCCTGGGGAGCAGTGATAGTTCACAGTGAGGCCCGAGCAGCAGTGATAGTTTACAGGGAGGCCTGAGGAGCAGTGATAGTTCACAGTGAGTCCTGGTGAGCAGTGATGGTTTACAGGCCTGAGGAGCAGTGATAATTTACAGTGACGCTTGGGGATCAGTGATACTTTACAGGCCTTGTGGGCAGTGATAGCTCACAGTGAGACCTGGGGAGCGGTGATAGTTCACATTGAGGTCTGGGGGGCAGTGACAGTTTACAGTGAGGCCTGGTGGGCTGTGCTAGCTCACAGTTAGGCCTGGGGAGCAGTGATAGTTTACATTGAGGACTGAGTAGCAGTGATAGTTCACAGGCCTGGTGGGCAGTGATAGCTCACAGTGAGGCCTGGGGAGCAGTTATAGTTCACAGGGAGGCCTGAGGAGCAGTGATAGTTTACAGTGAGGCCTGGTGGGCTGTGCCAGCTCACAGTGAGGCCTGGGGAGCAGTGATAGTTTGCAGTGAGGACTGAGTAGCAGTCATAGTTTACAGTGAGGCCTGGTGGGCTGTGCCAGCTCACAGTGAGGCCTGGGGATCAGTGATAGTTTACAGGCCTGGTGGGCAGTGATAGCTCACAGTGAGGCCTGGGGAGCAGTGATAGTTCACAGTGAGGCTTGGGGAGCAGTGATAGCTCACAGTGAGGCCTGGGGTGCAGTGATAGCTCACAGTGAGGCCTGGGGTGCAGTGATAGTTCACAGTGAGGGCTGCGGAGCAGTGATAGTTCACAGTGAGGCCTGGGGAACAGTGATAGTTTACAGGCCTGGGGAGCAGTGATACTTTACAGGGAGACCTGAGTAGCAGTGATAGATTGCAGGCCTGGGGAGCAGTGATACTTTACAGTGAGGCTTGAGGAGCTGCTGTAGTTTACAGTGAGGCCTGAGGAACAGTGATACTTCGCAGTGAGTCCAGGGGAGCAGTGATAGTTTACGGTGAGGCCTGGGTATCAGTGATAGTTTACAGGCCTGGTGGGCAGTGATAGCTCACAGTGAGGCCTGAGGAGCAGTGATAGTTTACAGTGAGGCCTGAGGAGTAGTGATAGTTCACAGTGAGGCCTGAGTAGCAGTGATAGTTTCCAGTGAGGCCTGGGGTCAGTGTTGGTTGACAGGCCTGGTGGGCAGTGATAGCTCACAGTAAGTCCTGGGGAGCAGTGATAGTTCACAGTGAGGCCTGGGGAGCAGTGATATTTCACAGTGAGGCCTGGGGAGCAGTGATAGTTCACAGTGAGGCCTGAGGAACAGTGATAGTTGACAGGGAGGCCTGAGAGCAGTGACAGTTCACACTGAGGCCTGGGGAGCAGTGATAGTTTACAGTGAGGCCTGGGGAGCAGTGATAGTTTACAGGCCTGGGGAGCAGTGATACTTTACAGGGAGGGCTGAGGAGCAGTGATAGTTTACAGGCCTGGGGCGCAGTGAAAGCTCACAGTGAGGCTTGAGGAGCAGCGATAGATTACAGTGAGGCCTGAGGAACAGTGATACTTCACAGCGAGTCCTCGGGAGTAGTGATAGTTTACAGGGTGGCGTGAGAAGCGTTCTGTTTGCAATGAGGCCTGGGAGCAGTGATAGTTCACAGTGAGGCCTGGGGAGCATTGATAGTTCACAGTGAGGCTTGGGGAGCAGTGATAGTTTACAGCGAGGCTTGGGAAGCAGTGATAGTTTACAGGCCTGGGGAGCAGTGACGGCTCACAGTGAGGCCTGGGGAGCAATGATAGTTCACAGTGAGGCTTGGGGAGCAGTGATAGTTTACAGGCCAGGGGAGCAGTGATAGTTTGCAGCCCTGGGTAGCAGTCATAGCTCACAGTGAGGCCTGGGGAGCATTGATAGATCACAGTGAGGCTTGGGGAGCAGTGATAGTTTACAGCGAGGCTTGGGAAGCAGTGATAGTTTACAGGCCTGGGGAGCAGTGACGGCTCACAGTGAGGCCTGGGGAGCAATGATAGTTCACAGTGAGGCTTGGGGAGCAGTGATAGTTTTCAGGCCTGGGGGGCAGTGATAATTTACAGTGAGGCCTGGGGAGCAGTGATAGTTTACAGCGAAGCGTGAGGAGCGTTCTGTTTACAGTGAGACCTGGGGAGCTGTAATAGTTTGCAGCCCTGGGGAGCAGTGATAGCTCACAGTAAGGCCTGGGGAGCAGTGATAGCTCACAGTAAGGCCTGGGGAGCAGTGATAGTTCACAGTGAGGCTTGGGGAGCAGTGATAGTTCACAGTGAGGCTTGGGGAGCAGTGATAGTTGACAGTGAGCATTGGGGAGCAGTGATAGCTCACAGTGAGGTTTGGGGAGCAGTGATAGTTTACAGTGAGCATTGGGGAGCAGTGATAGTTCACAGTGAGGCCTGGGGAGCAGTGATAGCTCACAGTGAGGTTTGGGGAGCAGTGATAGTTTACAGTGAGCATTGGGGAGCAGTGATAGCTCACAGTGTGGCCTGGGGAGCAGTGATAGTTCACAGTGAGGCCTGAGGAACTGTGATAGTTTACAGGGAGGCTTGATAGCAGTGACAGTTCACAGTGAGGCCTGAGGAGCAGTGATAGATCACAGTGAGGCCCAAGCAGCAGTGATAGATTACAGTGAGGCCTGAGGAGCAGTGATAGTTTGCAGTGAGCCTTGGAGAGCAGTGATAGTTCACAGTGAGGTCTGTGGAGCTGTGATAGTTTACAGGGAGGCCTGAGGAGCAGTGATAGTTTACAGTGAGGCCTGGGGTGCAGTGATAGTTTACAGGCCTGGTGGGCAGTGATAGCTCACAGTGTGGCCTGGGGAGCAGTGATAGTTCAAAGTGAGGCCTGAGGAACAGTGATAGTTTACAGGGAGGCCTGATAGCAGTGACAGTTCACAGTGAGGCCTAGGGAGCATTGATAGTTTGCAGTGAGGCCCAAGCAGCAGTGATAGTTTACAGTGAGGCCTGAGGAGCAGTGATAGTTTGCAGTGAGCCTTGGGGAGCAGTGATAGTTCAGAGTGAGGCTTGTGGAGCTGTGATAGTTTACAGGGAGGCCTGAGGAGTAGTGATAGTTTACAGTGAGCCTTGGGGGGCAGTGATAGCTCACAGTGTGGCTTGAGGAGCAGTGATAGTTTGCAGTGAGGCCTGAGGAGCAGTGATAGCGCACAGTGAGGCCAGAGGAACAGTGATAGTTTACAGTGAGGCCTGGGGTGCAGCGATAGTTTACAGGCCTGGGGCGCAGTGAGAGCTCTCAGTGTGGCTTGAGGGGCAGTGATAGTTTACAGTGAGTCCTGAGGAGCAGTTATTTTTACAGTGAGGCCTGGGGAGCAGTGATACCTCACAGGAAGGCCTGGGGAGCTTTGATAGCTTACAGGCCTGGGGACCAGTGATAGTTTACAATGAGGCCTGAGCAACAGTTATGTTTACAGTGAGGCCTGGGGAGCAGTGATAGTTTACAGTCCTGGGGAGCAGTGATAGTTTACAGTGAGGCCTGAGGAGCAGTGATAGTTTACAGTGAGGCCTGAGGAGCAGTTATGTTTACAGTGAGGCCTGGTGAGCAGTGATAGTTTACAGGCCTGGTGAGCAGTGATAATTTACAGTGAGGCCTGGGTAGCAGTGATAGTTCACAGTGCAGCTTGGGGAGCAGTGATTTTTTACAGTGAGGCCTGGGGAGCTGTAAAAGTTTACAGTGAGGCTTGTGGAGCATTGATAGTTCACAGTGAGGTTTGGGGAGCAGTGATAGTTCACAGTGTGGCTTGTGGAGCAGTAATAGTTTACAATGAGGCTTGGGGAGCAGTAATAGTTTACAGTGAGGCTTGGGGAGCAGTAATAGTTCCCAGTGAGGCTTGTGGAGCAGTGATAGTTCACAGTGAGGCTTGGGGAGCAGTAATAGTTTACAGTGATGCCTGGGGAGCAGTGATAGTTCACAGTGAGGCTTGTGGAGCAGTGAGAGTTCACAGTGAGGCTTGGGGAGCAGTAATAGTTTACAGTGAGGCCTGGGGAGCAGTAATAGTTTACAGTGACGCTTGTGGTGCATTAATAGTTCACAGTGAGGCCTGAGGAGCAGTAATAGTTTACAGTGAGGCCTGAGGGGCAGTGATAGTTTACCATGAGGCCTGAGGAGCAGTGATAGTTTACAGGCCTGGGGCGCAGTCATAGTTTACAGTGAGTCCTGGGGTGCAGTGATAGTTTACAGGCCTGGGGCGCAGTGAGAGCTCACAGTGTGGCTTGAGGAGCAGTGATAGTTTGCGTTGAGGCCTGAGGAGCAGTGATAGTTTACAGGCCTGGGGCGCAGTGATAGTTTACAGTGAGGCCTGAGGGGCAATGATAGTTTACCATGAGGCCTGAGGAGCAGTGATAGTTTACAGGCCTGGGGCGCAGTGATAGTTTACAGTGAGGCCTGGGGTGCAGTGATAGTTTACAGGCCTGGGGCGCGGTGAGAGCTCACAGTGTGGCTTGAGGAGCAGTGATAGTTTGCAGTGAGGCCTGAGGAGCAGTGCTAGGTCACAGTGAGGCCTGAGGAACAGTGATAGTTTACAGTGAGGCCTGGGGTGCAGTGATAGTTTGCAGGCCTGGGGCACAGTGAGAGCTCACAGTGTGGCTTCAGGAGCAGTGATAGTTTACAGTGAGGCCTGAGGAGCAGTGATAGTTCACAGTGAGGCCTGAGGAGCAGTGATAGTTTACTGTGAGTCCTGAGGAGCAGTTATTTTTACAGTGAGGCCTGGAGAAAAGTAATAGTTTACAGTGACGCTTGGGGAGCAGTAATAGTTCACAGTGAGGCCTGAGGAGCAGTAATAGTTTACAGTGAGGCCTGGGGAGCAGTAATAGTTTACAGTGAGGCCTGGGGAGCAGTAATAGTTTACAGTGAGGCTTGTGGAGCAGTGATAGTTCACAGTGAGGCCTGAGGAGCAGTGATAGTTTACCATGAGGCCTGAGGAGCAGTGATAGTTTACAGGCCTGGGGCGCAGTCATAGTTTACAGTGAGGCCTGGGGTGCAGTGATAGTTTACAGGCCTGGGGCGCAGTGAGAGCTCACAGTGTGGCTTGAGGAGCAATGATAGTTTGCAGTGAGGCCTGAGGAGCAGTGATAGTTTACAGGCCTGGGGCGCAGTGAGAGCTCACAGTGTGGCTTGAGGAGCAGTGATAGTTTGCAGTGAGGCCTGAGGAACAGTGATAGTTCACAGTGAGGCCTGGGGTGCAGTGATAGTTTACAGGCCTGGGGTGCAGTGAGAGCTCACAGTGTGGCTTGAGGAGCAGTGATAGTTTGCAGTGAGGCCTGAGGAGCAGTGATCGGTCACAGTGAGGCCTGAGGAAGCGTGATAGTTCACAGTGAGGTCTGGGGTGCAGTGATAGTTTACAGGCCTGGGGTGCAGTGAGAGCTCACAGTGTGGCTTGAGGAGCAGTGATAGTTTACAGTGAGGCCTGAGGGGCAATGATAGTTTACCATGAGGCCTGTGGAGCTGTGATAGTTTACAGGCCTGGGGCGCAGTGAGAGCTCACAGTGTGGCTTGAGGAGCAGTGATAGTTTGCAGTGAGGCCTGAGGAGCAGTGATAGGTCACAGTGAGGCCTGAGGAACAGTGATAGTTCACAGTGAGGCCTGGGGTGCCGTGATAGTTTACAGGCCTGGGCTGCAGTGAGAGCTCACAGTGTGGCTTGAGGAGCAGTGATAGTTTACAGTGAGGCCTGAGGAGCAGTGATAGTTTACAGTGAGTCCTGAGGAGTAGTGATCGTTTACAGTGAGCCTTGGGGAGCAGTGATAGCTCACAGTGTGGCTTGAGGAGCAGTGATAGGTTGCAGTGAGGCCTGAGGAGCAGTGCTAGATCACAGTGAGGCCTGAGGAACAGTGATAGTTTACCATGAGGCCTGGGGTGCAGTGATAGTTTACAGGCCTGGGGCGCAGTGAGAGCTCACAGTGTGGCTTGAGGAGCAGTGATTGTTTACAGTGAGGCCTGAGGAGCAGTGATAGTTTACAGTGAGTCCTGAGGAGCAGTTATTTTTACAGTGAGGCCTGGAGAGCAATAATAGTTTACAGTGACGCTTGGGGAGCAGTAATAGTTCACAGTGAGGCCTGAGGAGCAGTAATAGTTTACAGTGAGGCCTGGGGAGCAGTAATAGTTTACAGTGAGGCCTGAGGGGCAGTGATAGTTTACCATGAGGCCTGAGGAGCAGTGATAGTTTACAGGCCTGGGGCGCAGTCATAGTTTACAGTGAGTCCTGGGGTGCAGTGATAGTTTACAGGCCTGGGGCGCAGTGAGAGCTCACAGTGTGGCTTGAGGAGCAGTGATAGTTTGCAGTGAGGCCTGAGGAGCAGTGATAGTTTACAGGCCTGGGGCGCAGTGATAGTTTACAGTGAGGCCTGGGGAGCAGTGATAGTTTACAGGCCAGGGGAGCTGTGATAGTTTACAGTGAGGCCTGAGGAGCAGTGATACCTTACAGGCCTGGGGACCAGTGATAGTTTACAATGTGGCCTGAGCAGCAGTTATGTTGACAGTGAGGCCTGGGGAGCAGTGATAGTTTACAGTGAGGCCTGGGGAGCAGTGATAGTTTACAGGCCAGGGGAGCAGTGATAGTTTACAGTGAGGCCTGGGGAGCAGTGATAGTTTACAGGCCTGGGGAGCAGTGATAGTTCACAGTGAGGCTTGGGGAGCAGTGATAGTTCACAGTGAGGCTTGTGGAGCAGTAATAGTTTACAATGAGGCTTGGGGAGCAGTAATAGTTTACAGTGAGGCTTGGGGAGCAGTAATAGTTCCCAGTGAGGCTTGTGGAGCAGTGATAGTTCACAGTGAGGCTTGGGGAGCAGTAATAGTTTACAGTGATGCCTGGGGAGCAGTGATAGTTCACAGTGAGGCTTGTGGAGCAGTGAGAGTTCACAGTGAGGCTTGGGGAGCAGTAATAGTTTACAGTGAGGCCTGGGGAGCAGTAATAGTTTACAGTGACGCTTGTGGAGCAGTAACAGTTCACAGTGAGGCCTGAGGAGCAGTAATAGTTTACAGTGAGGCCTGAGGGGCAGTGATAGTTTACCATGAGGCCTGAGGAGCAGTGATAGTTTACAGGCCTGGGGCGCAGTCATAGTTTACAGTGAGTCCTGGGGTGCAGTGATAGTTTACAGGCCTGGGGCGCAGTGAGAGCTCACAGTGTGGCTTGAGGAGCAGTGATAGTTTGCAGTGAGGCCTGAGGAGCAGTGATAGTTTACAGGCCTGGGGCGCAGTGATAGTTTACAGTGAGGCCTGAGGGGCAATGATAGTTTACCATGAGGCCTGAGGAGCAGTGATACCTTACAGGCCTGGGGACCAGTGATAGTTTACAGTGAGGACTGGGGATCAGTGATAGTTTACAGGCCTGGGGCGCGGTGAGAGCTCACAGTGTGGCTTGAGGAGCAGTGATAGTTTGCAGTGAGGCCTGAGGAGCAGTGCTAGGTCACAGTGAGGCCTGAGGAACAGTGATAGTTTACAGTGAGGCCTGGGGTGCAGTGATAGTTTGCAGGCCTGGGGCGCAGTGAGAGCTCACAGTGTGGCTTCAGGAGCAGTGATAGTTTACAGTGAGGCCTGAGGAGCAGTGATAGTTCACAGTGAGGCCTGAGGAGCAGTGATAGTTTACTGTGAGTCCTGAGGAGCAGTTATTTTTACAGTGAGGCCTGGAGAAAAGTAATAGTTTACAGTGACGCTTGGGGAGCAGTAATAGTTCACAGTGAGGCCTGAGGAGCAGTAATAGTTTACAGTGAGGCCTGGGGAGCAGTAATAGTTTACAGTGAGGCCTGGGGAGCAGTAATATTTCACAGTGAGGCCTGAGGAGCAGTGATAGTTTACCATGAGGCCTGAGGAGCAGTGATAGTTTACAGGCCTGGGGCGCAGTCATAGTTTACAGTGAGGCCTGGGGTGCAGTGATAGTTTACAGGCCTGGGGCGCAGTGAGAGCTCACAGTGTGGCTTGAGGAGCAATGATAGTTTGCAGTGAGGCCTGAGGAGCAGTGATAGTTTACAGGCCTGGGGCGCAGTGAGAGCTCACAGTGTGGCTTGAGGAGCAGTGATAGTTTGCAGTGAGGCCTGAGGAGCAGTGATCGGTCACAGTGAGGCCTGAGGAACAGTGATAGTTCACAGTGAGGTCTGGGGTGCAGTGATAGTTTACAGGCCTGGGGTGCAGTGAGAGCTCACAGTGTGGCTTGAGGAGCAGTGATAGTTTACAGTGAGGCCTGAGGGGCAATGATAGTTTACCATGAGGCCTGTGGAGCTGTGATAGTTTACAGGCCTGGGGCGCAGTGAGAGCTCACAGTGTGGCTTGAGGAGCAGTGATAGTTTGCAGTGAGGCCTGAGGAGCAGTGATAGGTCACAGTGAGGCCTGAGGAACAGTGATAGTTCACAGTGAGGCCTGGGGTGCAGTGATAGATTACAGGCCTGGGGAGCAGTGAGAGCTCACAGTGTGGCTTGAGGAGCAGTGATAGTTTACAGTGAGGCCTGAGGAGCAGTGATAGTTCACAGTGAGGCCTGAGGAGCAGTTATTTTTACAGTGAGGCCTGGGGAGCAGTGATAGTTCACAGGGAGGCCTGGGGAGCTGTGATAGTTTACAGTGAGGCCTGAGGAGCAGTGATACCTTACAGGCCTTGGGACCAGTGATAGTTTACAATGTGGCCTGAGCAGCAGTTATGTTGACAGTGTGGCCTGGGGAGCAGTGATAGTTCACAGTGAGGCCTGGGGAGCAGTGATAGTTTACAGGCCAGGGGAGCAGTGATAGTTTACAGTGAGGCCTGGGGAGCAGTGATAGTTTACAGGCCAGGGGAGCAGTGATAGTTTACAGTGAGGCCTGGGGAGCAGTGATAGTTTACAGGCCTGGGGAGCAGTGATAGTTTACAGTGAGGCCTGAGGAGCAGTGATACCTTACAGGCCTGGGGACCAGTGATAGTTTACAATGTGGCCTGAGCAGCAGTTATGTTGACAGTGAGGCCTGGGGAGCAGTGATAGTTTACAGTGAGGCCTGGGGAGCAGTGAAAGTTTACAGGCCAGGGGAGCAGTGATAGTTTACAGTGAGGCCTGGGGAGCAGTGATAGTTTACAGGCCTGGGGAGCAGTGATAATTTACAGTGAGGCCTGGGGAGCAGTGATAGTTCACAGGGAGGCCTGGGGAGCTGTGATAGTTTACAGTGAGGCCTGAGGAGCAGTGATACCTTACAGGCCTTGGGACCAGTGATAGTTTACAATGTGGCCTGAGCAGCAGTTATGTTGACAGTGAGCCCTGGGGAGCAGTGATAGTTTACAGGCCTGGGGAGCAGTGATAGTTTACAGTGAGGCTTGGGGAGCAATGATAGTTTACAGGCCAGGGGAGCAGTGATAGTTTACAGTGAGACCTGGGGAGCAGTGATAGTTTACAGTGAGGCTTGGGGAGCAGTGATAGTTTACAGTGAGGCCTGGGGAGCAGTGATAGTTTACAGGCCAGGGGAGCTGTGATAGTTTACAGTGAGGCCTGAGGAGCAGTGATACCTTACAGGCCTGGGGACCAGTGATAGTTTACAATGTGGCCTGAGCAGCAGTTATGTTGACAGTGAGGCCTGGGGAGCAGTGATAGTTTACAGTGAGGCCTGGGGAGCAGTGATAGTTTACAGGCCAGGGGAGCAGTGATAGTTTACAGTGAGGCCTGGGGAGCAGTGATAGTTTACAGGCCTGGGGAGCAGTGATAGTTCACAGTGAGGCTTGGGGAGCAGTGATAGTTCACAGTGAGGCTTGTGGAGCAGTAATAGTTTACAGTGAGGCTTGGGGAGCTGTAATAGTTTACAGTGAGGCTTGTGGAGCAGTAATAGTTTACAGTGAGGCTTGTGGAGCAGTGATAGTTCACAGTGAGGCTTGGGGAGCAGTGATAGTTCACAGTGAGGCCTGGGGTGCAGTGATAGCTCACAGTGAGGCTTGGGGAGCAGTGATAGTTTACAGTGAGCATTGGGGAGCAGTGATAGTTTACAGTGAGGCCTGGGGAGCAGTGATAGTTTACAGGCCTGGTGGTCAGTGATAGCTCACAGTGTGGCCTGGGGAGCAGTGATAGTTCACAGTGAGGCCTGAGGAACAATGATAGTTTACAGGGAGGCCGGATAGCAGTAACAGTTCACAGTGAGGCCTAGGGAGCAGTGATAGTTTGCAGTGAGGCCCGAGCAGCAGTGATAGTTTTCAGGCCTGGGGAGCAGTGATAGTTTACAGTGAGGCCTGAGGAGCAGTGATAGTTTGCAGTGAGGATTGGGGAGCAGTGATAGTTCAGAGTGAGGCCTGTGGAGCTGTGATAATTTACAGGGAGGCCTGAGGAGCAGCGATAGTTGACAGTGAGGCCTGGGGTGCAGTGATAGTTTACAGGCCTGGTGGGCAGTGATAGCTCACAGTGTGGCCTGGGGAGCAGTGATAGTTCACAGTGAGGCCTGAGGAACAGTGATAGTTTACAGGGAGGCCTGATAGCAGTGACAGTTTACAGTAAGGCCTAGGGAGCAGTGATAGTTTGCAGTGAGGCCCGAGCAGCAGTGATAGTTTTCAGGCCTGGGGAGAAGTGATGGTTTACAGTGAGGCCTGAGGAGCAGTGATATTTTGCAGTGAGCCTTGGGGAGCAGTGATAGTTCACAGTGAGGCCCGTGGAGCTGTGATAGTTTACAGGGAGGCCTGAGGAGTAGTGATCGTTTACAGTGAGCCTTGGGGAGCAGTGATAGCTCACAGTGTGGCTTGAGGAGCAGTGATAGGTTGCAGTGAGGCCTGAGGAGCAGTGCTAGATCACAGTGAGGCCTGAGGAACAGTGATAGTTTACAGTGAGGCCTGGGGTGCAGTGATAGTTTACAGGCCTGGGGCGCAGTGAGAGCTCACAGTGTGGCTTGAGGAGCAGTGATTGTTTACAGTGAGGCCTGAGGAGCAGTGATAGTTTACAGTGAGTCCTGAGGAGCAGTTATTTTTACAGTGAGGCCTGGAGAGCAATAATAGTTTACAGTGACGCTTGGGGAGCAGTAATAGTTCACAGTGAGGCCTGAGGAGCAGTAATAGTTTACAGTGAGGCCTGGGGAGCAGTAATAGTTTACAGTGAGGCCTGAGGGGCAGTGATAGTTTACCATGAGGCCTGAGGAGCAGTGATAGTTTACAGGCCTGGGGCGCAGTCATAGTTTACAGTGAGTCCTGGGGTGCAGTGATAGTTTACAGGCCTGGGGCGCAGTGAGAGCTCACAGTGTGGCTTGAGGAGCAGTGATAGTTTGCAGTGAGGCCTGAGGAGCAGTGATAGTTTACAGGCCTGGGGCGCAGTGATAGTTTACAGTGAGGCCTGGGGAGCAGTGATAGTTTACAGGCCAGGGGAGCTGTGATAGTTTACAGTGAGGCCTGAGGAGCAGTGATACCTTACAGGCCTGGGGACCAGTGATAGTTTACAATGTGGCCTGAGCAGCAGTTATGTTGACAGTGAGGCCTGGGGAGCAGTGATAGTTTACAGTGAGGCCTGGGGAGCAGTGATAGTTTACAGGCCAGGGGAGCAGTGATAGTTTACAGTGAGGCCTGGGGAGCAGTGATAGTTTACAGGCCTGGGGAGCAGTGATAGTTCACAGTGAGGCTTGGGGAGCAGTGATAGTTCACAGTGAGGCTTGTGGAGCAGTAATAGTTTACAGTGAGGCTTGGGGAGCTGTAATAGTTTACAGTGAGGCTTGTGGAGCAGTAATAGTTTACAGTGAGGCTTGTGGAGCAGTGATAGTTCACAGTGAGGCTTGGGGAGCAGTGATAGTTTACAGTGAGGCCTGGGGTGCAGTGATAGCTCACAGTGAGGCTTGGGGAGCAGTGATAGTTTACAGTGAGCATTGGGGAGCAGTGATAGTTTACAGTGAGGCCTGGGGAGCAGTGATAGTTTACAGGCCTGGTGGTCAGTGATAGCTCACAGTGTGGCCTGGGGAGCAGTGATAGTTCACAGTGAGGCCTGAGGAACAATGATAGTTTACAGGGAGGCCGGATAGCAGTGACAGTTCACAGTGAGGCCTAGGGAGCAGTGATAGTTTGCAGTGAGGCCCGAGCAGCAGTGATAGTTTTCAGGCCTGGGGAGCAGTGATAGTTTACAGTGAGGCCTGAGGAGCAGTGATAGTTTGCAGTGAGGATTGGGGAGCAGTGATAGTTCAGAGTGAGGCCCGTGGAGCTGTGATAATTTACAGGGAGGCCTGAGGAGCAGCGATAGTTGACAGTGAGGCCTGGGGTGCAGTGATAGTTTACAGGCCTGGTGGGCAGTGATAGCTCACAGTGTGGCCTGGGGAGCAGTGATAGTTCACAGTGAGGCCTGAGGAACAGTGATAGTTTACAGGGAGGCCTGATAGCAGTGACAGTTTACAGTAAGGCCTAGGGAGCAGTGATAGTTTGCAGTGAGGCCCGAGCAGCAGTGATAGTTTTCAGGCCTGGGGAGAAGTGATGGTTTACAGTGAGGCCTGAGGAGCAGTGATATTTTGCAGTGAGCCTTGGGGAGCAGTGATAGTTCACAGTGAGGCCCGTGGAGCTGTGATAGTTTACAGGGAGGCCTGAGGAGTAGTGATCGTTTACAGTGAGCCTTGGGGAGCAGTGATAGCTCACAGTGTGGCTTGAGGAGCAGTGATAGGTTGCAGTGAGGCCTGAGGAGCAGTGCTAGATCACAGTGAGGCCTGAGGAACAGTGATAGTTTACAGTGAGGCCTGGGGTGCAGTGATAGTTTACAGGCCTGGGGCGCAGTGAGAGCTCACAGTGTGGCTTGAGGAGCAGTGATTGTTTACAGTGAGGCCTGAGGAGCAGTGATAGTTTACAGTGAGTCCTGAGGAGCAGTTATTTTTACAGTGAGGCCTGGAGAGCAATAATAGTTTACAGTGACGCTTGGGGAGCAGTAATAGTTCACAGTGAGGCCTGAGGAGCAGTAATAGTTTACAGTGAGGCCTGGGGAGCAGTAATAGTTTACAGTGAGGCCTGAGGGGCAGTGATAGTTTACCATGAGGCCTGAGGAGCAGTGATAGTTTACAGGCCTGGGGCGCAGTCATAGTTTACAGTGAGTCCTGGGGTGCAGTGATAGTTTACAGGCCTGGGGCGCAGTGAGAGCTCACAGTGTGGCTTGAGGAGCAGTGATAGTTTGCAGTGAGGCCTGAGGAGCAGTGATAGTTTACAGGCCTGGGGCGCAGTGATAGTTTACAGTGAGGCCTGAGGGGCAATGATAGTTTACCATGAGGCCTGAGGAGCAGTGATAGTTTACAGGCCTGGGGCGCAGTGATAGTTTACAGTGAGGACTGGGGTGCAGTGATAGTTTACAGGCCTGGGGCGCGGTGAGAGCTCACAGTGTGGCTTGAGGAGCAGTGATAGTTTGCAGTGAGGCCTGAGGAGCAGTGCTAGGTCACAGTGAGGCCTGAGGAACAGTGATAGTTTACATGTGAGGCCTGGGGTGCAGTGATAGTTTGCAGGCCTGGGGCGCAGTGAGAGCTCACAGTGTGGCTTCAGGAGCAGTGATAGTTTACAGTGAGGCCTGAGGAGCAGTGATAGTTCACAGTGAGGCCTGAGGAGCAGTGATAGTTTACTGTGAGTCCTGAGGAGCAGTTATTTTTACAGTGAGGCCTGGAGAAAAGTAATAGTTTACAGTGACGCTTGGGGAGCAGTAATAGTTCACAGTGAGGCCTGAGGAGCAGTAATAGTTTACAGTGAGGCCTGGGGAGCAGTAATAGTTTACAGTGAGGCCTGGGGAGCAGTAATAGTTTACAGTGAGGCTTGTGGAGCAGTGATAGTTCACAGTGAGGCCTGAGGAGCAGTGATAGTTTACCATGAGGCCTGAGGAGCAGTGATAGTTTACAGGCCTGGGGCGCAGTCATAGTTTACAGTGAGGCCTGGGGTGCAGTGATAGTTTACAGGCCTGGGGCGCAGTGAGAGCTCACAGTGTGGCTTGAGGAGCAATGATAGTTTGCAGTGAGGCCTGAGGAGCAGTGATAGTTTACAGGCCTGGGGCGCAGTGAGAGCTCGCAGTGTGGCTTGAGGAGCAGTGATAGTTTGCAGTGAGGCCTGAGGAACAGTGATAGTTCACAGTGAGGCCTGGGGTGCAGTGATAGTTTACAGGCCTGGGGTGCAGTGAGAGCTCACAGTGTGGCTTGAGGAGCAGTGATAGTTTGCAGTGAGGCCTGAGGAGCAGTGATCGGTCACAGTGAGGCCTGAGGAACAGTGATAGTTCACAGTGAGGTCTGGGGTGCAGTGATAGTTTACAGGCCTGGGGTGCAGTGAGAGCTCACAGTGTGGCTTGAGGAGCAGTGATAGTTTACAGTGAGGCCTGAGGGGCAATGATAGTTTACCATGAGGCCTGTGGAGCTGTGATAGTTTACAGGCCTGGGGCGCAGTGAGAGCTCACAGTGTGGCTTGAGGAGCAGTGATAGTTTGCAGTGAGGCCTGAGGAGCAGTGATAGGTCACAGTGAGGCCTGAGGAACAGTGATAGTTCACAGTGAGGCCTGGGGTGCCGTGATAGTTTACAGGCCTGGGGTGCAGTGAGAGCTCACAGTGTGGCTTGAGGAGCAGTGATAGTTTACAGTGAGGCCTGAGGAGCAGTGATAGTTCACAGTGAGGCCTGAGGAGCAGTTATTTTTACAGTGAGGCCTGGGGAGCAGTGATAGTTCACAGGGAGGCCTGGGGAGCTGTGATAGTTTACAGTGAGGCCTGAGGAGCAGTGATACCTTACAGGCCTTGGGACCAGTGATAGTTTACAATGTGGCCTGAGCAGCAGTTATGTTGACAGTGTGGCCTGGGGAGCAGTGATAGTTTACAGGCCTGGGGAGCAGTGATAGTTTACAGTGAGGCCTGGGGATCAGTGATAGTTTACAGGCCAGGGGAGCAGTGATAGTTTACAGTGAGGCCTGGGGAGCAGTGATAGTTTACAGGCCTGGGGAGCAGTGATAGTTTGCAGTGAGGCCTGAGGAGCAGTGATACCTTACAGGCCTGGGGACCAGTGATAGTTTACAATGTGGCCTGAGCAGCAGTTATGTTGACAGTGAGGCCTGGGGAGCAGTGATAGTTCACAGTGAGGCCTGAGGAACAGTGATAGTTTACAGGGAGGCCTGATAGCAGTGACAGTTTACAGTAAGGCCTAGGGAGCAGTGATAGTTTGCAGTGAGGCCCGAGCAGCAGTGATAGTTTTCAGGCCTGGGGAGAAGTGATGGTTTACAGTGAGGCCTGAGGAGCAGTGATATTTTGCAGTGAGCCTTGGGGAGCAGTGATAGTTCACAGTGAGGCCCGTGGAGCTGTGATAGTTTACAGGGAGGCCTGAGGAGTAGTGATCGTTTACAGTGAGCCTTGGGGAGCAGTGATAGCTCACAGTGTGGCTTGAGGAGCAGTGATAGGTTGCAGTGAGGCCTGAGGAGCAGTGCTAGATCACAGTGAGGCCTGAGGAACAGTGATAGTTTACAGTGAGGCCTGGGGTGCAGTGATAGTTTACAGGCCTGGGGCGCAGTGAGAGCTCACAGTGTGGCTTGAGGAGCAGTGATTGTTTACAGTGAGGCCTGAGGAGCAGTGATAGTTTACAGTGAGTCCTGAGGAGCAGTTATTTTTACAGTGAGGCCTGGAGAGCAATAATAGTTTACAGTGACGCTTGGGGAGCAGTAATAGTTCACAGTGAGGCCTGAGGAGCAGTAATAGTTTACAGTGAGGCCTGGGGAGCAGTAATAGTTTACAGTGAGGCCTGAGGGGCAGTGATAGTTTACCATGAGGCCTGAGGAGCAGTGATAGTTTACAGGCCTGGGGCGCAGTCATAGTTTACAGTGAGTCCTGGGGTGCAGTGATAGTTTACAGGCCTGGGGCGCAGTGAGAGCTCACAGTGTGGCTTGAGGAGCAGTGATAGTTTGCAGTGAGGCCTGAGGAGCAGTGATAGTTTACAGGCCTGGGGCGCAGTGATAGTTTACAGTGAGGCCTGAGGGGCAATGATAGTTTACCATGAGGCCTGAGGAGCAGTGATAGTTTACAGGCCTGGGGCGCAGTGATAGTTTACAGTGAGGACTGGGGTGCAGTGATAGTTTACAGGCCTGGGGCGCGGTGAGAGCTCACAGTGTGGCTTGAGGAGCAGTGATAGTTTGCAGTGAGGCCTGAGGAGCAGTGCTAGGTCACAGTGAGGCCTGAGGAACAGTGATAGTTTACAGTGAGGCCTGGGGTGCAGTGATAGTTTGCAGGCCTGGGGCGCAGTGAGAGCTCACAGTGTGGCTTCAGGAGCAGTGATAGTTTACAGTGAGGCCTGAGGAGCAGTGATAGTTCACAGTGAGGCCTGAGGAGCAGTGATAGTTTACTGTGAGTCCTGAGGAGCAGTTATTTTTACAGTGAGGCCTGGAGAAAAGTAATAGTTTACAGTGACGCTTGGGGAGCAGTAATAGTTCACAGTGAGGCCTGAGGAGCAGTAATAGTTTACAGTGAGGCCTGGGGAGCAGTAATAGTTTACAGTGAGGCCTGGGGAGCAGTAATAGTTTACAGTGAGGCTTGTGGAGCAGTGATAGTTCACAGTGAGGCCTGAGGAGCAGTGATAGTTTACCATGAGGCCTGAGGAGCAGTGATAGTTTACAGTGAGGCCTGGGGTGCAGTGATAGTTTGCAGGCCTGGGGCACAGTGAGAGCTCACAGTGTGGCTTCAGGAGCAGTGATAGTTTACAGTGAGGCCTGAGGAGCAGTGATAGTTCACAGTGAGGCCTGAGGAGCAGTGATAGTTTACTGTGAGTCCTGAGGAGCAGTTATTTTTACAGTGAGGCCTGGAGAAAAGTAATAGTTTACAGTGACGCTTGGGGAGCAGTAATAGTTCACAGTGAGGCCTGAGGAGCAGTAATAGTTTACAGTGAGGCCTGGTGAGCAGTAATAGTTTACAGTGAGGCCTGGGGAGCAGTAATAGTTTACAGTGAGGCTTGTGGAGCAGTGATAGTTCACAGTGAGGCCTGAGGAGCAGTGATAGTTTACCATGAGGCCTGAGGAGCAGTGATAGTTTACAGGCCTGGGGCGCAGTCATAGTTTACAGTGAGGCCTGGGGTGCAGTGATAGTTTACAGGCCTGGGGCGCAGTGAGAGCTCACAGTGTGGCTTGAGGAGCAATGATAGTTTGCAGTGAGGCCTGAGGAGCAGTGATAGTTTACAGGCCTGGGGCGCAGTGAGAGCTCGCAGTGTGGCTTGAGGAGCAGTGATAGTTTGCAGTGAGGCCTGAGGAACAGTGATAGTTCACAGTGAGGCCTGGGGTGCAGTGATAGTTTACAGGCCTGGGGTGCAGTGAGAGCTCACAGTGTGGCTTGAGGAGCAGTGATAGTTTGCAGTGAGGCCTGAGGAGCAGTGATCGGTCACAGTGAGGCCTGAGGAACAGTGATAGTTCACAGTGAGGTCTGGGGTGCAGTGATAGTTTACAGGCCTGGGGTGCAGTGAGAGCTCACAGTGTGGCTTGAGGAGCAGTGATAGTTTACAGTGAGGCCTGAGGGGCAATGATAGTTTACCATGAGGCCTGTGGAGCTGTGATAGTTTACAGGCCTGGGGCGCAGTGAGAGCTCACAGTGTGGCTTGAGGAGCAGTGATAGTTTGCAGTGAGGCCTGAGGAGCAGTGATAGGTCACAGTGAGGCCTGAGGAACAGTGATAGTTCACAGTGAGGCCTGGGGTGCCGTGATAGTTTACAGGCCTGGGGTGCAGTGAGAGCTCACAGTGTGGCTTGAGGAGCAGTGATAGTTTACAGTGAGGCCTGAGGAGCAGTGATAGTTCACAGTGAGGCCTGAGGAGCAGTTATTTTTACAGTGAGGCCTGGGGAGCAGTGATAGTTCACAGGGAGGCCTGGGGAGCTGTGATAGTTTACAGTGAGGCCTGAGGAGCAGTGATACCTTACAGGCCTTGGGACCAGTGATAGTTTACAATGTGGCCTGAGCAGCAGTTATGTTGACAGTGTGGCCTGGGGAGCAGTGATAGTTTACAGGCCTGGGGAGCAGTGATAGTTTACAGTGAGGCCTGGGGATCAGTGATAGTTTACAGGCCAGGGGAGCAGTGATAGTTTACAGTGAGGCCTGGGGAGCAGTGATAGTTTACAGGCCTGGGGAGCAGTGATAGTTTGCAGTGAGGCCTGAGGAGCAGTGATACCTTACAGGCCTGGGGACCAGTGATAGTTTACAATGTGGCCTGAGCAGCAGTTATGTTGACAGTGAGGCCTGGGGAGCAGTGATAGTTCACAGTGAGGCCTGAGGAACAGTGATAGTTTACAGGGAGGCCTGATAGCAGTGACAGTTTACAGTAAGGCCTAGGGAGCAGTGATAGTTTGCAGTGAGGCCCGAGCAGCAGTGATAGTTTTCAGGCCTGGGGAGAAGTGATGGTTTACAGTGAGGCCTGAGGAGCAGTGATATTTTGCAGTGAGCCTTGGGGAGCAGTGATAGTTCACAGTGAGGCCCGTGGAGCTGTGATAGTTTACAGGGAGGCCTGAGGAGTAGTGATCGTTTACAGTGAGCCTTGGGGAGCAGTGATAGCTCACAGTGTGGCTTGAGGAGCAGTGATAGGTTGCAGTGAGGCCTGAGGAGCAGTGCTAGATCACAGTGAGGCCTGAGGAACAGTGATAGTTTACAGTGAGGCCTGGGGTGCAGTGATAGTTTACAGGCCTGGGGCGCAGTGAGAGCTCACAGTGTGGCTTGAGGAGCAGTGATTGTTTACAGTGAGGCCTGAGGAGCAGTGATAGTTTACAGTGAGTCCTGAGGAGCAGTTATTTTTACAGTGAGGCCTGGAGAGCAATAATAGTTTACAGTGACGCTTGGGGAGCAGTAATAGTTCACAGTGAGGCCTGAGGAGCAGTAATAGTTTACAGTGAGGCCTGGGGAGCAGTAATAGTTTACAGTGAGGCCTGAGGGGCAGTGATAGTTTACCATGAGGCCTGAGGAGCAGTGATAGTTTACAGGCCTGGGGCGCAGTCATAGTTTACAGTGAGTCCTGGGGTGCAGTGATAGTTTACAGGCCTGGGGCGCAGTGAGAGCTCACAGTGTGGCTTGAGGAGCAGTGATAGTTTGCAGTGAGGCCTGAGGAGCAGTGATAGTTTACAGGCCTGGGGCGCAGTGATAGTTTACAGTGAGGCCTGAGGGGCAATGATAGTTTACCATGAGGCCTGAGGAGCAGTGATAGTTTACAGGCCTGGGGCGCAGTGATAGTTTACAGTGAGGACTGGGGTGCAGTGATAGTTTACAGGCCTGGGGCGCGGTGAGAGCTCACAGTGTGGCTTGAGGAGCAGTGATAGTTTGCAGTGAGGCCTGAGGAGCAGTGCTAGGTCACAGTGAGGCCTGAGGAACAGTGATAGTTTACAGTGAGGCCTGGGGTGCAGTGATAGTTTGCAGGCCTGGGGCGCAGTGAGAGCTCACAGTGTGGCTTCAGGAGCAGTGATAGTTTACAGTGAGGCCTGAGGAGCAGTGATAGTTCACAGTGAGGCCTGAGGAGCAGTGATAGTTTACTGTGAGTCCTGAGGAGCAGTTATTTTTACAGTGAGGCCTGGAGAAAAGTAATAGTTTACAGTGACGCTTGGGGAGCAGTAATAGTTCACAGTGAGGCCTGAGGAGCAGTAATAGTTTACAGTGAGGCCTGGGGAGCAGTAATAGTTTACAGTGAGGCCTGGGGAGCAGTAATAGTTTACAGTGAGGCTTGTGGAGCAGTGATAGTTCACAGTGAGGCCTGAGGAGCAGTGATAGTTTACCATGAGGCCTGAGGAGCAGTGATAGTTTACAGTGAGGCCTGGGGTGCAGTGATAGTTTGCAGGCCTGGGGCACAGTGAGAGCTCACAGTGTGGCTTCAGGAGCAGTGATAGTTTACAGTGAGGCCTGAGGAGCAGTGATAGTTCACAGTGAGGCCTGAGGAGCAGTGATAGTTTACTGTGAGTCCTGAGGAGCAGTTATTTTTACAGTGAGGCCTGGAGAAAAGTAATAGTTTACAGTGACGCTTGGGGAGCAGTAATAGTTCACAGTGAGGCCTGAGGAGCAGTAATAGTTTACAGTGAGGCCTGGGGAGCAGTAATAGTTTACAGTGAGGCCTGGGGAGCAGTAATAGTTTACAGTGAGGCTTGTGGAGCAGTGATAGTTCACAGTGAGGCCTGTGGAACAGTGATAGTTTACCATGAGGCCTGAGGAGCAGTGATAGTTTACAGGCCTGGGGCGCAGTCATAGTTTACAGTGAGGCCTGGGGTGCCGTGATAGTTTACAGGCCTGGGGTGCAGTGAGAGCTCACAGTGTGGCTTGAGGAGCAGTGATAGTTTACAGTGAGGCCTGAGGAGCAGTGATAGTTCACAGTGAGGCCTGAGGAGCAGTTATTTTTACAGTGAGGCCTGGGGAGCAGTGATAGTTCACAGGGAGGCCTGGGGAGCTGTGATAGTTTACAGTGAGGCCTGAGGAGCAGTGATACCTTACAGGCCTTGGGACCAGTGATAGTTTACAATGTGGCCTGAGCAGCAGTTATGTTGACAGTGTGGCCTGGGGAGCAGTGATAGTTTACAGGCCTGGGGTGCAGTGAGAGCTCACAGTGTGGCTTGAGGAGCAGTGATAGTTTACAGTGAGGCCTGAGGAGCAGTGATAGTTCACAGTGAGGCCTGAGGAGCAGTTATTTTTACAGTGAGGCCTGGGGAGCAGTGATAGTTCACAGGGAGGCCTGGGGAGCTGTGATAGTTTACAGTGAGGCCTGAGGAGCAGTGATACCTTACAGGCCTTGGGACCAGTGATAGTTTACAATGTGGCCTGAGCAGCAGTTATGTTGACAGTGTGGCCTGGGGAGCGGTGATAGTTTACAGGCCTGGGGAGCAGTGATAGTTTACAGTGAGGCCTGGGGATCAGTGATAGTTTACAGGCCAGGGGAGCAGTGATAGTTTACAGTGAGGCCTGGGGAGCAGTGATAGTTTACAGGCCTGGGGAGCAGTGATAGTTTGCAGTGAGGCCTGAGTAGCAGTGATACCTTACAGGCCTGGGGACCAGTGATAGTTTACAATGTGGCCTGAGCAGCAGTTATGTTGACAGTGAGGCCTGGGGAGCAGTGATAGTTCACAGTGAGGCCTGAGGAACAGTGATAGTTTACAGGGAGGCCTGATAGCAGTGACAGTTTACAGTAAGGCCTAGGGAGCAGTGATAGTTTGCAGTGAGGCCCGAGCAGCAGTGATAGTTTTCAGGCCTGGGGAGAAGTGATGGTTTACAGTGAGGCCTGAGGAGCAGTGATATTTTGCAGTGAGCCTTGGGGAGCAGTGATAGTTCACAGTGAGGCCCGTGGAGCTGTGATAGTTTACAGGGAGGCCTGAGGAGTAGTGATCGTTTACAGTGAGCCTTGGGGAGCAGTGATAGCTCACAGTGTGGCTTGAGGAGCAGTGATAGGTTGCAGTGAGGCCTGAGGAGCAGTGCTAGATCACAGTGAGGCCTGAGGAACAGTGATAGTTTACAGTGAGGCCTGGGGTGCAGTGATAGTTTACAGGCCTGGGGCGCAGTGAGAGCTCACAGTGTGGCTTGAGGAGCAGTGATTGTTTACAGTGAGGCCTGAGGAGCAGTGATAGTTTACAGTGAGTCCTGAGGAGCAGTTATTTTTACAGTGAGGCCTGGAGAGCAATAATAGTTTACAGTGACGCTTGGGGAGCAGTAATAGTTCACAGTGAGGCCTGAGGAGCAGTAATAGTTTACAGTGAGGCCTGGGGAGCAGTAATAGTTTACAGTGAGGCCTGAGGGGCAGTGATAGTTTACCATGAGGCCTGAGGAGCAGTGATAGTTTACAGGCCTGGGGCGCAGTCATAGTTTACAGTGAGTCCTGGGGTGCAGTGATAGTTTACAGGCCTGGGGCGCAGTGAGAGCTCACAGTGTGGCTTGAGGAGCAGTGATAGTTTGCAGTGAGGCCTGAGGAGCAGTGATAGTTTACAGGCCTGGGGCGCAGTGATAGTTTACAGTGAGGCCTGAGGGGCAATGATAGTTTACCATGAGGCCTGAGGAGCAGTGATAGTTTACAGGCCTGGGGCGCAGTGATAGTTTACAGTGAGGACTGGGGTGCAGTGATAGTTTACAGGCCTGGGGCGCGGTGAGAGCTCACAGTGTGGCTTGAGGAGCAGTGATAGTTTGCAGTGAGGCCTGAGGAGCAGTGCTAGGTCACAGTGAGGCCTGAGGAACAGTGATAGTTTACAGTGAGGCCTGGGGTGCAGTGATAGTTTGCAGGCCTGGGGCGCAGTGAGAGCTCACAGTGTGGCTTCAGGAGCAGTGATAGTTTACAGTGAGGCCTGAGGAGCAGTGATAGTTCACAGTGAGGCCTGAGGAGCAGTGATAGTTTACTGTGAGTCCTGAGGAGCAGTTATTTTTACAGTGAGGCCTGGAGAAAAGTAATAGTTTACAGTGACGCTTGGGGAGCAGTAATAGTTCACAGTGAGGCCTGAGGAGCAGTAATAGTTTACAGTGAGGCCTGGGGAGCAGTAATAGTTTACAGTGAGGCCTGGGGAGCAGTAATAGTTTACAGTGAGGCTTGTGGAGCAGTGATAGTTCACAGTGAGGCCTGAGGAGCAGTGATAGTTTACCATGAGGCCTGAGGAGCAGTGATAGTTTACAGTGAGGCCTGGGGTGCAGTGATAGTTTGCAGGCCTGGGGCACAGTGAGAGCTCACAGTGTGGCTTCAGGAGCAGTGATAGTTTACAGTGAGGCCTGAGGAGCAGTGATAGTTCACAGTGAGGCCTGAGGAGCAGTGATAGTTTACTGTGAGTCCTGAGGAGCAGTTATTTTTACAGTGAGGCCTGGAGAAAAGTAATAGTTTACAGTGACGCTTGGGGAGCAGTAATAGTTCACAGTGAGGCCTGAGGAGCAGTAATAGTTTACAGTGAGGCCTGGGGAGCAGTAATAGTTTACAGTGAGGCCTGGGGAGCAGTAATAGTTTACAGTGAGGCTTGTGGAGCAGTGATAGTTCACAGTGAGGCCTGAGGAGCAGTGATAGTTTACCATGAGGCCTGAGGAGCAGTGATAGTTTACAGGCCTGGGGCGCAGTCATAGTTTACAGTGAGGCCTGGGGTGCAGTGAGAGCTCACAGTGTGGCTTGAGGAGCAATGATAGTTTGCAGTGAGGCCTGAGGAGCAGTGATAGTTTACAGGCCTGGGGCGCAGTGAGAGCTCACAGTGTGGCTTGAGGAGCAGTGATAGTTTGCAGTGAGGCCTGAGGAACAGTGATAGTTCACAGTGAGGCCTGGGGTGCAGTGATAGTTTACAGGCCTGGGGTGCAGTGAGAGCTCACAGTGTGGCTTGAGGAGCAGTGATAGTTTGCAGTGAGGCCTGAGGAGCAGTGATCGGTCACAGTGAGGCCTGAGGAACAGTGATAGTTCACAGTGAGGTCTGGGGTGCAGTGATAGTTTACAGGCCTGGGGTGCAGTGAGAGCTCACAGTGTGGCTTGAGGAGCAGTGATAGTTTACAGTGAGGCCTGAGGGGCAATGATAGTTTACCATGAGGCCTGTGGAGCTGTGATAGTTTACAGGCCTGGGGCGCAGTGAGAGCTCACAGTGTGGCTTGAGGAGCAGTGATAGTTTGCAGTGAGGCCTGAGGAGCAGTGATAGGTCACAGTGAGGCCTGAGGAACAGTGATAGTTCACAGTGAGGCCTGGGGTGCAGTGATAGTTTACAGGCCTGGGGTGCAGTGTGAGCTCACAGTTTGGCTTGAGGAGCAGTGATAGTTTACAGTGAGGCCTGAGGAGCAGTGATAGTTCACAGTGAGGCCTGAGGAGCAGTTATTTTTACAGTGAGGCCTGGGGAGCAGTGATAGTTCACAGGGAGGCCTGGGGAGCTGTGATAGTTTACAGTGAGGCCTGAGGAGCAGTGATACCTTACAGGCCTTGGGACCAGTGATAGTTTACAATGTGGCCTGAGCAGCAGTTATGTTGACAGTGTGGCCTGGGGAGCAGTGATAGTTTACAGGCCTGGGGAGCAGTGATAGTTTACAGTGAGGTCTGGGGATCAGTGATAGTTTACAGGCCAGGGGAGCAGTGATAGTTTACAGTGAGGCCTGGGGAGCAGTGATAGTTTACAGGCCTGGGGAGCAGTGATAGTTTGCAGTGAGGCCTGAGGAGCAGTGATACCTTACAGGCCTGGGGAGCAGTGATAGTTTACAATGTGGCCTGAGCAGCAGTTATGTTGACAGTGAGGCCTGGGGAGCAGTGATAGTTCACAGTGAGGCCTGAGGAACAGTGATAGTTTACAGGGAGGCCTGATAGCAGTGACAGTTTACAGTCAGGCCTAGGGAGCAGTGATAGTTTGCAGTGAGGCCCGAGCAGCAGTGATAGTTTTCAGGCCTGGGGAGAAGTGATGGTTTACAGTGAGGCCTGAGGAGCAGTGATATTTTGCAGTGAGCCTTGGGGAGCAGTGATAGTTCACAGTGAGGCCCGTGGAGCTGTGATAGTTTACAGGGAGGCCTGAGGAGTAGTGATCGTTTACAGTGAGCCTTGGGGAGCAGTGATAGCTCACAGTGTGGCTTGAGGAGCAGTGATAGGTTGCAGTGAGGCCTGAGGAGCAGTGCTAGATCACAGTGAGGCCTGAGGAACAGTGATAGTTTACAGTGAGGCCTGGGGTGCAGTGATAGTTTACAGGCCTGGGGCGCAGTGAGAGCTCACAGTGTGGCTTGAGGAGCAGTGATTGTTTACAGTGAGGCCTGAGGAGCAGTGATAGTTTACAGTGAGTCCTGAGGAGCAGTTATTTTTACAGTGAGGCCTGGAGAGCAATAATAGTTTACAGTGACGCTTGGGGAGCAGTAATAGTTCACAGTGAGGCCTGAGGAGCAGTAATAGTTTACAGTGAGGCCTGGGGAGCAGTAATAGTTTACAGTGAGGCCTGAGGGGCAGTGATAGTTTACCATGAGGCCTGAGGAGCAGTGATAGTTTACAGGCCTGGGGCGCAGTCATAGTTTACAGTGAGTCCTGGGGTGCAGTGATAGTTTACAGGCCTGGGGCGCAGTGAGAGCTCACAGTGTGGCTTGAGGAGCAGTGATAGTTTGCAGTGAGGCCTGAGGAGCAGTGATAGTTTACAGGCCTGGGGCGCAGTGATAGTTTACAGTGAGGCCTGAGGGGCAATGATAGTTTACCATGAGGCCTGAGGAGCAGTGATAGTTTACAGGCCTGGGGCGCAGTGATAGTTTACAGTGAGGACTGGGGTGCAGTGATAGTTTACAGGCCTGGGGCGCGGTGAGAGCTCACAGTGTGGCTTGAGGAGCAGTGATAGTTTGCAGTGAGGCCTGAGGAGCAGTGCTAGGTCACAGTGAGGCCTGAGGAACAGTGATAGTTTACAGTGAGGCCTGGGGTGCGGTGATAGTTTGCAGGCCTGGGGCGCAGTGAGAGCTCACAGTGTGGCTTCAGGAGCAGTGATAGTTTACAGTGAGGCCTGAGGAGCAGTGATAGTTCACAGTGAGGCCTGAGGAGCAGTGATAGTTTACTGTGAGTCCTGAGGAGCAGTTATTTTTACAGTGAGGCCTGGAGAAAAGTAATAGTTTACAGTGACGCTTGGGGAGCAGTAATAGTTCACAGTGAGGCCTGAGGAGCAGTAGTAGTTTACAGTGAGGCCTGGGGAGCAGTAATAGTTTACAGTGAGGCCTGGGGAGCAGTAATAGTTTACAGTGAGGCTTGTGGAGCAGTGATAGTTCACAGTGAGGCCTGAGGAGCAGTGATAGTTTACCATGAGGCCTGAGGAGCAGTGATAGTTTACAGGCCTGGGGCGCAGTCATAGTTTACAGTGAGGCCTGGGGTGCAGTGATAGTTTACAGGCCTGGGGCGCAGTGAGAGCTCACAGTGTGGCTTGAGGAGCAATGATAGTTTGCAGTGAGGCCTGAGGAGCAGTGATAGTTTACAGGCCTGGGGCGCAGTGAGAGCTCACAGTGTGGCTTGAGGAGCAGTGATAGTTTGCAGTGAGGCCTGAGGAACAGTGATAGTTCACAGTGAGGCCTGGGGTGCAGTGATAGTTTACAGGCCTGGGGTGCAGTGAGAGCTCACAGTGTGGCTTGAGGAGCAGTGATAGTTTGCAGTGATGCCTGAGGAGCAGTGATCGGTCACAGTGAGGCCTGAGGAACAGTGATAGTTCACAGTGAGGTCTGGGGTGCAGTGATAGTTTACAGGCCTGGGGTGCAGTGAGAGCTCACAGTGTGGCTTGAGGAGCAGTGATAGTTTACAGTGAGGCCTGAGGGGCAATGATAGTTTACCATGAGGCCTGTGGAGCTGTGATAGTTTACAGGCCTGGGGCGCAGTGAGAGCTCACAGTGTGGCTTGAGGAGCAGTGATAGTTTGCAGTGAGGCCTGAGGAGCAGTGATAGGTCACAGTGAGGCCTGAGGAACAGTGATAGTTCACAGTGAGGCCTGGGGTGCAGTGATAGTTTACAGGCCTGGGGTGCAGTGAGAGCTCACAGTGTGGCTTGAGGAGCAGTGATAGTTTACAGTGAGGCCTGAGGAGCAGTGATAGTTCACAGTGAGGCCTGAGGAGCAGTTATTTTTACAGTGAGGCCTGGGGAGCAGTGATAGTTCACAGGGAGGGCTGTGGAGCTGTCATAGTTTACAGTGAGGCCTGAGGAGCAGTGATACCTTACAGGCCTTGGGACCAGTGATAGTTTACAATGTGGCCTGAGCAGCAGTTATGTTGACAGTGTGGCCTGGGGAGCAGTGATAGTTTACAGGCCTGGGGAGCAGTGATAGTTTACAGTGAGGCCTGGGGATCAGTGATAGTTTACAGGCCAGGGGAGCAGTGATAGTTTACAGTGAGGCCTGGGGAGCAGTGATAGTTTACAGGCCTGGGGAGCAGTGATAGTTTACAGTGAGGCCTGATGAGCAGTTATACCTTACAGGCCTGGGGACCAGTGATAGTTTACAATGTGGCCTGAGCAGCAGTTATGTTGACAGTGAGGCCTGGGGAGCAGTGATAGTTTACAGTGAGGCCTGGGGAGCAGTGAAAGTTTACAGGCCAGGGGAGCAGTGATAGTTTACAGTGAGGCCTGGGGAGCAGTGATAGTTTACAGGCCTGGGGAGCAGTGATAATTTACAGTGAGGCCTGGGGAGCAGTGATAGTTCACAGGGAGGCCTGGGGAGCTGTGATAGTTTACAGTGAGGCCTGAGGAGCAGTGATACCTTACAGGCCCTGGGACCAGTGATAGTTTACAATGTGGCCTGAGCAGCAGTTATGTTGACAGTGAGCCCTGGGGAGCAGTGATAGTTTACAGGCCTGGGGAGCAGTGATAGTTTACAGTGAGGCCTGGGGAACAATGATAGTTTACAGGCCAGGGGAGCAGTGATAGTTTACAGTGAGGCCTGGGGAGCAGTGATAGTTTACAGGCCAGGGGAGCAGTGATAGTTTACAGTGAGGCCTGGGGAGCAGTGATAGTTTACAGGCCTGGGGAGCAGTGATAGTTCACAGTGAGGCTTGGGGAGCAGTGATAGTTCACAGTGAGGCTTGTGGAGCAGTAATAGTTTACAGTGAGGCTTGGGGAGCTGTAATAGTTTACAGTGAGGCTTGTGGAGCAGTAATAGTTTACAGTGAGGCTTGTGGAGCAGTGATAGTTCACAGTGAGGCTTGGGGAGCAGTGATAGCTAACAGTGAGGCCTGGGGAGCAGTGATAGCTCAGAGTGAGCATTGGGGAGCAGTGATAGTTCACAGTGAGGCCTGGGGTGCAGTGATAGCTCACAGTGAGGCTTGGGGAGCAGTGATAGTTTACAGTGAGCATTGGGGAGCAGTGATAGTTTACAGTGAGGCCTAGGGAGCACTGATAGTTTACAGGCCTGGTGGTCAGTGATAGCTCACAGTGTGGCCTGGGGAGCAGTGATAGTTCACAGTGAGGCCTGAGGAACAATGATAGTTTACAGGGAGGCCGGATAGCAGTGACAGTTCACAGTGAGGCCTAGGGAGCAGTGATAGTTTGCAGTGAGGCCCGAGCAGCAGTGATAGTTTTCAGGCCTGGGGAGCAGTGATAGTTTACAGTGAGGCCTGAGGAGCAGTGATAGTTTGCAGTGAGGATTGGGGAGCAGTGATAGTTCAGAGTGAGGCCTGTGGAGCTGTGATAATTTACAGGGAGGCCTGAGGAGCAGCGATAGTTGACAGTGAGGCCTGGGGTGCAGTGATAGTTTACAGGCCTGGTGGGCAGTGATAGCTCACAGTGTGGCCTGGGGTGCAGTGATAGTTCACAGTGAGGCCTGAGGAACAGTGATAGTTTACAGGGAGGCCTGATAGCAGTGACAGTTTACAGTAAGGCCTAGGGAGCAGTGATAGTTTGCAGTGAGGCCCGAGCAGCAGTGATAGTTTTCAGGCCTGGGGAGAAGTGATGGTTTACAGTGAGGCCTGAGGAGCAGTGATATTTTGCAGTGAGCCTTGGGGAGCAGTGATAGTTCACAGTGAGGCCCGTGGAGCTGTGATAGTTTACAGGGAGGCCTGAGGAGTAGTGATCGTTTACAGTGAGCCTTGGGGAGCAGTGATAGCTCACAGTGTGGCTTGAGGAGCAGTGATAGGTTGCAGTGAGGCCTGAGGAGCAGTGCTAGATCACAGTGAGGCCTGAGGAACAGTGATAGTTTACAGTGAGGCCTGGGGTGCAGTGATAGTTTACAGGCCTGGGGCGCAGTGAGAGCTCACAGTGTGGCTTGAGGAGCAGTGATTGTTTACAGTGAGGCCTGAGGAGCAGTGATAGTTTACAGTGAGTCCTGAGGAGCAGTTATTTTTACAGTGAGGCCTGGAGAGCAATAATAGTTTACAGTGACGCTTGGGGAGCAGTAATAGTTCACAGTGAGGCCTGAGGAGCAGTAATAGTTGACAGTGAGGCCTGGGGAGCAGTAATAGTTTACAGTGAGGCCTGAGGGGCAGTGATAGTTTACCATGAGGCCTGAGGAGCAGTGATAGTTTACAGGCCTGGGGCGCAGTCATAGTTTACAGTGAGGCCTGGGGTGCAGTGAGAGCTCACAGTGTGGCTTGAGGAGCAATGATAGTTTGCAGTGAGGCCTGAGGAGCAGTGATAGTTTACAGGCCTGGGGCGCAGTGAGAGCTCACAGTGTGGCTTGAGGAGCAGTGATAGTTTGCAGTGAGGCCTGAGGAACAGTGATAGTTCACAGTGAGGCCTGGGGTGCAGTGATAGTTTACAGGCCTGGGGTGCAGTGAGAGCTCACAGTGTGGCTTGAGGAGCAGTGATAGTTTGCAGTGAGGCCTGAGGAGCAGTGATCGGTCACAGTGAGGCCTGAGGAACAGTGATAGTTCACAGTGAGGTCTGGGGTGCAGTGATAGTTTACAGGCCTGGGGTGCAGTGAGAGCTCACAGTGTGGCTTGAGGAGCAGTGATAGTTTACAGTGAGGCCTGAGGGGCAAAGATAGTTTACCATGAGGCCTGTGGAGCTGTGATAGTTTACAGGCCTGGGGCGCAGTGAGAGCTCACAGTGTGGCTTGAGGAGCAGTGATAGTTTGCAGTGAGGCCTGAGGAGCAGTGATAGGTCACAGTGAGGCCTGAGGAACAGTGATAGTTCACAGTGAGGCCTGGGGTGCAGTGATAGTTTACAGGCCTGGGGTGCAGTGAGAGCTCACAGTGTGGCTTGAGGAGCAGTGATAGTTTACAGTGAGGCCTGAGGAGCAGTGATAGTTCACAGTGATGCCTGAGGAGCAGTTATTTTTACAGTGAGGCCTGGGGAGCAGTGATAGTTCACAGGGAGGCCTGGGGAGCTGTGATAGTTTACAGTGAGGCCTGAGGAGCAGTGATACCTTACAGGCCTTGGGACCAGTGATAGTTTACAATGTGGCCTGAGCAGCAGTTATGTTGACAGTGTGGCCTGGGGAGCAGTGATAGTTTACAGGCCAGGGGAGCAGTGATAGTTTACAGTGAGGCCTGGGGAGCAGTGATAGTTTACAGGCCAGGGGAGCAGTGATAGTTTACAGTGAGGCCTGGGGAGCAGTGATAGTTTACAGGCCTGGGGAGCAGTGATAGTTTACAGTGAGGCCTGAGGAGCAGTGATACCTTACAGGCCTGGGGACCAGTGATAGTTTACAATGTGGCCTGAGCAGCAGTTATGTTGACAGTGAGCCCTGGGGAGCAGTGATAGTTTACAGGCCTGGGGAGCAGTGATAGTTTACAGTGAGGCCTGGGGAGCAATGATAGTTTACAGGCCAGGGGAGCAGTGATAGTTTACAGTGAGGCCTGGGGAGCAGTGATAGTTTACAGTGAGGCTTGGGGAGCAGTGATAGTTTACAGTGAGGCCTGGGGAGCAGTGATAGTTTACAGGCCAGGGGAGCTGTGATAGTTTACAGTGAGGCCTGAGGAGCAGTGATAGTTTACAGGCCTGGGGCTCAGTCATAGTTTACAGTGAGGCCTGGGGTGCAGTGATAGTTTACAGGCCTGGGGCGCAGTGAGAGCTCACAGTGTGGCTTGAGGAGCAATGATAGTTTGCAGTGAGGCCTGAGGAGCAGTGATAGTTTACAGGCCTGGGGCGCAGTGATAGTTTACAGTGAGGCCTGAGGGGCAATGATAGTTTACCATGAGGCCTGAGGAGCTGTGATAGTTTACAGGCCTGGGGCGCAGTGAGAGCTCACAGTGTGGCTTGAGGAGCAGTGATAGTTTGCAGTGAGGCCTGAGGAGCAGTGATAGGTCACATTGAGGCCTGAGGAACAGTGATAGTTTACAGTGAGGCCTGGGGTGCAGTGAAAGTTTACAGGCCTGGGGTGCAGTGAGAGCTCACAGTGTGGCTTGAGGAGCAGTGATAGTTTACAGTGAGGCCTGAGGAGCAGTGATAGTTCACAGTGAGGCCTGAGGAGCAGTTATTTTTACAGTGAGGCCTGGGGAGCAGTGATAGTTCACAGGGAGGCCTGGGGAGCTGTGATAGTTTACAGTGAGGCCTGAGGAGCAGTGATACCTTACAGGCCTTGGGACCAGTGATAGTTTACAATGTGGCCTGAGCAGCAGTTATGTTGACAGTGAGGCCTGGGGAGCAGTGATAGTTTACAGGCCTGGGGAGCAGTGATAGTTTACAGTGAGGCCTGGGGAGCAGTGATAGTTTACAGGCCTGGGGAGCAGTGATAGTTTACAGTGAGGCCTGGGGAGCAGTGATAGTTTACAGGCCTGGGGAGCAGTGATAGTTTACAGTGAGGCCTGGGGAGCAGTGATAGTTTACAGGCCAGGGGAGCTGTGATAGTTTACAGTGAGGCCTGAGGAGCAGTGATACCTTACAGGCCTGGGGACCAGTGATAATTTACAATGTGGCCTGAGCAGCAGTTATGTTGACAGTGAGGCCTGGGGAGCAGTGATAGTTTACAGTGAGGCCTGGGGAGCAGTGATAGTTTACAGGCCAGGGGAGCAGTGATAGTTTACAGTGAGGCCTGGGGAGCAGTGATAGTTTACAGGCCTGGGGAGCAGTGATAGTTCACAGTGAGGCTTGGGGAGCAGTGATAGTTCACAGTGAGGCTTGTGGAGCAGTAATAGTTTACAGTGAGGCTTGGGGAGCTGTAATAGTTTACAGTGAGGCTTGTGGAGCAGTAATAGTTTACAGTGAGGCTTGTGGAGCAGTGATAGTTCACAGTGAGGCTTGGGGAGCAGTGATAGTTTACAGTGAGGCCTGGGGAGCAGTGATAGCTCAGAGTGAGCATTGGGGAGCAGTGATAGTTCACAGTGAGGCCTGGGGTGCAGTGATAGCTCACAGTGAGGCTTGGGGAGCAGTGATAGTTTACAGTGAGCATTGGGGAGCAGTGATAGTTTACAGTGAGGCCTGGGGAGCAGTGATAGTTTACAGGCCTGGTGGTCAGTGATAGCTCACAGTGTGGCCTGGGGAGCAGTGATAGTTCACAGTGAGGCCTGAGGAACAATGATAGTTTACAGGGAGGCCGGATAGCAGTGACAGTTCACAGTGAGGCCTAGGGAGCAGTGATAGTTTGCAGTGAGGCCCGAGCAGCAGTGATAGTTTTCAGGCCTGGGGAGCAGTGATAGTTTACAGTGAGGCCTGAGGAGCAGTGATAGTTTGCAGTGAGGATTGGGGAGCAGTGATAGTTCAGAGTGAGGCCTGTGGAGCTGTGATAATTTACAGGGAGGCCTGAGGAGCAGCGATAGTTGACAGTGAGGGCTGAGGAACAGTGATAGTTTACAGGGAGGCCTGATAGCAGTGACAGTTTACAGTAAGGCCTAGGGAGCAGTGATAGTTTGCAGTGAGGCCCGAGCAGCAGTGATAGTTTTCAGGCCTGGGGAGAAGTGATGGTTTACAGTGAGGCCTGAGGAGCAGTGATATTTTGCAGTGAGCCTTGGGGAGCAGTGATAGTTCACAGTGAGGCCCGTGGAGCTGTGATAGTTTACAGGGAGGCCTGAGGAGTAGTGATCGTTTACAGTGAGCCTTGGGGAGCAGTGATAGCTCACAGTGTGGCTTGAGGAGCAGTGATAGGTTGCAGTGAGGCCTGAGGAGCAGTGCTAGATCACAGTGAGGCCTGAGGAACAGTGATAGTTTACAGTGAGGCCTGGGGTGCAGTGATAGTTTACAGGCCTGGGGCGCAGTGAGAGCTCACAGTGTGGCTTGAGGAGCAGTGATTGTTTACAGTGAGGCCTGAGGAGCAGTGATAGTTTACAGTGAGTCCTGAGGAGCAGTTATTTTTACAGTGAGGCCTGGAGAGCAATAATAGTTTACAGTGACGCTTGGGGAGCAGTAATAGTTCACAGTGAGGCCTGAGGAGCAGTAATAGTTTACAGTGAGGCTTGAGGAGCAGTAATAGTTTACAGTGAGGCTTGTGGAGCAGTGATAGTTCACAGTGAGGCCTGAGGAGCAGTGATAGTTTACCATGAGGCCTGAGGAGCAGTGATAGTTTACAGGCCTGGGGCTCAGTCATAGTTTACAGTGAGGCCTGGGGTGCAGTGATAGTTTACAGGCCTGGGGCGCAGTGAGAGCTCACAGTGTGGCTTGAGGAGCAATGATAGTTTGCAGTGAGGCCTGAGGAGCAGTGATAGTTTACAGGCCTGGGGCGCAGTGATAGTTTACAGTGAGGCCTGAGGGGCAATGATAGTTTACCATGAGGCCTGAGGAGCTGTGATAGTTTACAGGCCTGGGGCGCAGTGAGAGCTCACAGTGTGGCTTGAGGAGCAGTGATAGTTTGCAGTGAGGCCTGAGGAGCAGTGATAGGTCACATTGAGGCCTGAGGAACAGTGATAGTTTACAGTGAGGCCTGGGGTGCAGTGAAAGTTTACAGGCCTCGGGTGCAGTGAGAGCTCACAGTGTGGCTTGAGGAGCAGTGATAGTTTACAGTGAGGCCTGAGGAGCAGTGATAGTTCACAGTGAGGCCTGAGGAGCAGTTATTTTTACAGTGAGGCCTGGGGAGCAGTGATAGTTCACAGGGAGGCCTGGGGAGCTGTGATAGTTTACAGTGAGGCCTGAGGAGCAGTGATACCTTACAGGCCTTGGGACCAGTGATAGTTTACAATGTGGCCTGAGCAGCAGTTATGTTGACAGTGAGGCCTGGGGAGCAGTGATAGTTTACAGGCCTGGGGAGCAGTGATAGTTCACAGTGAGGCCTGAGGAGCAGTTATTTTTACAGTGAGGCCTGAGGAGCAGTGATACCTTACAGGCCTGGGGCGCAGTGAGAGCTCACAGTGTGGCTTGAGGAGCAGTGATAGTTTGCAGTGAGGCCTGAGGAGCAGTGATAGGTCACATTGAGGCCTGAGGAACAGTGATAGTTTACAGTGAGGCCTGGGGTGCAGTGAAAGTTTACAGGCCTGGGGTGCAGTGAGAGCTCACAGTGTGGCTTGAGGAGCAGTGATAGTTTACAGTGAGGCCTGAGGAGCAGTGATAGTTCACAGTGAGGCCTGAGGAGCAGTTATTTTTACAGTGAGGCCTGGGGAGCAGTGATAGTTCACAGGGAGGCCTGGGGAGCTGTGATAGTTTACAGTGAGGCCTGAGGAGCAGTGATACCTTACAGGCCTTGGGACCAGTGATAGTTTACAATGTGGCCTGAGCAGCAGTTATGTTGACAGTGAGGCCTGGGGAGCAGTGATAGTTTACAGGCCTGGGGAGCAGTGATAGTTCACAGTGAGGCCTGAGGAGCAGTTATTTTTACAGTGAGGCCTGAGGAGCAGTGATACCTTACAGGCCTGGGGAGCAGTGATAGTTTACAGTGAGGCCTGAGGAGCAGTGATAGTTCACAGTGAGGCCTGAGGAGCAGTTATTTTTACAGTGAGGCCTGAGGAGCAGTGATACCTTACAGGCCTGGGGAGCAGTGATAGTTCACAGTGAGGCTTGCGGAGCAGTGATTTTTTACAGTGAGGCCTGGGGAACTGTAATAGATTACAGTGAGGCTTGTGGAGCAGTGATAGTTCACAGTGTGGCTTGTGGAGCAGTAATAGTTTACAGTGAGGCTTGGGGAGCAGTAATAGTTTACAGTGAGGCTTGTGGAGCAGTAATAGTTTACAGTGAGGCTTGGGGAGCAGTAATAGTTTACAGTGAGGACTGAGGAGCAGTGATAGCTCACAGTGAGGCCTGAGGAGCAGTGATAGTTTACAGGCCTGGGGAGCAGTGATAGTTCACAGTGAGGCTTGCGGAGCAGTGATTTTTTACAGTGAGGCCTGGGGAACTGTAATAGATTACAGTGAGGCTTGTGGAGCAGTGATAGTTCACAGTGTGGCTTGTGGAGCAGTAATAGTTTACAGTGAGGCTTGGGGAGCAGTAATAGTTTACAGTGAGGCTTGTGGAGCAGTAATAGTTTACAGTGAGGCTTGGGGAGCAGTAATAGTTTACAGTGAGGACTGGGGAGCAGTGAGAGCTCACAGTGTTGCTTGAGGAGCACTGATAGTTTACAGTGAGGCCTGAGGAGCAGTGATAGCTCACAGTGAGGCCTGAGGAGCAGTGATAGTTTACAGTGAGTCCTGAGGAGCAGTTATTTTTACAGTGAGGCCTGGGGAGCAGTGCAGCTCACAGTGAGGCCTGGGGAGCAGTGATAGTTCACAGGGAGGCCTGGGGAGCTGTGATCGTTTACAGTGAGGCCTGAGGAGCAGTGATACCTTACAGGCCTGGGGACCAGTGATCGTTTACAATGTGGCCTGAGCAGCAGTTATGTTTACAGTGAGGCATGGGGAGCAGTGATAGTTTACAGGCCTGGGGAGCAGTGATAGTTTACAGTGAGGCCTGAGGAGCAGTGATAGTTTACAGTGAGGCCTGAGGAGCAGTTATGTTTACAGTGAGGCCTGGGGAGCAGTGATAGTTTACAGGCCTGGGGAGCAGTGATAGTTTACAGTGAGGCCTGAGGAGCAGTTATGTTTACAGTGAGGCCTGGGGAGCAGTGATAGTTTACAGGCCTGGGGAGCAGTGATAGTTTACAGTGAGGCCTGAGGAGCAGTTATGTTTACAGTGAGGCCTGGGGAGCAGTGATAGTTTACAGGCCTGGGGAGCAGTGATAGTTTACAGTGAGGCCTGAGGAGCAGTTATGTTTACAGTGAGGCCCGAGCAGCAGTGATAGTTTTCAGGCCTGGGGAGCAGTGATAGTTTACAGTGAGGCCTGAGGAGCAGTGATAGTTTGCAGTGAGCCTTGGGGGAGCATTGATAGTTCACAGTGAGGCCTGTGGAGCTGTGATAGTTTACAGGGAGGCCTGAGGAGTAGTGATCATTTACAGTTAGCCTTGGGGAGCAGTGATAGCTCACAGTGTGGCTTGAGGAGCAGTGATAGGTTGCAGTGAGGCCTGAGGAGCAGTGATAGCTCACAGTGAGGCCAGAGGAACAGTGATAGTTGACAGTGAGGCCCGGGGTGCAGCGATAATTTACAGGCCTGGGGCGCAGTGAGAGCTCTCAGTGTGGCTTGAGGAGCAGTGATAGTTTGCAGTGAGTCCTGAGGAGCAGTTATTTTTACAGTGAGGCCTGGGGAGCAGTGATAGCTCACAGGGAGGCCTGGGGTGCAGTGATAGTTTACAGTGAGGCCAGGGGTGCAGTGATAGTTTACAGGCCTGGGGAGCAGTGATAGTTTACAGTGAGGCCTGAGGAGCAGTGATAGTTTACAGTGAGGCCTGGGGAGCAGTGATAGTTTACAGGCCTGGGGAGCAGTGATAGTTTACAGTGAGGCCTGAGGAGCAGTTATTTTTACAGTGAGGCCTGGGGAGCAGTGATATTTTACAGGCCTGGGGAGCAGTGATAATTTACAGTGAGGCCTCGGGAGCAGTGATAGTTCACAGTGCGGCTTGGGGAGCAGTGATTTTTTACAGTGAGGCCTGGGGAACAGTAATAGTTTACAGTGAGGCTTGTGGAGCAGTGATAGTTCACAGTGAGGCTTGGGGAGCAGTTATTTTTACAGTGAGGCCTGGGGAGCAGTGATAGTTCACAGTGCGGCTTGGGGAGCAGTGATTTTTTACAGTGAGGCCTGGGGAACTGTAATAGTTTACAGTGAGGCTTGGGGAGCAGTGATAGCTCACAGTGAGGCCTGGGGAGCAGTGATAGTTCACAGGGAGGCCTGGGGAGCTGTGATAGTTTACAGTGAGGCCTGAGGAGCAGTGATACCTTACAGGCCTGGGGAGCAGTGATAGTTTACAGGCCTGCGGAGCAGTGATAGTTTACAGTGAGGCCTGAGGAGCAGCTATGTTTACAGTGAGGCCTGGGGAGCAGAGATAGTTTACAGGCCTGGGGAGCAGTGATAGTTTATAGTGAGGCCTGAGGAGCAGCTATGTTTACAGTGAGGCCTGGGGAGCAGAGATAGTTTACAGGCCTGGGGAGCATTGATAATTTACAGTGAGGCCTGGGGAGCAGTTATTTTTACAGTGAGGCCTGGGGAGCAGTGATAGTTTACAGGCCTGGGGAGCATTGATAATTTACAGTGAGGCCTGGGGAGCAGTGATAGTTCACAGTGCGGCTTGGGGAGAAGTGATTTTTTACAGTGAGGCTTGGGGAGCAGTAATAGTTTACAATGAGGCTTGTGGAGCAGTAATAGTTTACAGTGAGGCTTGGGGAGCAGTGATAGTTCACAGTGAGGCTTGGGGAGCAGTGATAGTTCACAGTGAGGCTTGGGGAGCAGTAATAGTTTACAGTGAGGCTTGTGGAGCAGTAATAGTTTACAGTGAGGCTTGGGGAGCAGTAATAGTTTACAGTGAGGCTTGGGGAGCAGTAATAGTTTACAGTGAGGCTTGGGGAGCAGTAATAGTTCACAGTGAGGCCTGAGGAGCAGTAATAGTTTACAGTGAGGCCTGGGGAGCAGTAATAGTTTACAGTGAGGCCTGGGGAGCAGTAATAGTTTACAGTGAGGCCTGGGGAGCAGTAATAGTTCACAGTGAGGCTTGGGGAGCAGTAATAGTTCACAGTGAGGCTTGGGGAGCAGTAATAGTTTACAGTGAGGCCTGGGGAGCAGTAATAGTTCACAGTGAGGCTTGGGGAGCAGTAATAGTTTACAGTGAGGCTTGTGGAGCAGTGATAGTTCACAGTGAGGCTTGGGGAGCAGTAATAGTTCACAGTGAGGCCTGAGGAGCAGTAATAGTTTACAGTGAGGCCTGAGGAGCAGTAATAGTTTACAGTGAGGCCTGGGGAGCAGTGATAGTTCACAGTGAGGCTTGGGGAGCAGTAATAGTTCACGGTGAGGCCTGAGGAGCAGTAATAGTTTACAGTGAGGCCTGGGGAGCAGTAATAGTTTACAGTGAGGCCTGGGGAGCAGTAATAGTTTACAGTGAGGCCTGGGGAGCAGTGATAGTTTACAGTGAGGCCTGGGGAGCAGTAATAGTTCACAGTGAGGCTTGTGGAGCAGTAATAGTTCACAGTGAGGCTTGGGGAGCAGTAATAGTTCACGGTGAGGCCTCGGGAACAGTGATAGTTTACAGTGAGGCCTCGGGAACAGTGATAGTTTACAGTGAGGTGCAAGTTAATCATTTTTAACTGTTTTAAAGGGAGATGGGGCAAAGATGTGTATATGGTTTTCGGTAGCAGATCAGCCATGATCTAAACTGAATGGTGGAACAGGATCGAGGCGTTAAGTGACTAACTTTTTCCAATGGTTAATTAGCACCAGCCTGTCGTCTAACTGAATCAAGTGACTGATATAGGAAATATGGCAGTGAGGCAGTAAGGTTATTCGGAGGTTGGATTTAAAGTAACTTATTGGAACAATTTATTGGGAGCTTTACCCTTCAGTTCAGCTCAGCTAAACCTGACCGCAGACTGCTTGATGAGGCAGCGTCGGGGGAGATTTATTCTATGGCCGTGTTGGACTATACATCACCTGGAAGTAGTTTATGAGGCATGGATTCTACAGAACTCCTTGAAATAAGCACAGGATAAATATCTTCTTGCTGAATGAGACTGGTGGTTTGTGGGGACTGCCGTGGAGGGGGGTGCTGTGAATCTCCGTTGAAGGAGGTACGCCAGGTGGAGAGATGACCATTTTTAAATATTCTGCGGATTTGGGGAACTGTGTGTTGCAGTGGATTAGTCAATGGCTTTTGACTTCTGGGACCCAAGTCCAAAACCAGCCTGGCCTGAAAATGTAGACACCAAATTAAACTATTCTGCAGTTTTGCTTCATTGCTTTCTTGAGCTAGGAGATGTAGAAATGCACCTCAGGTTAGAGTTTGCGTTGCCCTGGAGAAGGAATAAGCTTTATAGCTGAGTGGCCTTTTCCTTCAACCATTCACACCTCACCTTTTGAAGCAAGACTTCAAGTAAAGCGAGGGGGACTAACTGGATAGTTTACTCTTGGAGGGAGTGCTGCGTAGATTAGAGCCTGGCTCAGGTGTAAAATAAAAACCCAACCCGAACCTGGCCCGAGTCCTTTAATTTTTTTAAATGCCCGACCTAGCCCGAACCCGAATGCTGGACGCAGAATACAGACTTTTCCATCTGGAGCCAGGGAAGAAGCTGCTGCTGCTGCTCAGCGGGAGTCGTGGGAAAGGATGGTGAAAGGCGGGGCCTGGTGAGGGACGTGGCCTGGGGAATTGGGCGCGGCCAGTATCTGCATCTGAGCCCATGGTGTGGGGAGGGGGTGTCGGTCTGAGGTAAAGCCTGGCTTGGGTATAAAATTAAAACTTGACCCGGGCCCGACCCGACAACAGCAACCCGAACCCGGCCTGGGCCCGAGTCCTTTAATTTTTTTAAATGCCCGACCCGAGCTGAACCTGACAAATGTAGTCAAGATTGGTCGGGTTTGGGTCGGGTAGCCAGGCTTTAGCATAGATTTACTAGAATGATATCTGGACTCCAAGTGTTAAATCACGAGGAGCGATTACACAAACTAGAGTTATATTCCCTAGAATTTAGAAGGTTCCGGGGTGATTTGTTCAAAGTTTTCACAATATCTAGGGGAACCAACGGGACAGATCGAGAGAAACAATTTCCACTCGTTAGAGAGTCTAGGTCTAGGGGATAGAAGTTTGGAACTCTCTTCTGCAAACAGCAATTGATGCTGGATCAATTGCTAATTTTAAAATTGGGATTGATAGATTTTTGTTAACCAAAGGTACTAGGGGATATGGGTTAAAGGTCCATATATGGAGTTAGGCTGCAGATCAACTGTGATCTCATTGAATGGCAGAACAGGCTCAAGGGGCTAAATGATCTACTCCTGCTTCTATGTTCCTATAATATATAAGAGCTAGCACAGGCATGATGGGCTGAACGGCCTCCTTCGGTGCTGTTTGATTCTAAAGCGCTAGTGAAGTTAAATAGTCCTGAATGAAGAGAAGAACAGGAAGGACATAGAGTCCAATAAAGGGAAATTCCCCCAGTGTATGGTGAGCAGAGGAAAGAGTTTCGCTTGGACCACTTTCCAAAGACATTCATTCATGATGCAAACCGAGACACCTGAAAGGGGTCAAAATAACTTCGTGTCAAGTGGGCAATATCAGATCAGTTGCCCCTTATACATTGAGGTCAATGGAATTCAAAAGAGATCAGGGAGGTAGATCCAATAAAAAAGTCAAGATGATACCATAGCTTCAATGGTCATTATGTATAAGGTTTTAGAAACACACAATGCACACTCTAACATATTGATAGAACAGGTCAACTCCAAAGACTTGCAGGTTGATAGGTAAATTGGCCATTATAAATTGCCCCTAGTATAGGTAGGTGGTAGGGGAATATAGGGACAGGTGGGGATGTGGTAGGAATATGGGATTAGTGTAGGATTAGTATAAATGGGTGGTTAATGGTCGGCACAGACTCGGTGGGCCGAAAGGCCTGTTTCAGTGTTGTATATCTAAATAAATAAACAAACAGATACACGGCCACAAGTGTGCTCAGGGACATGTCAAGAGATACACAATGGTGTGCACATGACGCATGGACAAACTCATGGACATGGCAAGTGGAGAGTTGGAGGGGCTGGGTTTTACATGAGAACATAAGAACTAGGAGCAGGAGTAGGCAATTCAGCCCCTCGAGTCTGCCCCGTCATTCAATACAATCATGGATAATCTCATCTCGGCCTCAACTCCACTTTCTTGCCCGTTCTCCATAACCTTCAACCCATTACTAATTTAAAAAATGTCTGTCTGTCTCCTCCTTAAATTTACTCAATGTCCCGACATTCACCACACTCTGGGGTAGTGAATTCCATAAACTCACAACCCTTTGAGAGAAGTAATTTCTCCTCATCTCGATTTTAAATCTGCTACCCCTTATCCTAAATCTATGACCTCTCGTTCTAGATTGCCCCACAAGAGGAAACATCCTCTGTACGTGTACTTTGTCAATCCCCTTAATCATCTTATATACCTCAATTAGATCTCATCTCATTCTTCTAAATTCTGGAGAGTAAAGGCCTAAACTGCTCAATCTCTCTTCATAAGACAAACCCCATATCTCTGGAATCAATCTAGTGAACCTCCTCTGAACTGCATCCAATGCAACTACATCCGTCCTCAAGTAAGGGGACCAAAACTGTACACAATACTCCAGGTGCGGTTTCACTAATGCCTTATACAGTTGCAGCAACACTTCCCTACAATTATACTCCATTCCTTTAGCAATAAATGCCAAAATTCCATTTGCCTTCCTTATTACCTGCTACACCTGCATACTAGATTTCTGCGATTCATACACGAGGATACCCAGATCCCTCTGCACCGAAGCACTCTGAAGTTTCTCTCCATTTAGATAACAATTTGCCTTTCTATTCTTCCAACCAAAATGGATAACCTCACACTTAGCCACGTTAAACTCCATCTGCCAAATTTTGGCCCATTCACCTAACCTATCCATCTCCATTTGTAAATTTCTTATTTCTTTATTGCAACTTACTATCCCACCTATTTTCGTGTCATCTGCAAATTTGACGATCGTACCGTCTATCCCTGCATCCAAGTCATTAATATAGATTGTAAATAGTTGGGACCCAAGGACCGAACCCTGTGGCACCCCATTAGTTACATCTTGCCAACCAGAAAAGGACCCATTTATCCCGACTCTCCGTTTTCTGTTGGTTAGCCAATCCTCTATCCAAGCTAATAAATTGCCCCTAACCCCATGTGATCTTACCTTGTGTACGGCACCTTATCAAATGCCTTCTGGAAGTCCAGATATACTACATCTACAGGAGCCCCATTATCCACTTTACTTGTTACATCTTCTAAGAACTCTAGCAAATTAGTCAAACACGATTTACCCTTCACAAAACCATGCTGACTCTGATGGATTGCGTTTTGACTTTCTAAATGTCCTGTTATTACTTCCTTAATAATAGATTCTAACAATTTCCAAACCACAGATGTTAAACTAACTGGTCTATAGTTTCCTACTTTCTGCCTCCCTCCTTTTTTGAATAAGGGTGATATATTAGCATTTTTCCAATCCACTGGAACCTTTCCCGCATCCAGGGAATTTTGGAATAATATAACCAATGGATCCACTATCTCCACTGCCACTTCCTTTAAGACCCTAGGACGCAGGCCATCAGGCCCTGGGGGCTTGTCTTGCCTTCAATCCCAATAGTTTGCTCAGTACTTTTTCCCTTATGATGATTGTTAGCTCTTCCCACTGGGAGGAATAGAATTGACAAGCAGTTAAAATGTAATGGCTCCATTCCTATTGATTTCAGATTGAGCAACAGTGGTTTTGGTGGAGGATTAGCAGCCCATCTGACTCTGAGTGGAACCTCATATAATCAGAGGCCTATTCTGTCAATAGGGCCTCTTTGTGTTGTAACCAGAGTCTGAGTGGAGGAGCCCCTGTGGCTCCTGCATTAGGCCGAAGCAGCTCAGCAGCTGGTGGGAAGGACAAAGTGACCCTCCAGGTAAGGAAAGAGCAGGTCCACTGGGCCCCAAAGGGAGAGTCACATCCTGTCCTGCCCCCGAACTCTCCCTACACTCTCACAAGACCCTCCTGAGACACCCTTCCCGCTATTTACCTGCAAGTTGCCTGATGGTTCGCTGCCAGTAGCCACACTGTACGCTCTTCCCACATGGAACAAATGGGAATTGGCCTAGCGGTTTCCTGCAGGCAGGAATTGAACTTACAGGAAACCGGATCTGAGTCAAAATTCATGGCATTGTTACATAAGCAAATACAAATAGATATACAGAGATTTATAAGCATAAGGACAAGTATGAGGACAGATGTCTATACGAATAGGCCCACATGTATGAGGGCACACACGCCGTACATTTCTTCACTAGCACCTTCCAACCCTGCGATCTCTACCACCTAGAAGGACAATGGCAGCAGACATGTGTGAACACCACCATCTGCAAGTTCCCCTCCAAGCCACACACCATCCTGACTTGGAACTATATCACTGTTCCTTCACTGTCGCTGGGTCAAAATCCTGGAACTCCCTAACAGCACTGTTAGTGTACCTACACCACATGGACTGCAGCAGTTCAAGAAGACAGTTCACCACCACCTTCTCAAGGACAATTCGGGATGGGCAATAAATGCTGGTCTTACCAGCAATGCCCACATCCCAAGAACTAATTAAAAAAAACATACATTGTTTCAACCAGATAGCCAGGGGCTGAAGGATAGAACTGGGGCCTAATACTTACACACTTTTATAAGCTTTATTTACAGAGATACAAGTCACAAACATGCACCTCCGAACCCACCAACCACAGTTTCTGTCTGTTCCTATTCATAGGGGCGCAAGTGAATCCCCAGTTAATGTCCACCACCACCATACAATGAATATACAATTAACACACATACACAAATGAAAATTATTACACGCAGACTCATTCACAGGTACATATGCAGAACACAGACACACACAAATATGCAGAGATACATGTGAACACAAGAACAGTGGGGATTTTAATTGATGGGAGGTATGAGGCACATTCTCTGGCAAGAGTGGTGTTCTTCAGGCCTCAACTATTCACCATATATAGCAACTCCTTATCTGAAGGGCTAGACAGTTGTATATCCAAGTTTTCAGATGATATGAAGTTAAAAAGTACAGTAAGTTGCGTAGATGGATGCAGGAAGTTAAACTGTCCTCAAATGAGATGTTAAACTGAGGACTCCTCTGCTTCTTAGGTCGATATAAAAGATCTCATTGGACTATTTCGAAGAACAGCAGGGCGATCTCCCTGGTGTCCTGGCCAATATTTATCCCTCAACCAATGTCACTAAAAATAATCTGGTTATTAACACATTGCTGTTTGTGAGAGCTTGCTTTGTGCAAATTGGCTGCCATGTTTCATACATTACAACAGCGACTACACTTCAAAAGTATTCTATTGGCTGTAAAGCACTTTGGGACGTCCTGTATTAATGAAAGGTGCTATAGAAATGCAAGTTCTTTGTTCGGGAAAACTACGTTTTTTTCTTATTTGTTCATGGGATGTGGGCATCGCTGGCAAGGCCAGCATTTATTGCCCATCCCTAATTGCCCTTGAGAAGTGGTGGTGAGCTGCCTTCTTGAACTGCTGCAGTCCCTGTGGGGTAGGTACACCCACAGTGCACTCAGGAAGGGAGTTCCAAGATTTTGACACAGCAACAGTGAAGGAATTGCGATATAGTTCCAAGTCAGGATGGCGTGTGACTTGGAGGGGATCTTGTAGGTGGTGGTGTTCCCATGCATCTGCTGCCCTTGTCCTTCTAGGTGGTAGAGGTTGCGGGCTTGGAAGGTGCTGTCTGAGGAGTCTTGGTGCGTTGCTGCAGTGCATCTTGTAGATGGTACACACTGCTGTCACTGTGCGTCGGTAGTGGAGGGGGTGAATGTTTGTAGATGGGATCCCAGTCAAGCGGGTTGCTTTGTCCTAGGTGGTGTCGAGTTTCTTGAGTGTTGTTGGAGCTGCAGCCATCTAGGAAAGTGGAGAGTATTCCATCACACTCTTGACTTGTGCCTTGTAGATGGTGGATAGGCTTTGGGAAGTCAGGAGTTGAGTTACTCACCACAGGATTCCCAGCCTCTGACCTGCTCTTGTAGCCACAGTATTTATATGGCTACTCCAGTTCAGTTTCTGGTCAATGGAAACCCTCAGAATGTTGATAGTGGGGGATTCAGTGATGGCAATGCCACTGAATGTCAAGGGGAGATGGTTAGATTCTCTCTTGTTGGAGATGGTCATTGCCTGGCACTTGTGTGAGTGAGCAAATGGAGTTCAATGTGTGGGAGTGTGAAGTCATCCACTTTGGATCCAAAAAAGACAAATTAGAACATTTTATTAATGGTGTGAGACTAGGAGCTGTGGAAGAACAAAGGGTTTTGTGTGTCCAGGTGTACAAGCCATTAAAAGCTAGTGCACAGGGACAAAATATAATCAAAAGGGTTAATGGAATGCTGGCCTTTTCTTAAAGGGGCTGCAATACAACCAAGAGGAAGTTATGTGGTGGAAGTAGAGACGATCAATGAATTCAAGAGGAAGTTGGATGGCCACCTGAAAGAAATAGACTTTCAGGGCTACGGGGATCGAGCCAGGGAGTGGAACTGACTGCATACCTCCATAGGGAGCCAGCATGGACTCGAGAGGCTGAATGGCCTCCTTCTGTGCCATAAAGGACTCTATGACTCTATGTGTACAACCTTGGTCAGACCCTATCCGGAGTACTGCATACAGTTCTGAATCCGATACCTCAGGAAAGATAGATGGGCTTAAAGGATTAAAATATAAGGATGAGTTGCAGAATCTTGGTTTGTATTCTCTTGAGTTTAGAAGGTTGAGGGGTTATCTCACTGAGAAATGATGAGTAATTTAAATGATAAAATGGGGCGGCACAGTGGCGCAGTGGTTAGCACCGCAGCCTCACAGCTCCAGCGACCCGGGTTCAATTCTGGGTACTGCCTGTGTGGAGTTTGCAAGTTCTCCCTGTATCTGCGTGGGTTTCCTCCGGGTGCTCTAGTTTCCTCCCACAGCCAAAAAAGACTTGCAGGTTGATAGGTAAATTGGCCATTATGAATTGCCCCTAGTATAGGTAGGTGGAAGGAGAATATAGGGACAGGTGAGGATGTGGTAGGAATATGGGATTAGTGTAGGATTAGTATAAATGGCTGGTTAATGGTCGGCACAGACTCGGTGGGCCGAAGGGCCTGTTTCAGTGCTGTATCTCCAAATCAAAATCAATTTTACAGAATTCAGAGCAAGGGGGTATATTTTTAAATTAGAGCTAGACCGTTTAGGTGTGAGATCAGGAAACACCTTTTCACACAAAGTGGAGTGGGTATCTTAAATTGTCTACCCCAGAAAGCTCCAGATGCTGGGACAATGCAGCTTTCATGAATGATAGATGTTTATCAGATAAGGGTATCAAGGGATATGGTGCAAAGGTGGGTAAATGCGTTGAAGTACAGATCAGCCATGATCCAATTAAATGGTGGAACATGCTCGAGGGGCTGAATGGCCTGCACTTGTTCCCATGACACAACAAGCGCAGAATCTCACAGACATGCAGGCAGCTATACGGATACAAATTCACAACAAAGAAAGCAGGCAGGCAAGGCCAACAATGTATGCATATAAGGATCATCTGACAGGCTCATAAAAACACACCTACACACAGTCACATGCACCGAGTCACATCGACACCAGATCTGCCTCACTGACCCTCAAGCTTATCCAGTGGGGAGTTGAGCTACACAGGCCCTGAGAGAGCAGAGCTGAGCTGGAGTCGCAGTTGGAGTGCTGCCATTAGCCTCAGTGCTCTTACTTTAGGGAGGGTAAAATGCCAGCTCGAGTTCCTGCTGCTGATCACTATTCAGTGCCCATGCTGGATAAGCATCAACCCTGGACATTATCAGGCTTCACCTGCCTCCCATGATGGTACAGTCTGCTGTCACTTTCATGGGAAGTCCAGCAATGGAAATACCAAAATAAACTGGACACTTCCTTCAACAAATGGAGGACAAACTCACATGACATCCACCTTCTCCTGCACTAAAATACACATTCATGTCCACAAGAACTAAAGCTCATTAACGCTGCCTGCATTGAAATTGTAAGCAGCTCATCACACATGGATGCGAGTATCCACAAAAATGAGCTAAAATAAAAGCACTCACAGACGCCCCGTCTTCTGCCACACTCACTACAATAAAGTATGAAAATACCTCATCAGAAGCTATTGTATAGCCCCTCAGCAACTGAAACCTAAAGTCACATGGGTGAGACTAACACCTAATGAGTTTACCTTTAAAGGTGACCTTTTTTGGAGAGCAAAAGAGAACATCAGGACATCGACCAGAAATCTCAAGCCACCTTTAATTCCAGCACAAGACTGAGAGAGACGGAGAGAGATTAATTCCAGCCAAGACATTTGAAGCCTGGTGAGGCGAGTTTGAAACCAAGTGCAAGACAACCAACAAACAGGCCTGCAACTTTAAAAACTTACCTTCAAAGAAGATCCCACAGTTTTTTTTTTCCCTGAAAACAGCAGCCTTTTATATTTTGAACTCTTACTACCTCTTACCCTTTACCTTCTCTCTATCTTTTCTTGCATGTGAGAGTGAATGCATGAGTGAGTGGTGTTGTGATCATTTTGCATGTTTATTGTTCAATAAATATTTACTCTTCTGTTTCAAACCTCCAAGAAAAGCTGCCCTGTCCATTTATTTGGCAAACCAAGCACAGGGACGCGTTGCCAGCGGAGGTGGTAGACGCGGGCACGATAGCTTCTTTTAAGATGTATCTAGACAGATACATGAATGGGCGGGAAGCAAAGAGATACAGACCCTTAGAAAATAGGCGACATGTTTAGATAGAGGATATGGATCAGCGCAGGCTTGGAGGGCCGAAGGGCCTGCTCCTGTGCTGTAATTTTCTTTGTTCTTTGTTCTTAGGGGCTGAAACACTAGTTTAACAAAAACACTATCTGCGATCAGTTGGGACGTGACAAGTGGAAACCAGCCACCCCATTTCCCACCTGCTCGTAACACTGCCAACTCTCTGTCTAGGATCGTATGTGAATAATGGCCATTTGAGTGAAGTAACAAAGGTGAAATGTACTTCAACAACACGTCAGTGAGGTAGATTTGGATTTTATATGATGGTGTCACGGCATTTTTAGGTTCGTGAATTTCACGATTTCTCGTATTTAAATTGTAAATTTCACGGTGGCGCAATAAAACCATGAAAATGATCTATTTAAAACAAACAGAAACAAAGTAGGTTTCTGGTTTCAGGTGACATTTATTGTATACTCAAAAAAACATTATAAAAAGCTGATTATAAACAGGTCGCATTGTTTACTCATTGAAGTCAGTGGTTGAATATGAGCATGGAGCAATCTGCAACTCTATCTGTCCTATTTCCCGGCCTTGCACTGTAAACACCTGTCCCTGTTTAGACACAGCTCTCTCCGTGTCCACACAATTTGTTGGAATTGTCAGACAACTCATATGCGTTAATGTGACTTCATCTCCTCACAATGTGAAACAATAACCTTCGGTATGTAGCTCTGTCGTTGTATATTTGCACTAGGCAAGCAACCACCATTTTGCACACTACATTGAATAAATACCTGCAGCTTTGGTTGATCAAGTTTTTCCAATGGTATCTCGGTCTCGGTGCTTGAAAAACACTCACTAGTTCCACTGTAACCAACTGATGATTTTCTGAGCTCTCTGTTGACTTCCTAAAAAGAAATGATTTTTGTTTTGCATGAGGCTAATGGCACAATACTCTGTACATGTATGAATATGCAAAATATGAAATCACATTTGACAAATTTGTTAGAGTTCTTTGAGGATATAACAAGCAGAGAAGATCAAGGGGGACTGGTAGATGTAGTGTATTTGGATTTTCAGAAGGCATTCGATAAAGTGCCATATAAAAGGTTATTGCACAAAATAAGAGCTCAGGGTACTGGGGGTAATGTGTTGGCATGGATTGAGGATTGGCTAACACACAAAGGTAGAGAGTCGGGATCAATGGGTCTTTTTCAGGTTGGAAAGCCGTAACTAGTGGGGTGCCACTAGGATCGGTCCAAGAGCCTCAACTATTGACTATCTATATTAATGACTTGGAGGAAGGGACAGAGTGTAGTGTGTCCAAATTTACCGGATAACCAGCAAATAGGTGGGAAGGCACGTTATGATGAGGACACAGAGAATCTGCAAAGGGATATAGATAGGTTAAGTGAGTGGGCAAAAACTTGGCAGATGGAGTTCAATGTGGGAAAGTGTGAAGTCATCCACTTTGGTAGGAAGAATAAAAAGGCAGATTATTATTTAGATGGAGAAGGACTACAAAATACTGCAGTACAGAGAGATCTGGGTGTTCTTGCACATGAAACACAAAAAGTTAGCATGCAGGTGCAGCAAGTAATTAGGAAGGCAAATGGAATTTTGGCCTTTATTGCTAGGGGGTTAGAATTTAGAAATAGGGAAGTCTTGTTACAACTGTGCAGGGTGTTGATGAGGCCACTCCTGGAATACTGCGTACAGTTTTGGTCCCTGTAGTTAAGGAAGGATATACTAGCATTGGAGACAGTTCAGAAAAGGTTCACTAGGCTGATTCCTGGGATGAAGGGATTGTCTTATCAAGAACGGCTAAACAGGTTAGGCCTTTATTCATTGGAGTTTAGAAGAATGAGAGGTGATCTTATTGAAACATATAAGATTTTAAGGGGGCTTGACAGGGTAGATGTTGAGAATATGTTTCCACTGGTGGGGGAATCTCGAACTAGGGGACATAGTTACAGAATAAGGGGGCATACATTTAAAACTGAGATGCGAAGGAATTTCTTCTCTCAGAGGGAGGTGAATCTCTGGAATTCTCTGCCTCAGAGAGTTGTGGAGGCTACGCCATTAAGTGTATTTAAGGAGGAGGTAGACAGATTTTTAAAATCTCGGGGAGTCGAGGGTTATGCGGAGCAAGCCCGAAAGAGGAGTTGAGACCTGGGACAGATCAGCCATGGTCTTATTGAATGGCGGGGCAGGCCAGAGGGGCTGAATGGCCTACTCCTGCTCTTATTTCTTATGTTCTTATGATAGGTTGTGGCAAATCAAGGACATATATTTTGCTTGCTGAGGGCACTGAGGGATATGGAAACAAGGAGGGTGGATGGAGTTAGGATATCACATCAGCCATAATCTCATTGAATGACGGAATGGATTACTATTGTTGGCATGTTCCACAAGAATGCTGAAAGACACATTCCCAAGTACAAACAGAGAGAAAGAAACTCAGACACAAATAGGCAAATACACTCAGACATACAACCACACACACATACTAATGTAGAGGAATACAGATACGTAAGTAGAAAGACAGATGCTCATCTCTACAAACACAGATACTTGTAAACACAGACTAAGACACAAGCACAGAATGATACACACACAGGCGACACTGTTACGGCCAGGTGAGAAAGGGGTCTAGGGTTCCCTCTCAGCCTTCACCTGGTCTTACTGTGATAGAGTTTATTTTAAACACATCGTATTTTTTTAGCTCCCCCTTAGCGAATCCTTGTTCACTTATTTCCAATTGTAAGGCAAAGAAACTAACCAAACAGGTTTTCTTAGGTTTAAAGAAAAAAGGTTGAACTTTATTAAACTTAAACTCTAATTCGGTTAACGCCCACACTAGCATGCACACACGATACACACATACAGACAGAGCCAGAAAAGAGCTGAAGAAATAAAGCGGAAAAGTTTGAAGCAATACCTGAAGATGGTTTTGGTTACTGTTCTTTGTGCTCACTGCAGAGTCCTTGATTGTAGGTAGGTCTTGCTTTTTGTTGGGGCCTAGTATTCTTCTTAACCTTGTTCGATATGGGAGACTTTTCTGTCTTGAGGTTCATGTGGCCTCAGCTGGTCCAGAGACTTGTAAGAAAGAGATGGGAGCAGACAGGAGAGGTCTTCTCATTCCAGGAGCAAATAGTCTTTTTTTTTCAAACTCTTTGTACAATTCAGAAAAACCCAGGTTGCCAAGCAGGTTAGTCATATGACTAGCAGGTTTGATCACGTCTGTTTGTGGATTCTCTTGTCTTGGCCGACCCTGGAATTTCTCTTCTTACACACAAAAGCTGGTGCTCAAAGTCCATTGTGGCTTAAATCAGAGCAGGGAATAGCCCCTTTGTTCCTCCAAGCACTGTCTGTTAGTATGCAGATGTTTTTTTCCAGCCATGGCTTATCTGTTTAACAAGTCATTTCCTCACTCCAGCAACTGTTTACAATCAATGTTCATATGACAATATTAATATGCCTCATTCTTGTTAGGTGGGGGCCTGCATGACAGACACACAAACATGGACTGACACACAAACACAATCGACACACAAAATATGGACTGATACACAAACCAGGACTGATACACAAACATGGACTGGCAGCTGAACACGAATTAACACACAAAACATGGACAGATACATAAACACAGACTGAGACACAAACACAGACTGAGACACAAAGAGTGAAACACAAACAAAGAGTTTTTAGTTTTAGTTTTAGAGATACAGCACTAAAACAGGCCCTTCGGCCCACCGAGTCTGTGCCGACCATCAACCACCCATTTATACTAATCCTACACTAATCCCATATTCCTATCACATCCCCACCTGTCCCTATATATTTCCCTACCACCTACCTATACTAGGGGCAATTTATAATGGCCAATTAACCTATCAACCTGCAAGTCTTTGGCATGTGGGAGGAAACCGGAGCACCCGGAGGAAACCCACGCAGACACAGGGAGAACTTGCAAACTCCACACAGGCAGTACCCAGAATCGAACCCGGGTCCCTGGAGCTGTGAGGCTGCGGTGCTAACCACTGCGCCACTGTGAAACATGAATACGGGATGACACAGAAACACGGACTGATACACAAACACGACGGATACAAAACAAGAACTGACACACAAACACAGACCAATACACAAGCATGGACTGACACACAAACACAATTGATACACAAACACGGACTGACACACAAACACTGACTGATACACAAACACGGACTGACACAAACACATACTGACACACGAACACAGACTGACACACAAAACATGAACAGATACATAAACACAGACTGAGACACAAACACAGACTGAGACACAAACAGAGAGTGACACATGAATACGGGATGACACACAAGCACGGACTGATACACAAACACAATCAACACACAAAATATGAACTGATACACAAACATGGACTGGCAGCTGAACACGAACTGACACACAAAACATGGACAGATATATAAACACAGACTGAGACACAAACAAAGAGTGACACATGAATACGGGATGACACACAAACATGGGATGACACACAAACACGGACTGATACACAAACATGATGGGCACAAAACGAGGATTGACACACAAACACAGACCAATACGCAAACAGGGACTGATACACAAAAACAGACTGGCACACAAACATGGACTGACACACAAACACGACTGATACACAAACACCGACTGATGTACAAACATGGACAACACACAGAAACAGACTGACATACTAACACAGACTGATAAACAAACTTGGAAAGATATACAACCACAGCCAGAAACGGAAACACAGATCGATGCAAAAATGCAGACATAAATAAACAGATAAACAGAAAAATAGACACACATAGGTACATATCAGCAGATATTCACAAATAAACATAGTAAAGTAAATACACAGACAAATACAGACATACATACATGTGCAGCAAGAAGCACAGACACATCAGCTAGTATTGTACACGCCCCTGCCCCACGTCGCGGATGTTGTAAAATCAGCTGGTATTGCGAGGGTACTGTTGCCTAACCGTCGCTGCAAGTATTTTACCAGCAGCAGATGGGCACTTCGCCACCTGGGGGCGGCTACCCGGTTTAATCTAGCGGCCTCCTCACGGGCTGAGGTGGGGCGTCCCTCCTGACTGGCCACCCTGTGCCCCATGGATCCCCCCAGCAGCATGGCACACCCGCCAGTGGCACGGGCCGCCACCGCTGGAAGACCCTCCGCCTGCCCTTGTGATCGACATCCCCCCTCACCACCACCCCCTTCGCCGGGGCCTGGCCAGTTGGCCATGGCAAACCCCAATCCCACGTGCCTTCTTCTTCGGCCTCCCTTGCTGGCCGGGTCTGGGGGCTGCTGCAGTTCCAGCAGTGGCCACTGCTCCCGGTGGCGCTGCCAGGATTGAAGAGCTGCCAGCCTTCCGATTGGCTGGCAGCTCTCGGAGGCGGGGCATCCTGCCTCAGAGGGCCGGAAGCCACGACTTCTGGCAATTAACTGCCTGAGCCATGCAAAATAGCATCATGGCTGCCAGGGCTGGCAGAGGTGGGTTCACCCCTGACCTTTCAGCTGGTGGGCGCGGCCACTGCCTCCTCATTAAACCCTGGCGATAGATATTCCCTTTCTGAGATATATGCATATACAGACACATATGCACACAAACACAATTTTCACGTATGTTAGAATGCTACCCATCACTTTCAGGGTAATTTTGGTTTCCCTAATTCTGTCGCAATGGATTTCCCTCATTGGCCTATATTGGATCCCAGCCCATCAATGTCACAGTTTTAAAATTTCCACCCCTGTGTTCAAATCCCTCCTTGGCCTGACCCCTCCTATCTCTGGCACCTTGTGCAACCCCCACTTCCTTCATCCCACAATTGGAGCCCATGCCTTCAGCCACTTAGGCCTTAATCACTGGAATTCCCTCCCTAAACCTCTCCTCCTCTGCACCTCTCAATTCCTTTAGGATGCTCCTTAAAACCAACCTTTTTGACCAAGCTCTCAGTCAGCTATCCTTCTTTGATGCGGTGTCAAATTTTTGTCTTTAATGCTCCTGTGAAGAGCCTTGGAATGATTTATTGCATTAAAGGTGTTATATAAATGCAAGTTGTTGTTGTAAAGGTCCTTTAGCACTGCAAGCACTACTTGCAAAGACACACTGAACTTGCTTGAGACACAATAGTGTTTTCTAGTACAAAGATTGCCGGTTCAATCCATACCTTTGTGGTGCCTGGAGCTGTCTTGTTGGATGAACAGTTTTGATTGATCCATGGAGGCGGTGTCTGTTTGAGAAACGGTTACATTTTATACTTTCCAGTCACTGGGTAGAAATGCTATAACCTTTGTATAATGACGTCAACTTAAATGATATGTAGGAAGTCGGCTGGCTCCCATCGAATTGATTTTGCATGTGTCTGTGTTTGTGAACTAATGAAGGATGACTTGATCAATTTTGTTGTAAACCATTTCAGCGCAATGGTGAAATTTGATGATGTGCCATTGACATTGGGACCTTGAAAATACAATAATCATTTGGATGAGTATGAACGTGTGAGCATGAATATATTTGGTGTGTGCAGGAATGCATACAGCATGTGCAGGAAGGAGTACATGTGTGGTGTGCGTGAATAAGCCTGTGTGTGCAGGAATGCATACATACATGTGTGTGGGAATGGGCCATGTGTATATAGAAATGTAAGTAAGTATATATGGCCTCATTGCAAACCAGTGTATTGGTTTAGATTATCTGCATTTGGATGTGGTTCATCTTACTTTTCCATGCCTTTTTTGTGTTCCCAGTCTTCTCCATCATGTCTTGAAGTTACTTGATTGTCGGGGGCATGGTTCCCATGATTAGACATAGGAACACAGTAGGCCATTCAGCCCATCGAGCCTGCCCCACATCATCCACTTCAATGCCTTTTTCCCACATTATCCCCATATCCCTTTATGTCATTGGAATTAGAAATCTGTCAATCTCTGCTTTAAACATACTCAATGACTGAGCTTCCACAGCTCTGGGGTAGAGAATTCCATAGATTCACAACCCTCTGAGTAAAGAAATTTCTCCTCATCTCTGTCCTATGTGGCTTCCCCCTTATTTTGTAATTGTGTCCCCTGGTTCTAGACTCCCCAACCAGGGGAAACATCTTACCTGCATCTACCATTTCTATCCATTTAAGTATTTTGTAGGTTTAAATGAGATCTCCTCTCATTTTTCGAAACTCTAGAGAATACAGGCCCAGTTTCCCCAATCTCTCTTCATAGGACAGTCCCACCATCCCGGGAACAAGTCTGATGAACCTTCGTTGCACTCCCTCTATGGCAATAATATCCTTCCTAAGATAAGGAGACCAAAACTGCACACAGTACTCCAGGTGCGGTCGAACCAAGGTTCTATACAATTGAAGCAAGACTTTGCTACTTCTGTGGATGGGGAAAATTGGTCAGGAAACCTACTTCTTACTGCTATTCAGCAACTCTAAGTGCATGTATGTGGGCAGGATAGAGCTCAACTACAATAACCCTTAGTTGTGATGCTTCTGTAGTTGACAAGACTGCTGACACTGCCTTTTTCACACACAAAGAGCAACAAATTAGAGATTGAGGGAAAATGTTGTTTTTCAAAAGAAGTCCCCTCTCCTAATGGTTCTTTGTGAGGGATGACAGTGCTGGGTAATGAGCACCTTTCCACTTCCATTGGGGTCAGAGAGGAGAGAGAAGGAACGCGAGAGAGGAGAGAGAGTGGGAACGTGAGGGGGACAGAGAGAGAGAGGGAGTCAGAACAGAAAGAGAGGGAATGTGAGGGAGAGAGAGCGAGGGAATGTGAGAGAGGAGAGAGAGAGGGGGAGTGTGAGATAGGAGCGTGAGAGAGGGAGAAAGAAAGGAGCGAGAGAGAAGGAATGTGAGGGAGGGAGTGTGAAAGAGGAGGGAGAGGGAGCATGAGAAAGGAGAAACCAGAAAGTGGTTAGAATTAGAAACTCCCTACCGTAAGGAGTGGTTGAGGTAAATAACAGATGCCTTTAAGAGGAAGCTTGATAAACATGAGAGAGAAAGGAATAGAAGGATATGTTGATAGAGGCTTGTGTAGAGCATAAACACCAATACAGACTGCTTAAAAATTCACACCCATTGCACCTGTCTGACCTTTTTCCTATTGTGTCCTTTTGCAGTTTTCTCAATTTGTCAAAGTGTGCAGTTTGGGTGCTTTATTTTCATATTCCAGCCTAAGCTAACACTGACCAAACCCATTTCACATTGAGCTCCTCGGGTAATAGGTAGAAAGGATCTGTTTTCCCTGACTTAAAAACAAGAAATGCTGGAATCACTCAGCAGGTCTGGCAGCATCTGTGGAAAGAGAAGCAGAGTTAATGTTTCGGGTCAGTTACCCTTCATTGGAAGGGTCCGATGAAGGGTCACTGACCCGAAACGTTAACTCTGCTTCTCTTTCCACAGATGCTGCCAGACCTGCTGAGTGATTCCAGCATTTCTTGTTTTTATTTCAGATTTCCAGCATCCGCAGTATTTTGCTTTTATTTTAGTGTTTTCCCTGACTACCTGGGTAAGATCCAAACTTAATCCACAGAGGTGAAAGAACAAAAGACTAACAAGCTGAGCTGCCCATTCTCCCAGGTCCCACAGTCACCTCAGCTATCTTCCAGGCCAGAATGTGCGCATCTATTGTCCTGTTATCCTGTTCAATTTAAATTGCAATAAAAGCAGCAGAATCCCACACACTAATGGCTAACCAATCACCTTCATTTTCAGTGTGGATGACTTAATAGCCCGCAGGTGCTTTCGGACACTGTGAAGAACAGTTCTCTTTTGTTTACTTTATATTCTGCTTCTTTCAAACATTCCTTAAATCCCATCACTTTGACCAAACTTTCGATCACCCTTCCTAATATCTCCTTCTTTGGCTCAGCATCCATTTTTGTCTGGTTACACCTCTGTAAAGCATTTAATGTACATATATATGGGAAACTGGGCCATCCCAGAGGGCGCTGAATCAACCTGTGTCTGACTGGAGTTACATGTTAGACTAGACCAGGATAAATTGAAGGTTCATTTCTCTGCAGGACATTAGTGAATCAGCTGTTTACAATAACCTGGTATTTTATTTTGGGCGGGTCACGTTGCCCTGTTGGACGACAGTCGCCTGCCCAAAATTGTGTTGTATGGAGAGCTGACCACAGGTAAAAGGAACAGAGGGGCCCCATGCAAACTTTTCAAGGACTCCCTGAAGAGGTCCCTCTCTGTGCACCACATCGACCATCGCCAGTGGGAAGCGCAGGCCGTAGATTGTAATGCCTGGAGATGCTACATCAGGAGGGCTCCAGACACCTTTGAGGTGGAGTGAAGAACCAGCATAAAAGGGAAAAGGAGGAGAAGGATAGATCCAATTGGCCCCAGCATCAACTACACCTTCACCCGCACCTGTTGTGGGAGAATCGGCTGGTCACGGATAGGCCTGACTAGCCACCAGCGGGCCTGCAACCGATGATTACAACCTTCCCAAAATTTTCGTCCGCGAAGAAATGCCAAGAGAGGTATTTTATTCTAGGTGCTAGGCCGCAAATTACCAGCTTTATTGAATTAAAATTTACAGCTTGTCATGGTGTGGTTGAACTCACGATCTCTGGGTTCTTGGTGCCTTAACCATTACACTGTGGTACACTAAATATCTTGCATACCTAGCCCTAATGAGTTTGGGACATTTTCCCACAAAACAATCTTGAATTTCTGATGGTAGAATATTTCACTCCATAAATGTTGCCCATTGCCAATGCAACAGTTTCAAAATATCTTATTGTGCTCATTCTGGGAACTGTCCTCACATTGTGGAAGCCCTGTTTTAGACAGCTGTGTTTGATTGATACCTATCATAAAAGTGTAGATTCTCTTTCACCTGGGAGGATTCAGGACTATCAGTGAAATGTGATTTGCATCCCCCTGACAGACGAGAGGCAAACATTATCAGGAATTAGCCTGGGCTCTAGATTACTAGTCCAGCAACATTACCACTATGCCACCACTTCCCCATCTTCTCAGCCTCACTTCTAACACCTGATCTTCCAACTGGACTAGCAGTGTTACTAGAGTAGGGAAAACTTCTCTGGTGAGCAGGATTTGGCATATACCATGTCTTCTTTCAGGCTGGTGATCTGCTTGTTGAATGGGAGAAAGGACAGAGGATCTAGAAGGGAATCTGCAAACTTTGGAGTTATAGTCTTTTGGGCCTCCTTATCTCGAGAGACAATGGATACGCGCCTGGAGGTGGTCAGTGGTTTGTGAAGCAGCGCCTGGAGTGGCTATAAAGGCCAATTCTGGAGTGACAGGCTCTTCCACAGGTGCTGCAGAGAAATTTGTTTGTTGGGGCTGTTGCACAGTTGGCTCTCCCCTTGCGCCTCTGTCTTTTTTCCTGCCAACTACTAAGTCTCTTCGACTCGCCACAATTTAGCCCTGTCTTTATGGCTGCCCGCCAGCTCTGGCGAATGCTGGCAACTGACTCCCACGACTTGTGATCAATGTCACACGATTTCATGTCGCGTTTGCAGACGTCTTTATAACGGAGACATGGACGGCCGGTGGGTCTGATACCAGTGGCGAGCTCGCTGTACAATGTGTCTTTGGGGATCCTGCCATCTTCCATGCGGCTCACATGGCCAAGCCATCTCAAGCGCCGCTGACTCAGTAGTGTGTATAAGCTGGGGGTGTTGGCCGCTTCAAGGACTTCTGTGTTGGAGATATAGTCCTGCCACCTGATGCCAAGTATTCTCCGAAGGCAGCGAAGATGGAATGAATTGAGACGTCGCTCTTGGCTGGCATACGTTGTCCAGGCCTCGCTGCCGTAGAGCAAGGTACTGAGGACACAGGCCTGATACACTCGGACTTTTGTGTTCCGTGTCAGTGCGCCATTTTCCCACACTCTCTTGGCCAGTCTGGACATAGCAGTGGAAGCCTTACCCATGCGCTTGTTGATTTCTGCATCTAGAGACAGGTTACTGGTGATAGTTGAGCCTAGGTAGGTGAACTCTTGAACCACTTCCAGAGCGTGGTCGCCAATATTGATGGATGGATCATTTCTGACATCCTGCCCCATGATGTTCGTTTTCTTGAGGCTGATGGTTAGGCCAAATTCATTGCAGGCAGACGCAAACCTGTCGATGAGACTCTGCAGGCATTCTTCAGTGTGAGATGTTAAAGCAGCATCGTCAGCAAAGAGGAGTTCTCTGATGAGGACTTTCCGTACTTTGGACTTCGCTCTTAGACGGGCAAGGTTGAACAACCTGCCCCCTGATCTTGTGTGGAGGAAAATTCCTTCTTCAGAGGATTTGAACGCATGTGAAAGCAGCAGGGAGAAGAAAATCCCAAAAAGTGTGGGTGCGAGAACACAGCCCTGTTTCACACCACGGAGTTATACAAAGATGCTTACAGACCAAAGGTGAAAAACTTGCCCTTTGACCTAAGACTACAGAAATGACCTCCTGAGTTTCTGTTTCAAGGCAGGTTCAGCCACCATTCACATAGCAACTGCTTTATGTTTTATAATTGGTTAGTCCTTTGCAGCCAGAGATATTGAAGCCAGGCAATTCTTTGAATGTTGTCAGAGTTTACCCCATTATCTTTTCCCTTGATTACACTACCAATGAGCCAGACTAAACTGTTGCTCTCCATTCATGATTCTCCAAGGTGTATAGGGGACTATAGCAATCTACTGTGGACAGACCGTGATTGTTCACTGTGGACTTGCTTTAGTTTTGTCTAGAGTAATCAGAGTAATATGATTACTAATGCCAGCTTCGATGGAGGTGACCTTTCATCATTTTCTCACTTGTTTTTTCTCTCAGAGCTTGATCCAAAGTTAAACAGACCTGGAATTTTCTCTGACCTGCTGCTGTTTGGCTGCACTTGCAGTTAAGTTATGACAATTGATTGGATGTCACAAGCTGTAACTCTCTGTGGCGATAACCTGTGGTGTGTCAAGGGAATGAAGTGGATGGGAATGGACAACAACATTCCAATAACCATTCTTCTGTAAATGAAGATCTCGTATATTGATAAACTTCCTACCTTTATCCCCTTTTGAAACTAATGGCTAAACACAAGCTAGTTCAGGTTAAAAAGGAAACTAAACTAACATGGTGAGAGGAAGACAGTATCTAATGCTCTCCCATCGACAAACTGCCACTTATGTTTGACACTGTATGCTTCCTATACACCACAGTCTCAACTCTATTACATATGTTCTGTAAACTGGTTAAATTACATGCTCCCCATCAGACAGTAACCAATTGGTGATGTAGTGCAAATAGATACAGGAGCTCTTTCATTACTATAAATCCCATGCATAAATGACAGATAGCTTGTTTGCATATGATATCAAACACAAACTTTAGACAACCTCAGTGTCCTATTTGACTCAGAGCTGAGTTTCAAAACACACATCCAGTCCATCACCTATTTGAACCTTTAAAACTTCAAGATCCTGCTGTGTGGCTCCCTTGGCTCATTACCTCTGAGTCAGAAGGTTGTGAATTCCAGTCTCACTCCAGAGGCTTGTGCACAAAATCTGGGCTGACATTCCTGTGCGGTACTGAGGGCGTTTTGCAGTGTGGGAGGTGCCATCTTTCAGATGAGACATTAAACCGAGGCCCCGTCTGCCCTCTCAGGTGGATGTAAAAGATCCCATCATGATCTTTGAGCAGAGTTCCCCCTGGTGTCCTGGCTAACATTTATCCCCCAACCAGCATCACTCAAAAACAGATCATTGGTTATTATTTCATTGCTGTTTGTGGGAGCTTGCTGTGTGCAAATTGGCTGCTGCGTTTCCTACATTATAACAATGATTACACTTCAAAAAGTACTTCATTGACTGTAAAGTACTTTGTGTCTTCCTGCATGTTCTTTATTTTACCTCACCCCAACCAGGACTGAAATCCACATCCACATATTTATCACCTCCAATTTTTCTTTCTAACTTTCTCCTGCTGCTTCCCAATCTCCACAATAGATAAACTCCAGCTCACCCTTAACTCCACCAGCCACATCATGCTGCTCACAAAGACTCACCCACCCATCGCTCTGCATCCTGGCTAATCTCGATTGTGTCCCCATTCTGCATCACATTGAGTTCACAATCCGAATCCTCATTTAGAAGCCCACCCATGGCCTCAACCCACCCAACCGCCACAATCTCTTCCATCTCTACGTGTTTGCACCATCCCCCAACCTTCTAATTCCTGCCTCCTCTGCACCCACCCCGACACTACTATGTGCTGGAAGAGCATTCCAATCAATCTGACCCTCCACTCAGGAACTCCCTCCTTCAATCACTCCCCCTTTCTACTTCTGTCCCCAGCTTCAAAAGCTTCCTCTGGCCCTACTTCTTTGATCAGGTATTCCGTCGCCTCTCTGAAATCTTGCTGCACGTCCACTTTTGGCCACATTTACTGTATTAAAGGTGCTCCATCAGTGCAAAGCTTGGTGGATGATGCATATTTTAAGATGTCTGTGCACATTTAGACTATGCGAGCTTAAATATTCAACGCTTGGTACATGGAGGAAGCCCTCAGTCAGAAATTGAAGATCTCATTTACATTTTGGCTAATAGATTTCCTAAGCAATCAGCAGGCAAGCTAATAAAACAGGATTATTTGGTCAAATGAAACGCCTTCCGCTCCCGGGGTCCATTTGTACAGACCCTGTTGATTTGGCAGGTTATAGAAATCGCTCTCACACTTTTAAAGAATATACCCAGGACCGGATAGGGCATGCTGATTTTCAAAGTATTCACTGATGAAAATTTGTGAGTGATTCTCAGATTCTGATAATCTCAGCAATTCTTTAAAAAAAAATATGAACTGTCTCTTCGTGTGAAATTATATGTTTTTTTGTGTATATATATATATATATATTATACAACAGAGGCGCAATTGAAATAAAAGACTCGCCGAAAAATAGCAGAAATAGTTTTCTACAGTGCACCATCACTCTAGATGGATGAAAGCACTGAATTGTATATTTAACATGGCTCCGTCAATTGGAACCTTTAATTATAAGTCTTCAATATCAGTTACACCAGACTAGCACAGATGCTAAAATCTTCCAAAGCTTGGCTAGTCTACCTTACTTAATCTCAAAAGAGTAATGCACAAGTCATGTATCAAGAAACATCAATGAAATTGGTTGCCTCAAGAACAGCTGCCAGCCATTGGCTGGTTAAACATCACATGACCGAACCATTTTTTTCCTGCCCCCGCCCTCCCCCTCCTCATATTTATTTTTTATTTACTAGGTTTATTTTTCAGGATCTAGTTCGGCATATACATGAGGCTGAAAGCGCTATAAAATTGCTGAGGTATAAAATCGAGAGTACTCAAACTGTCCATATAGAAATATCTCACTAGCAAGGCTGCAGTGTTGCAAGCACATTTCAATCCACCTAGTAAATCAGCTTGTGTTTAACTTGTTTGTTTGCAGCTTCAGGCCTCTGCACGGCGTATGTGTGAGAGAGGCTTTGGATGCAAGCTACTGTAAGGGATCATAAAACTGAAGGAAATAATGTCAGCCTCCTCCTGTCTCTTTGCCATAGTCAGGTAATGATTGCTAACTCATACCTAGATGACACAGTGGTTGGAGCCCTGTGTATCATAAACACACCAAGAAACATCGACTATCCAAATGGTTTCCAGCAATTCAATTAACGTATTAGATTCTTTTGGAGCCATTTCCACAAAATGAAAAGAAATGATGATGCATTTTCCCTCCTCCCCCTCCCCTTTAGTTTCAAACTCCAATTTGGGCACCCGGCTTATTTTCCTGGATTTATGAACTGCTTAAGTGCAGAATTTATGCGCCAGCTGTGAAAATAGATCATTTCAAAGCTATTTCATCTCTTTGTAGAAGCTGTGATACTGCGAGTCAGGTCAATAAATGAATAATCAATCAGCTAGTTACTTATATTTAAGGAGGCTTGTAAATGGGCTGATCAGTAAATAAAATCAGTAACATTTCATCAAATTATCTGCCACATGTGCCTTTCTGTTGTAAAACAAGGGTCTGGAGTTTCTGCTCGATTGCGCTGGTGTTTTTCGGTGCAACCAACACAAAAGTTTGCAGAATTTCAAGCGCAAATTGCTTTAAACTCAACTCCAATTTCTGTGGTATTTTGTGCTAATTTTAAATCACACGAGAAGTAGCCCCCCTCCCCCCACAAACTAGCACACCCCCAAGGTGAATCAATCACTATTGAGCATTTCCACTAACTGTGCTCATTTGGAGGCCTTCATGATGGCTCCAAAAATTAAAATTATGAGTGCAAGGACCTTCTAGGCACCTTTTAAAAGTGCTTGAACAATTTCTATTTTAACTTACGAAGGAACTGACTATAGTTTTGCATATTTTTTACAAGTCATATTAAAAACAATCAGGTTACTCCCAAGTGTTGGATTGACACTGTTTTAAAATGCTTACTTTTTTGTGATAAACCCATGTTCAGCTGCATTAATCAAACTGCATCAAGTTACCATTCTTAAAAATACATTGAGGAATATCTTTTAAAGCAAGATCTTAAAAAAAAATTCAGTTCTGATTGCGCTGGCTCATGGCAAATTTTTTGCTCGGCAATATGCAAGTGAGTTTGAGTGGAAATTCAGGGAGGGAAAGAAAAGTTTTTAAAGTGGGTGCAACTTTGGGTTGGAATTGCTGATTGCTCCCAATGCAGAAACTCTACCTCGGGTTTATTTCCCCAGTGAAAAGCCCCTTTTAATGTCCATACATTCAGGAATAAATCAGTCAATAGTCGATTTTGCTGTCAAAATAAGAGTAAGGCTAATGGCAGTCAACATTATTGAGGCACAAAGTTGCAGCAACTTTAGGCAAGGGGCAGACATGTGGTTGAATGTCAATATCCAAAGGCTTCTGTCCAAGTTGTGTCACCTCGCCGTTAGCTTAGCTTAATGGGATCTTGCCCTCTGTCACGCTGGCCTGAAATTGCCATATTTGCACGGAAGATGCAAACTAAACTCACCGCAGAGCTTTAAGTTTTGTCATTTCAAGCACCCTTTTAACAATGTGCTAAGTGTCATTAACGGCCAAGCAACATCTGCCACTGAAAAATAACTATTACAGGCACTCCTTCTAATTGTTGGACATTTTTAAAACTGACAGATTTAAAATTTAATATTTTTATTTACTCTTCCTTTCTGCCTCAGTTTTCTCTTGCTTTAATCTGGTCTTCCTTCCCCTCTCTTTGTTTCTTCTTTCTGTACCTGATCTGACATTGAATTCACCCACTCTAATTCTCACTTCCTTCTCAGTCCTTCCATTGCTGGTTTCACACTCTTTCAATTTGATTGGTTAAGGACATGCACATTGCTTGCCCCGTTCACTCAAGTTCCAGACACTTGGCTTCCCTCGCTGCTCTGTTATCAGCTCGCGTGTTTTGAGCTGAATGGTGCAGGAGGCAGTCTAACTAACGGCAGATGCTGTTAGATGTCCTGCTACAGCAATCTCTGGCCCAATGTTTTGAAGTGGTGGACTGGGAATGCGGAGGCAATGAAACATAATAACTGCAAGGCAGGAAGGGAAGTGAGGTGGGGGTGTGGAGGGGGGGATTGGGCATAGGTGGGGGTGGCAGAGAAAACCTGACAGAGTCTCCCGAAGGTCCTACTGAATTTAACCGCAGGACCTGATTTCTGTTTGAAATGTATCTCTCGTTACAGGCTGTGGCCAGCTAGCTTGAGAGGCAAGTCGAGTGGGTAGGTCTGCAGCGGCCAACCACAGACAGGGTTCTGCCATCAGGAGGGAAGAGAAGTGGACGTCAAGAGATGACGGTCAGATGTTGAGCAGGGAACTGACGTTGTAAGAGGAACTGACAAGCGGGGGTGGGGGTGCGGTTCGTAGACGGGAAGGGGGGAATCGGTCAATTACGGGGATCCAATCACAGGGTGATTTATAGGTAAGTACGGTGGGCTGGAGGAAGCATTCCTGATTGCCTTGGCCCACAGGCAGTGCTGGAAAGGCATTACCTGGTCCATCCAGTTGTCCTTGCCTCCCTTCAGCTGCCAAGTTGTCAAATGCACTGGAATTCAACCAGACAGCGTAACATTTAAAATAGAGCTAAAATGTGTGGCTTGCAGCCTCATTACAATACTTAACTTAGGGGCCTACCTCGAGGGAGCAGGTTAGTCACTTGGCCCCCAACCCACCTCCATGAAAACCGGAAGTTTATTATTTTTATTATTTTTAATCCCACCATCACTTTGCTGATGATTGAGAATAGGCTCCTGGGGCGGTAATTGACCAGATTGGACTTGTCCTGCTTTTTATGGAGAGGGCACACCTGGGCAATTTTCCACATTGTCTCACCCCCTCCGCACAATGCCCCCGCGGTGACTGTGGTGGGGAAGAGACGGTTGCCCACCTCCTTCTGGAATGTGTCTTTGCAAAGCAGGTGTGGAAAGAGATGCAGTGGTTTTTGTCGAGGCTCATCCCAAGCAGCTCTGTAACACAGGAGTCTGTGCTCTACGGGCTGTTCCCAGGGACGCACACCGAGACAAACATCAACTGCTGCTGGAGGGCTATCAATTCGGTGAAAGGCGCCCTTTGGTCTGCCCGAAACCTGCTGGTCTTCCAGCGCAAAGAGTTGTCCACGACCGAGTGTTGCAGACTGGCGTGCTGAGGGACGCACTAAAGCTTTGGGCAGCCGCAGCAAAGGCTCAATGGGGAAAGACCACTGTGTAGGGTCCCCCCACCAAGCTGAACTGAGGGGCTGGATCCATGGGAAACCCCTCGAACTGTATCGGGAAAATTTTGTCTGCTGTAAAATGTAAAAATGTATATGGCATGAGAAATGAAATGGAAGGGTTGTGAGGCAACTCATGATTGTATTGAAGGAAACTGATCTCCTTTGCACTGTTTGTAATTTTTGATTTGGTGCTGTTTGAAACTGTTTGGTAATGTATTTTTAACATTTTTATGAATAAAGTATATTTTGAAAATAAATTTATTTTCCCCACATTGTCGGGTAGATGCTCGTGTTGTAGCTGTACTGGAACAGCTTGGCTAGGGGAGTGGTTAGTTCTGGAGCACAAGTCTTCAGCACTCTAGCCAGAATGTTGTTGGGACCCACAGCCTTTGATGTTTCCAGTGTGCTCTGCTTTTTCTTGATATCATGTGGAGTGCATCAGATTGGCTCCTGCGAGGGTAAGGACCTCAGGATGAAGCCCAGACGGATCGTCCACTCTGCACTTCTGGCTGACGAGGGTTGCAAATACTTCAGCCTTGTCTTTTGACGTGCTGGGTTCCACTGTTGTTGAAGACAGGGATGTTCATGGAGCCTCGTTCTGTAGGTTAGGGGACAATTGTTGTGCAGAACATTGTGGAGAACTTCCCTTCTCTTCAAAATAGTGTCGTGGGTTCTTACACATCCACTGCAGAGGACAGGAGAGGTCGCAGTTTAACATCTCATCTGGAAGACGGCAGCTCTGACAGAGCAGTACACCCACAGTACTTTGCTGAAATGTAAAGCTAGGTCTTATGCATGAGGCACAGTTGCCACATTAGTGTCTTGATATAAAGGAAAACCAGTAGAGAACCAGAAATGCGAATGGCTCCATTCTGAACACACATTTCTCCCTAGTTCATTTTCATCTCTGCTCAGTGCCCAGAGAATGCTTTATGCTCAAAGACTAAAGGCAAACATTGACCTTTGTACATGTGGGCGGTCGATTACACCCTGCATCATTGGAAATCTCACCAAACTGGCAAAGCCACGTGCTCTCTCTGGTCAGTGAGAATATGATGAAGTCCTTTCTCCTTCTATACAGGGCCTTGAAAGTGCTGGTGCTGACTGGCGAGTTAATTTCAAGGCACTGATCCCAGCGCTACGAATAATCACCGGGGTGGGACAGGAATCCCGCTCTCCACCACATTGAGGCCAATTAAATTAGTTAAAAAGCTCATTAAGAGCTTGTTGAAGGGGGAGCGTGGAATATTTAAAGGGGCCCATGGGTTTCAAAAGCTGTCAATTTCTGAACAGCTGACGGGTGGTGGGTACACAGTCAAGGAAGCCCCTGGGCATCACCTCAGCTACGTAACAGGGTCAGCGGGGCAAAGATGGACTCGGCACTTGGTACGCGGCTGCTCTTGGTTCTGCAGGTGGCAAGGAGAGCAGGCACTCAGTGCCCAGGCTTTGAACAGGGTTGGCACTCCCCTGGAACTGCAGGGGCAAAAGAGCAGAGGGCTGCCAAGGACAACTGGGTGGCCTCTTACCCAGAAGGCAGGCTCCAGCTGGCAACGGGGGCCCGACTGTCAGATTGTGGGCCCAATGACGATGAGGTGCAACACCCTTTGCAGGAAGGGCAAAGCCCTGGCATCAGGAGGGCACAAGAGAGGACAGGAAGGCAATGGAGACCAAACCCTCAACACAGGATCGACTGCCGAAGACAGAGCTACCTGGAGATGACCGAGAACCAGTGCCACAGGAGACTGTGACTCTCCCGGCACATGGTCATAGATGTCTGAGCACTTGTTGCCAAAGACCTCACACCTCACAATCCTGGTCGCCTTGCCCTGTCAGCAGCCATTCTGGCTCCTTCCAAGGATCATCTGCAGACCTTAGTGGCATCTGAAAAATGTCTGCACACCATTGCATCTGATCGGTCACTGATGCCCCCTTTGCCAGAGATGGACAGCACATTCATTTAATGACAGACACCGCCTTGCAGGAACAGAGGAGATTGAGTTTCATCTCCGTCGCTGAATTCCCCCAGGTGCAGGCTTCCCCCAATGTGGCCTCAAGGCACCCCATGCCCAGCCAGTCCAACTGGTCTGTGACCACAACAAGAGCTTCCTCCATGTGTGCGCTTACTTTCCTGACAGCTGCCATGACTCCTTCATCCTCTGCTAGTCCGGGCTGCCTCAGATCTTCACTCCAACCCCCAAAAGTATGTGGATGGTCCCTGGGGGACAAGGGATATCCTCTGAAGAGATGGTTACTCACCCCTCTACAGGAGCCCCACAGGCACTGAGATGCTATAACCAATGCTACTTGCTGAGCAGGACAAGCTTTGAACATGCTGTTGGAAACAATGTATTCTTCTTTATTCTTTTACTTTCACTTTCTAGTCCATCTGTGTATAGCAGCCTCAAGTGAACAAAATGCACAATGCAATTTTCAAAACACTACATCCCTCCCCGTCTTAGTAAATGAGAGACATAGCATGTTGCAATGGTTTGTTTCCAAAAACTTAAACAATAAACTTAAATAGTTCACTTCGTAACATAGTCACTGAAGTATGGTGGACGTTTTCTCTCACGAGTAAGATATCGTCTGACATCAGATTTAGTCTCATTTGACTCATGTTCTTCATCTGAGATGTCGCTGTCAGAATCAGATTCAAAGTTTACAAGTTGTGTTTTCGGTGCCTTGAAGAATGACGCATTTCTTGTGATGATTTGTGAACCGCGCTTGTGGTTAGCAGTGATGTTGGCTGTCACAAGGGGTTGTTTGTTTTCCAACATGACTGTCACGTTTTACAAGTACTTTATCTCCTGGCTTTAATGTTGTAGCTCTAAATTTCACTTTTCGCTCTGCATTTACTTTCAGTCGATCCTTCTGCTCTCAATCGCATTTGAAAACATGTTGACCATTAGCTCCACAGGGTAGTTCAGGAAGATGTATGTGTATAGGATGTGCAAAGATGAGTGTAGCTGGAGGTTTTCCAGTAATTGAGTGAGGATTCGCACTGTAATGACGAAGAAGGGACTTGTTCTTAGCTGCAGCTGTACGTATCACTTTTTGCAAGGTTTACATAACTTCTCCAGTAGCTCTTGGCCAACGGGAGAGGGGTGACTTTTCAATGAGTGAACCTGAGGTAGTTTGCAAATTTGCTGAATTCATCGCTATTGAATGGGGATCCCTTGTCACTTCTTACCGTTTGAGGGATTCCAGACAAGGCGAAGATCTGGGGTGACTGCTTTCGTTGAAGTTTTTTAAAATTCGTTCATGGGACGTGGGCATCGCTGGCCAGGCCAGCATTTATTGCCCATCCCTAATTGCCCTTGAGAAGGTGGTGGTGAGCTGCCTTCTTGAACCGCTGCAGTCCATGTGGGGTAGGTACAACCACAGTTGACATAACTAATTCCACGATTGGGAATCTGCTGTAGTCGTCAGTGACAACAAGCAGGTGTTCACCTGTGGGCAAATCTGTGAAATCAACACTGACTTCAATCCATGGTCCTGGAGGCAGTTCAGACATGTTGAAAGGATCATGAAGATTTGACATTGTAGTTGCTTGACATGGCAAACACTGATTGATTTTGTGCTCTACCATGCAGTCAATTCCTGGGAACCATATCTTTTCCTGAAGGAGTTGTTTGGTTTTGACAATTCCCTGGTGTCCTTCATGTGCTATATAGACAACACATCCCCTTAATAATGGCTGAATTTTACAGGTCCCCCGATGTCAGGGTTGTGGCCAGGGGGGCCGGGGGGGTGTGGGAGATGCCGGAAGAGGGCCGTCACGACGACGAGGCCCCCATGTACATATTCAAATAAATTAAAATGAATGCATTAATTATACTTACATCACCGCCTCTTGCCCCGGTGAGACCTTCCTGCCACTGGCCGGCACTCCCGTGCCTTTGGATCCCCGTCCGGGGAAACAAGGCTGAACACTGGTGGGGAGGGGGGAGGAGGTAAGTTTCTCAGTGCAGGAGGAGGGGGAAGGGGTCAAAGTGACATCATTGATGTAGGGTATGGTGGGAAGGGTTTTAGGTTAAAGTTTATTCACTTTGGGTTGGGGAGGGCGGGAAGGTCAGGTGGACAAGGTAAGTGTTTTGGGGGGAGAGAGCAAGTAATTAATTTAATTGTTACTGGGTGGGGGGGGGGTGGTGGGAGAGGGGCAAAATAAATGTCTTAAATTTTTTTTCATTCACTTTAGCTTTAAATATTTAAATTTAATGGTAGGGCTCAAAGCCCTTTAAATATGGCATCAGCACCTGCACAGGCAGCTGACGCCATTGCCGGGGACGGACAGCTCACCCCCTCCACGTGATCAGGAGGGGTGGGGCGACCTGCCCCGGTTATTTAAATGAGCCACCGCGCTTCGGATCGCGGCAGCTCCGAGATGTGCGGGCCACCATTGTTTTCTAAAATTCAGCACTAAGTGTGGAATGACAGTACAGTTGTTGCATAATATGAGATCAGATGTGAAGACCTTGTAGTGTGTGAGCGATTTCGTTTGTAAATGCTCACTCAGTCACGTCTTTCCAATTTTGGGATTCCATAGCCTTCACACATAATTGCAAAGCCTCATCTTGTTTTGTTGCTGCTTTGATGTCAGCTAATTAAGCAACTTTGGCACTGCATTTATGCTTACGTAGTTAAGATGTTGTTCAGCAACCTTTTCCTCACAGCTAGTGGGGCCAACTGTCAGCAATGGATATTGCGAAAGGTAGTCCACTGGGTTGAGCTTTCCTGGAGGACACTCAACCTGGAACTTGTACTCTTGTAGTTTAAGTATCCAATGTTCTATTAGAGTGGGTGGTTTGCTATGTGGATTGTAAACAAGATCTCTAGTGGTCTATGATGGGTTATTACTTTTAAATCACTTCCATACAAATAAAGATGAAAGTGTAAGATACCCCATGTGATTGAGAGTGCTTCTCTCTCTCTGTTTGCGAATAACGTTGCTCTACAGACGTTAATGATCTGCTTGAAATCGCAACGATTGATGGGTTACCTGTCTTGTCTTTCTGTAAGAGAACTGTCCGAAGCCAACCAGACTTGCCTCACTGACTAGCTGGGTGGTTTTCTCAGGGTCGAAATAGGCATTTGTGCAATTTGCCGACAAACGATGTTTGAGCTGGTGTACCGCCTGTTTGTGTGATTTAGTTCATTCCCACCTGGTCGTCTCTTTTGTCAGATCGCGCACGGCAAGGTGAGGAATGAAATGACTACAGTAGTTGACGAGTCCTAGCAGACTCCGGAGATCTTCCACGTTTGTAGAATCCGCAGCATTTGCAACGGCTTTCACTTTCCCTGGACCTGGTGACGCTCCTTCACCGCTGAACACATGACTGAAGGATTCAATTTTACTTTCATTGAACAAGCACTTGTTGGCATGCACGTAGGCGCGTCTCAAGTTAGCTTTCAGGGCGACCGTAGATGAGAATGTCATCACTGATGTTCAGCCTGCCTTCAAGACCTTGGAGTGCAGTGAATCACGCAATAACTTAGCTGCTGCATTAACTCCAAAATTGGGCCTCTTGTATTGAAAAAGTCCGCTGTGAATTGAGAATACAGTACGATATCTCGATTCTTCTGCAAGCTCGATTTGATGGTAGCCTGCATTGAGGTCAAGTTTAGCAAAGTGTTCAGCACCATTCACTTTCTCTATGATGTCATTGATTGTCAGTGTCAAGTGTCTTTCTTGTTATATGGCTTGGTTTGATGATCGCATATCAACACAGATTCTATTCCGATTCTGCTCTTAGGTTTCTTGACAACTTGTTTGGGTGAGACCCAAGGGTTTGGCTCATTCCCAACTTTCTCAATAATGTCAAGGTCAAGTAGGTGTTGAAGTTCCTTTTCTGCCTATTTCCTGACATGGAATGGTATTTGTTGCTTTTGATGCACAACTGGGGCCGCATTAGGGTCGACCTGCAGCTTGCATGTAACACCTTTCAGTTTTCTGATACCAGTGAAGCAATCAACATACAGTTCAAGAATGTTTTTGTTATGTGTAGGAATCACTTATGTGACTGCAATCATGTTGCTCTGTGGAAACTGATAAATGTGTCACATTCTCCAGATATGACATAGAATCGAGCATTCATTCTAGTGTCTATGAATGATACTGGTGTTTAAAAAGTCCCAAGAATTTTCAGCGGTTTGTCACTGTTGTAAGGGAAATTTTTCATATTCCTAGGTTTGTAGGGAATGGGGGAATCCTGAAGTTTGTTGAAAATTCGGCCTCCCATGACATTGACTGATGCTCCTTTATCTATGAGAGCATATATGTCCAAGCATCCAATGGTCACTATCACACGTGGCTGTTTGCTGTGTTTGAGAGATAGGACAGAAGTATGTTCAGGGTCATCTGCCTTTACATTGGCTATATTCTCTCGTCTTTTTGCTTTGGTACGCATGTGTGACGCCTTCTGTTGGGATTGGTCTTAGTAGTTGATTTTGCTGATGAGCGACAAATGTAAGCAAAGTTGTAGGGTTTTCCAGAGGCTCTACACTGCTTACTAGTAGCAGGAAACTCTATCTGGTGCGAGTAAACACAGCCACAGCGGAAACATTCTTTGGACAAGTCACAACTCTGTTTGTGAGATGGCTGTTGTTACTTTTCAGGTGGTTTCCTGACACGTGAACAATGAACAGTGTTCACAGGGATTGAGATTGGAGTGTGGTAGTTACTGTAAGCAGCCTCAGCTTCAGTAACACTGGACTCTGACAGTGACAGTGATCTTACTAACTCCAACAGCTCTGACAGCTTTCTGTCCTTCGCAAGTACTTTTTGGCATAGTTGACTAGAGACAGCCTTCGATTATTTGTGTTTTGATTTCCCGTTCGACATGTTCAACATCACTGAACTTTCATTTGGTTGCTAGTTGCCTCAATCATGTGCAATATTGGTGAATTGTCTCATCGAGTCATAGAATTATACAGCACAGAAACAGGCCCTTCGGCCTATTGTGTCTGTGCCGGCCATCAAGCACCTATTTATTCTAATCACATTTTCCAGCACTTGGCCCGTAGCCTTGTATGCTTTGGTGTTTCAAGTGCTCATCTAAATACTTCTTAAATGTTGTGAGGGTTCCAGCCTCTACCACCTCTTCAGGCAGTGTGCTCCAGATTCCAACCACCGTCTGGGTGAAAAAAGTTTTCCTAAAATACCCTCTAAACCTCATGCCCCTTACCTTAAATCTATGCCCCCTGGTTATTGATCCCTCCGCTAAGGGAAAAAGTTTCTTCCTATCTATTCTATCAATGCCCCTCATAATTTTGTATACTTCAATCATGTCCCCCCTCAGCCTTCTCAGCTCTAAGGAAAACAACCCTAGCCTATCCAGTCTCTCTTCATAGCTGAAATGCTCCAGCCCAGGCAACATCTTGGTGAATCTCCACTGCATCCTCTCCAGTGCAATCACATCCTTCCTATAGTGTGGTGCCCAGAACTGTACACAGTACTCCAGCTGTGGCTGAACTAGCGTTTTATACAGCTCCATCATAACCTCCCTGCTCTTATATTCTATGCCTCGGCTGATAAAGGCAAGTATCCCATATGCCTTCCTAACCACCTTATCTACCTGTGCTGCTGCCTTTAGTGATCTATGGACAAGTACACCAAGGTCCCTCTGACCCTCTGTACTTCCTAGGGTCCTACCATCCATTGTCAATTCCCTTGCCTTGTTAGTCCTCCAAAAATGCATCACCTCACACTTCTCAGGAATAAATTCCATTTGCCATTGCTCTGCAGATCTTACCAGCCCATCTATATCGTCCTGTAATCTAAGGCTTTCCTCCTCACTATTTACGACACCACCAATTTTCGTGTCATCTGCAAACTTACTGATCATACCTCCTATATTCACGTCTAAATCATTAATGTACACTACAAACAGCAAGAGTCCCAGCACCAATCCCTGTGGTACACCACTGGTCACAGGCTTCTACTCACAAAAACAACCCTCGACCATCACCCTCTGCCAATTTTGGATCCAATTTACCGAATTGCCCTGGATCCTATGGGCTCTTACCTTCTTGACCAATCTCCCATGTGGGACCTTATCAAAAGCCTTACTGAAGTACATGTAGACTACGTCAACTGCTTTACCCTCATCTACACATCTAGTCATCTGCTCGAAAAATTCAATCAAGTTTGTTAGACATGATCTCCCCCTGACAAAGCCATGCTGACTATCCCTGATTAATCCCTGTCTCTCCAAGTGGAGATTAATCCTGTCCCTCAGAATTTTTTCCAATAGTTTCTCTACCACTGACATTAGACTCACTGGCCTGTAATTACCTGGTTTATCCCTGCTACTTTTCTGGAATAATGGTACCACATTTGCTGTCCTCCAGTCCTCTGGTACCTCTCCTGTGGCCAGAGAGGATTTAAAAGTTTGTGTCAGAGCCCCTGCTATCACCTCCCTTGCCTCACACAACAGCCTGGGATACATCTCATCTTGGCCTGGGAACTTATCCACTTTTAAGACCGCTAAAACAGCTAATGCTTCCTCCCTTTCAATGCTAATATGTTCAAGTATATCACAATCCCCCTCCCTGATCTCTACACCTACATCGTCCTTCTCCGTAGTGAACACAGATGAAAAGTAATCATTTAAAACCTCACCAATGTCCTCCGGCTCCACACACAGACTGCCACTCTGGTTGCTAATGGGGCCCTACTCTTTCCCTGGTTATCCTCTTGCTCTTAACATACTTATAAACACCTTGGGATTTTCCTTTATCATGCCCGTCACGGTTTTTTCACGTCCCCTCTTTGCTCTCCTCATTACTTTTTTAAGTAACCCCCCCTACACTTTCTATACTCCTCTAGGGCCTTTGCTGTTTTCAGCACTTTGAATCTGCCATAAGCCTCCTTTTTTATCCTTATCCAATCCTCTATATCTCTTGACATCCAGGATTCCCTGGACTTGTTGGTCCTACCCTTCATCTTTACGGGAACATGTTGGCCCTGAACTCTCACTATTTCCTTTTTGAATGACTCCCATTGGTCTGATGTAGACTTTCCTATCAATAGCTGCTTCCAGTCCACTTTGGCCCGATCCCGTTTTATCATATTGAAATCGGCCTTCCCCCAATTCAGTACTTTTATTTCCGGTGCATCTTTGTTCTTTTCCATAACTACCTTAAATCTTACAGAGTTATCGTCACTATCCCCGAAATGCTCTCCCACTGACACTTCTACCACTTGTCCGACTTCATTCCCTAGGATTAGGTCCAGTACTGCCCCTTCTCTTGTAGGACTTTCTACATACTGGCTCAAAAAGCTCTCCTGTATGCATTTTAAGAATTCTGCCCCCTTTAAGCCTTTTGCACTAAGACTATCCCAGTTGATATTTGGGGAAGTTGAAATCCCCTACTATTATTACCCTATTATTTTTACACTTCTCTGAGATTTGCTTCTTGCTTTGTGCATCAGAATAATTTTGTATATGGTATTTTTCTTGGGTGTAAAGTAGGTTGCTCAGTCATAGTCATTTGTAAGTGTTTCAAAGATGTCTTCTAATTCTTCATCTTCATAGTGGAGAAGTAGGGCCTTTTTCCTTTTGTCATCTGTGATTGCAAAACTCGCCCTTGTACCGTCACAGCCACTTTTGCCAATGTGGAGATACAGGCACTCTTAACGCACCTCAAAGGGTGACAGATTGGGCAGAGACAATGCCACATTGATCAGCAACACAGTGAGAATGCACGATCAAGGATCCAGGATCGCGTTCCTTTTCAGAGGAAACTTCACGGCAATGATCCGAGATTAAATTTGCTTTTGGGTTGAATAGTTATTTTGGAGAGATCAGTGTGTGTGTATACACTGTCCAAGCTGCTTGTGTGTGTCTAATACAGTCTCCAACGTAAAATGCAGAAAGCAGGCAAAAACCCTCCAAAAGTTTCATACCTGAAAGCAATGTTTCCTGTTTTTTCACCATCTGTTTTCTATTTCGCTCGTCGTCATGGTGGTGTTCCCGGGACTGGAGTGAGGTTTAGCCGAGTTTATTTAAAGATATGAGACTGCCAGCTGCTGAAAACAATGGATTCTTCTTTACTCTTTCACTTTCGCCCCTCTGCTAGCATGTACAGTAGCCTCAAATCAACAAAATGCACAATGCAATTTTCAAAACATTATATCGGTCAATGTGATAGTCTTCTGTGCTCTGCATCTCATGGCCCTCCAGAGAGATGTGCACTTTGAGGACAGTGAGGCCTTGGAAGGAGACATCTCATCAGGGGAGGAGCAGGAGGGGGAGGTAAGAGAGGAGGAGGAAATGGAAGTGGAGAGAGATGACACTGAACAGAGAGGTGCCCTGCTGCATGATGAAGTGGCCTCTTCCTGCCACCCTCCAGGAAAAGGACCTCCTTCTTCTCCCTCATGGCCTCCAGCATTAGATCCAGGTTGGCATCGATGAAGCAAGGGGCTGCCCTGCCCCGAGTGCCAGTCCTCCGGCTCCCCTGTGACATCTCGCTTCCCTCTGGTGCAGTGGAAAGCTTTGGCACAAACCGCAGATCTCTCCCTCAGGACAGCCAGCAGCCTCAGTAGGATGTCTAAATGAGTCTCCCACCATATCTGACCCCCTCCATTCCCGCCCCACTGACTCCAAGTGGACAGGAAACCCGTCTCCATATCAAATCAGGGCTCACCCCCGTGAAAATCTGAACTTTAATCAGTTTCCCCTCGAAGGTGGGTTTCTGACCCAAAAACAGACCAGGCTCCTGTTTCCTGCCTCCGTGGAGAAAATTCAGCCCTCAAAGTTCACACTGCCATTCACAGACAATCAAACACTTCATCCACACTGACACTCAAACTTCACACTTCCATTAACCTAGGCATTCATTCGTAACATTCCCATTAACTTAGAGACTCAAACTTCAAATCACCATTCACACTGACACTTAAACTTCACATTCCTATTGATGGGCACTCAAACCCTCCCATTCACACTCTCATTCAGTCATGCAAACTTCATACTTGTATTCACACTCTCAAACTTCACATTCCCATTCACAGACTCTTAAACTTTGCATTCCCATTCACACAGACACTGTGGTTTCACACTTCCATTACCAAACACTCAAATATTCTCATTCACAGGTACCTGAACCTGGCCCTCTCATACACACTGACACTCGGGGCAATTTTAACCTAAACCATGGTTTCACACTCAGTCTAATTTTGACTTCAATGGAGAAATTAATTGAAAATTTAATTTTAATTAAAATAAATTTTATGAAAATTAGGCATCCCAACGGAATCAAACTACAAAATGATATCTGTCAGAGAATCTGCTTCAGTGTAAAGGTAGAGATCACAGCATTGCTGTGAACAATACGTGTTGACTGACAGGACAACCAATATTTGATCATAGCAATCCTCCACGTTGCTGAAGAGTAGAAGTTTCAATACGGTGACTTTAATCTTTACTGTGGACTGTCTTTCTAGGCTAGACAAGGACAGGTAGTGACCATGTCCAGAAAAAGCAGAGTATAACTCTGTAAAAGAACACCCACACTAAACCATGCAGAGCAGAAAGTCACAGGTTCAATTTCCAGATGATTTCGGTTAAGGGGGACTTCAACCGAGAGTGCGGATGGTTGCATGAGGAAATTAATCATGGCTCCAATTCCTAATTGTTAGCTGGTGACTCCTGATGGAAAGTGCTTTTACATAGAATTTACAACACAGAAGCAAGCTATTTGGCCCAACAGATATATGCAGGTGTTTCTATTCCACACGAGCCTCCTCCCACTTTAATTCATCTCACCCTATCAAAATGTCCTTCTATTTCACTCTCCCTCACGTGTTTTTCAGGCTTCCTCTCAAATGTATCAGTGCTATTCACCTCAACTGCTCCCTGTGGTCGCGAGATCCACATTCTGACCACTGTCTGGATGAAGAGGTTTCTTCTGAATTCCTCATTGGATTTCTGAATCTAAACGCCTGGATCGCTTTGCTCCTATACCCCATTTAGCTTGTTGTCACAGCCCTCAAACGTGTCTGTTCCCTTTCCTGCATTTTTGCCCGCACCTCTTCCCCTCCCTCCCAGAACCACGATAAGATCCCCCTTGTCCTCACCTTCCAGCCCACCAGCCTCCACATTCAATGGATCATCCTCCGCCATTTCTGCCACCGTCAATGTGATGCCACCAGTAAACACATCTTCCCCTCCCCTCCCCTTTCAGCATCCAAAGGGACCATTCCATCCATGACACCCTGATCCACTCCTCAACAGCCCCCAACATCCCCTTCCCTTTGCACGGCACCTTTCCATGCAAGCGCAGGAGATGCAACATCTGCCCTTTCACTTTCCCCCTCCTCCCCATGCAAACACTCCTTCCAAGTGAAGCAGCGATTTACTTGTACTTCTTCTAATTTAGTATAATGTATTCACTGCGCTCTACGTGGTCTCTGCATTGGGGAGATAAAATGCAGATTGAGCGATCACTTTGTTCAGTTTCCAAGCATGACCCAAGCTTCCGCTCATCTGTCATTTTAATTCTCAAACCCAATCCTACCATGACCTCTCTGTCCTCAGCCTTGTACGCTGCTCTAATGAGGCTTTATGTGAGCTCGAGGAACAGCAGCTCATCTTTCGATAAGACACTTTAAAGCTTTCCAGACTCAACATTGAGTTCAACGATTTCAGGTGTTATGACCTGGTGAGAAAGGGGTCTAGGGCTCCCTTTCAGCCTTCACCTGGTCTTACTGTAACAGGGATTAATTTTAAACACACTGTTTTTAGCTCCCCCTTGGTGAATCCTTGTTCACCGTTTTCCAATTATAAGGCAAAGAAACCAGCACAAACAGGCTTTCTCAGGTTTAAAGAAGAAAGGTTGAAATTTATTAAACTTAAACTCTAATTCGGTTAACGCCTATGGATATATGACATGCCCACACTGGCATGCATACGCGATACACACATGCAGATAGAGACAGAAAACAGCAGAAGAAAAATAAAGTGGAAAAGTTTGGGGCAATATCTGAAGAGTCTTTGTTACGGTTCTTCGAGCTCACTGTAGAGTCCTTGATCATAGGTAGATCTTGCTTTTCATTGGGGCCCAGTATTCTTCTTAAATCTTGTTTGTTGTAGGAGACTTTTCTCTCTTGCGATTCAGAGGCTTGTGAGAAAGAGATGGGAACAGACAGGAGAGATCTTCTCAGTCCAGGAGCAAAGAATCTTTGTGCTCCAATTGTTTGTACAAATTCAAAAACCTAAGGTTGCCCAGCAGGTTAGTCATGTGACTAACTGGTTTGACCATGTCCATTTGTGTATTCGGCCATCTTAGCAGTCAACCTGGAATGCGAGCTCCCCACCTTCAATGTCTGGTGATCAAAAGTCCATTCTGGGTTGAATGTCAGGGAATGGCTGCTCTGTCCTTTCAAACACTGTCTGTTAATATGCAAATGTATTTTCCAGCCACAGCTGATCTGTTTAACAAGTCATTTCTTAACTCCAGTAACAGTTTACAATCAATGTTCATGACAAAATTAATGTGCTTCTTTCTTGGCAGGTGGGGGCCTAGCATGACATCTCCACACCCAGTGGAATGAAATGCGATTTGAGAGAAGCGCATTTCATTAAAAGGATTGAGAGACGAATGTAAGATACAAAAAAAACATGCATTTCTCTCATTCATTCCCATTCATTCACAAATCCTAAAACGCATTACAGCCTGCCTTCTCTTGGTGCCAGTGCAGCTTTAATTGCCCCCTTTTTGGCATCCCAATAAACATGTGGTTCCTATTTTTTGGGAAGTTTCTCTTTCATTTGAGCATTTCCATGGCTGCCTAGGGTCTTTGTTCCTGTTGCAGTAATTTAAAAAAAAAGAGTCAGTAGTGGGCGAGTCTATCCTGAACTCTCTTCAAGTGCTTTTCTGAGTCAAGCAAAGGCTTTTGACTTCAGGGGATGGGTGGTTTGCTTTTTTTTCTGATTGTGGGGGGGATTCTTTGATAATCTCCCCTTTGTCCCAGAGGGCACTCCTGCCTGCAGATCTTTGTGCAGACTCTACTGCACTCCCCTCTGACACTTCAGCTTGGTGAGGTATCACCCTCATGGTTTCTCTGCCTTCTAAAGGTCTTTCTTTGTCTCTGCAGGTTCCTGTAAATGCTGTTAGTAACTTTGGTGGGGTGCTTCTAGTGTCTGCATTTACATGGAGGATGTGGGGTCTAACTTTTCACATTTTTTGGGGTTGGCTGACCGAACAGTAGGGGTTTTCATCCGGGATTCCTCCTGGACTTCCTTTAACCTGCCCTCTTGTCACTTTTTCCCCTTCTCTGTCTAACCTTTTGCCAGCCTTGTGCCTGCCTGTCCCTTTTTGTTCTCGGTGGGTGTCCCTTACAGTTCACCAGCCCTCTGCTGGAGGGTCCTCCGAACACTGGTACAGGACTTAGGGGTGCAGGTTTCACTATAGGTTGGGGTTTCCCTTCAACCTAGCATATGTGGCAACTCCTGCCGTACTCCACCACATCTTTGTGGAGTTTTGGCCAGTCAAACCGCTGTCTTATGCGGGTTTTGGTCTTTTGTAAATCAGCATGTACAGCCACTGTAGTCTCATGGGCCCTGCTTAATATTTCTCTCCGGTACCTCTGCGGTACCACTAACTGGTGAACTACTGTCCACTCCTTGCTCTCAGGTCTGTGAGGAGAACTCCATTTCCTCATCAGTACCTCATTTTTTGAATAGTAGCAATCAGGGATTCCCTCTGCTTTACTTTCAGACGGGCAGCCTGTGCTAACTCTCTCAATACTGGGTTGACTCACTGAGCCTCAGCTAGGGAAAATCCATTTAATTTATTCGCTGGGTCTCCTAACTTTCCAAAGAAAGTCTCAGACAGACAGGCCTCATGGTCATCTGCCTGCAGTGTCAATTCAGTGTCCTCTGGGGGAGCTGGTTTGATCATGGCTTGATACACTACACACTCAGGGAAACTGCAGGGGTCTGTCTCCCACCACTGCCCAGTCTCTCTGACCTCCTGCAGTCCTTCTTTCACTACAGGGGGGGCTACCACCTTCACCCCTGCCAGATCATTGCGTCAACCCTGTCCACAGGCAAACTAGGGACAATCCCTAAGGTCACCGGTCCCGAAACTAGGTTGCACTCCAGGTGCATCCGGTGTACAGGGACAGGCATACACTGCCCTTCTATACTATTCACCATTTTGGTGTTCACTGCATTCTTTGGGGGAAAGGTCAAGCCTTTTCCCAGTAAAAGGGATCTAGTGGCCCCTGTGTCCCTGAGAATCACTATGAGCTTGCTTGCCCCACTCAAGAAGTATGGGTTACTCTCCTTTCAGACACAAAACCCTGATAACCCTCAGGAACCCTATTAAGTTTTCCTGCACTTGCAGCGGTAGACTTCCTGGGTCTCACCCTTACTGCAGTCAAAGTCACAGTTTGTTCTGCTGTGCTTTCCATCAGGGTCCCTTCTTCACTGAGTGGGTGTGCCCTGATTAACCCTACAGGCTTTCCCTTTAGTTTCCAGCAGTCAGCTTTTAAATGCCCTGCTTTATTACAATGGAAGCAGACAGGTCTCCAGGTTTCACTCTTGCTCACAGCACCTTCCTTTTTGGCTAGAGGAGGGCTCCTGTGTCTCCTGCTTTCCTTTCTCTCCCAGGACTGTTTGGGATCCTATCACCTTCCCACCCTTTGTTCCTTTCGGATTTGTGGGGGTGACTAGGAAATGTTCTCCCCAGCGAAACCAACTTATCAATTAAAGCAAACTCATCAGCCATGATGCTGCTTGACAGGCTCTCTGAACCCACTGCTTCTCTACATGTGTCTTTATGGAGAGTGGGAGAGAGTGTTTAAATTCCTCCAACAGAATTACTTCTCGGAGATTCTCATAGCTGAGCTGTACATTAAGAGCCCTCAGCCACTGGTCAAAAGCCAGCTGCTTACATCTTTCAAACTCCAGATAAGTTTGATTAGCTTGCTTCTTAAGGGTTCTAAACTTTTGGCGATAGGCTTCGGGTACTAATTCAAATGCCCCGAGGATAGCATTTTTGGTTAATTCATAACTTGATGAACTCTCATCTGGCAACAGGGAATAAACCTCATGGGCTTTTCCAGTTAGCTTGCTTTGTCGTAAAAGAGACCAGGTCTCAGCTGGCCATTTTAGCTGCCTTGCCAGTTTCTCAAAGGACACAAAAATGCTTCTATATCCTCCTCATTGAATTTTGTAATTAGTGGAGCTAGTTTTAACAATTTTGTACCCAGCCCTGAATTTTGCTCCTCCATATTGGCCATGCTTTCACTGGGGCTACTCTGTCGCCCCCTAGTTAACTCAAGCCGCTTTCTGCCCAAACTGTTTGTACAAATTCAAAAAACTAAGGTTGCCCAGCAGGTTAGTCATGTGACTAGCTGGTTCGACCATGTCTGTTTGTGTATTTGGCCATCTTAGCAGTCAACCTGGAATGCGAGCTCCCCCACCTTCAATGTCTGGTGATCAAAAGTCCATTCTGGGTTGAATGTCAGGGAATGGCTGCTCTGTCCTTCCAAACACTGTCTGTTAATAAGAAAATGTCTTTTCCATCCACGGCTGATCTGTTGAACCTTTCTTCACTCCAGTAACAGTTTAAAATCAATGTTCATGACAAAATTAATGTGCCTCGTTCTTGGCAGGTCGAGGCCTTGCATGACACAGGTCATAACATCTGGCTTTATTTCTTGTCGTTTTTGGACGGCAGCTGTTGGAGCTGATTCTGTTATTGCCATTTACACCTCTGCTAGACCCAAATTTTGTTTCTTTGCTTGTCCCACTACCATCCCCTTTTGCCTTGCACTATTGTACCTTTTGTTATTTAATCTCTACTGCCTTCCACCCTATCACATACCTTCTCTTTTATTATTTCCCCCCTCTCCTTTCCTTGCCTCCGTACTTGCTTAAAACCTGATACATCTGTGACTTTTTTCCAGTTCTGAAGAAAAGTCATCAACCTGAAACATGAACTCTCTTTCTCTCTCCAAAGATACTGCCAGATCTGCTGAGTACTTCGAGCATCTTTTTTTAAAATCAAAGGCAACCTTAATTCAATTTAATTTAAAGGCAACCTTGACTCAATGACGTCAGCAGAAGGGAGAAGAAATATTTTTATTCAGGAGCTTTAGGCCTTTAACATGTTTTCAATAACTGTGGTCTTTGTGCGGTCTTGCAATAGTTAATACAAGATTGATAATGACTCACATAACAACCATACAATAGGTAAATATGATTGCCAATTGTTGTTGCTTTAATAGACTATTATTGTCAGAGAAAGTCCATATTTGTACATCACCTGCACAGAGCACAACTTGGTCCCCCTGGAGATACACTTGCACCTCAACAATTGCTCCCAAATTTATTATTCCGATTGAGTTGTTCCACTTTTTCGTGGTCACCTGACAAAAGCGGAAGATCCTCTTCGTGCCAAAGCTTCCAATCAGGGGCTTGCGAAGCTTTCACAATCACTGGTAATAAATCCGCTTGAGGTTTGTAACTAAAAGCAGTGATCAATTCGAAGGAGCAAATGCCAGCCCTGATGGTGAGCGGCAAACTATTGCCGAATCCCTTTACAATGCTCACAGCACCATGAGAGTCCAAAAAGGCTGCCTTTGTTACAATATATTAGAGGAAATTCTCCTTTGGGAGCCTAACACTCCTTAGTGTATTGTGTGCATTTCACACAGAACTCCATCGCTCTCCATCTCACTCCCCACAGGACTCGTAATAAAGTATTATTAGATATTAGCTGATCATCTGTGGACTATCTATAGTCAGTCAGTAGACATGCTGGTTTATAGACAATAGAGGTGTTCATGCTATGTCATAGAGCCAGCGAATTACAGTGACTGAATAAATCAAATTCTATTTTCAGAAGAGTGACCTTTTATACAGATATATCCTTTACTGGTGTTTCTTTATCTCTTACTCATTTTAATGGAGAAAATCATTGCAAAACTGTAGGCAGAATATACCAATTGGAAATATATCCAACAGAGAGACTTGCATTTATATAGCATCTTTCACAACCTTAGGAAATTCAAAGCGTATTGCAGCCAATGAAGTACTTTTTGAAGTATGGTCACTGTTGTAATGTAGGAAACGCAGCAGTCAATGTACGCACAGAAAGATTCCACTAACATCCAGATCATCTGTTTTAGTGACCGTAATCTCTGCCCCCATTTTGTTTCCATTCTCTTTGCAGGTGTCAGTTTTACTCTCGTCTTTCTCTTGATTCTGCTTGTGGATGGCAGCTGTTCAACATTCGACCATTCATAATTCCGCTAGACACATCTTTTATTTCTTTACTTGTCTCGTTACCACTCCCTTTGGCCCTGCACCTCCAACTCTTTTGTTATTTAATCTCTCCTGTCCTCCACCCTGTCACAAACCTTCCCTTTTGTTCTTTTTTCACTTGCATAAAACCTATTACATTTCTGAATTTTCCCAGTTCTAATGAAATGTCACAGAGCCGAAGTGTTAACTCTGTTTCTCTCTCCACAGATCCGCAGTATTTTGCTCTGTGGGAGCTGACAGATGGGCTTTGGCTCCCAATGAACCCCGAGGGGGGAACTGTAAGTTTCAGCAATGGTGTAGAACAGGCAATGACTGATCAGCTGCCCATTGTACACCCCGCCTGAACCTCCTTCCCATTGGGTGCTGTGTCGAATGGGCGAGCAATCCAGTACCATCCCTTTAGGTTAAAATGACTCCCAAACATCTGCCACCAGCGAGGGGACTGGAGGGGATGGGGAGGGGAATGAGTAGGGGGATAGGAGGAGAACAGGGAGGGGAGGAGCAGGGAATGGGGATAGGGAGGAGGAAGGTGCGGGGGTGGGGCTGGGAGGGGAATGGGGCGGGTGAGTGTAAGGGTCTGTCTGTACCGGTGAGGGATGGCGAATACTCAGTAATACTGGTTGCAACTTTCTGCTAGTTCCCTGCAAATGTTAAATTTGATGTATTGTGATTGGTTCGCAAAAGTGTATCTCTGTGTTTGTGTCTTAATTCAGTTTTATGTAGAATCTACAGAACGCAAAGAGGCCAAAATGCAAAATGTCGCAGCTGCTGGAAATCTGAAACAAAAACAGAAAATGCTGTCTGCCCTTATTTATAACAGAGGAACATGGGAAATAGAAGGAGTAGGCCATACGGCCCATTGAGCTGGCTCCTCCATTCAACTGGCTGATCTTGTACTTCAATGTCATTTCCCCACACTATCCCCATATCCCTTGATAGCTTTAATATCTAGAAATCTATCGATCTCTGTCTTGAACATACTCAACAACTGAGCCTCCACAGCCCTCTGGGGCAGAGAATTCCAAAGATTCACCATCCTCTGAGTGAAGGAATTCCTCCTCATCTCAGTCCTAAATGGCCTGCCCCTTATTTGGAGACAGTGTCCCCTGGTTCTAGGCCCCTAGCCAGGGGAAACATCCTTCTTGCATCAACCTTGTCGAGCCCTGTAAGAATTTTCTATGGTTCAATGAGATCACCTCTCATTCTTCTAAACTCTAAAGAATATAGGCCCAGTCTCCTCAATCTCTCCTCATAGGACAATGCCACCTTCCCAAGGATCAGTCTGGTGAACCTTCATTGCACTCACTCTATGGCAAGTATATCCTTCCTTAGGTAAGGAGACCAAAGCTGTACACAATACTCCAGGTGCGGTCTCATCAAGGCTCTATACAACAGCAGCAAGTCATCTTTACTCCTGTACTCAAATCTTCTTGCAATGAAGGCCAACATACCATTTGCCTTCTTAATTGCTTGCTGCAGCTGCATGCTAGCTTATAGTGACTTATGAACAAGAACACCCAGGTCCCTTTGGACATCAACACTTCTCAACCTCTCACCCTTTAAGAAACACTCTGCATTTCTGTTTTTCTTACCAAAGTGGATAACTTCACATTTTTCCACATTATAGTCTATCTGCCATGTTCTTGCCCACTCACTTAGCTTGTCTAAATCCCTTTGAAGCCTTTTTGCATCCTCCTCACAACTCACATTCCCCCTGCTCTCATGCCCACATATCTGTCCTGGGATTGCTGCAGTGTTCCAGTGAACATCAACGAAAGCTTGAGGAACAGCACCTCATTTACCCATTAGGCATGCTACAACCTGCCGGGCTGAACATTGAGTTTAATTAATTCACAGCAATACAGGCCCCCTTTTTATTTTTAGTTATTTTTTCTTTTTTCTTTTTATTTATTTTGTTTTATTTGTTCATTTTATTTTAGTTTGTTTCTACTGTGCCTACCCACTGTTTTTTTTTCATGTTTGTGCTTGGGGCTAGGCTGTTCATTTTTCTATCAATTAACACCCTCTCTGCACTAACGCTTTGTCTTTCAACACATCATTAACATACTGTTTGCTTTTGCTCCATGACCTTCTGGTCAATTATTCTCTGTGACCTTGTCCTATCAACACCTTCCCTTTGGTTATCTCTTGTCCCACCCCTGCTTTACTTACTTCAAACCTATTACATTTCTAATATTTGCCAGTTCTGATGAAGGGTTACTGACCCGAAATGTTAACTCTGCTTCTCTCTCCACTGCCAGACCTGTTGGGTATTTCCAGCATTTCTTATTTTTATTTCACATTCCCACCTAGTTTTGTGTCATCAATAAACTTGGAAATATTACATTTGGTCCCCACATCCAAATCATTCATATAGATTTTGAATAGCTGGGGCCCAAGCACTGAACCTTGCAGTACCCCACAAGCCTCACCCTACTGTAATTACCCCTTGCATCATCCCTATATCCCTCTATTCCCTTCTCCCTCATGTAGGAATCAAGCTTCTCCTTCGATGTCCATGCCTCCCCATGTCCATATGCTGTGCCTCTGCCTGTCTCTCATTGTCAGTGTCTCTCTGCTTTTCCTTCTAATCAGTAATTAAAATGTGATTTTGTTATTGTCAACAAAATGCATGATAATCAGGTGATAACTTGATAAATTGGTTTTTGCCCACACAATATGGCAGATTTCATACACATGCAATCCCAGCCAGAGTGCATGGAGATATCACACCCCCAGCCTGGCCAGACTCCATGGAGATATCACACACCACAACCCAGCCAGACCCCATGGAGATATCACACACCATAACCCAGTCCGACACCATGGAGACATCACACTCTCACCCTAGCCAGAGTGCATAGAGATATCAGCAGTTCCAATGTGTGTCAGAAATATTCCAACTGTGTTTTTTGCCTGATTATCCAAAGCTTATCACAAAGCCTCTTAGCTTATTCTTCTTATAGAAGAATAAAATAAAGTTCAGAAGGTGGCTGCCATATTCGGATCAATATGATAGGGCGAGAAGTACCACTTGTACTAATTGGTGGCAATAAGATATATGCGAATTGGCAACAGTAAGACTTATGCTAATTGATAGCAGTAAGATCTATGCAGATTGGCGGACGTAAGATCTATGCTAATTGGCAACAGTAAGTTCTATGCTAATTGATGGCAGTAAGATCTATGCTAATTGGTGGCAGTAAGATCTATGCTAATTGGCGGCCATAAGATCTATGCTAATTGGCAACAGTAAGATCTATGCTAATTGACGGCAGTAAATAGCAGATATGGAGTGTGATGCTAAATGCAATGACAGCCACATTTCTCAGAACCTAAGTTTCTTATTGTAACTGAATAACTGTCCAAACAGGAAAACCTCTTTTCGCTGTAAAATCTGCTCTTCCAATCACAGAAGGGTACAAGAAACTTTGCAACATAATTGCATGTAAAGCTACAAAGGTTCAAATAAAGTGCTTCAGAATTGCTTCAAATGTACCAGCGACCTGAGAAGAATGTCATAAATGAAGCAAAAACAAAAAATGCTGGAAATACTCAGCAGGTCGGGCAGCATCCGTGGAGAGAGAAGCAGAGTTAACGTTTCAGGTCAATGGCCCTTCATCAGAAACAATCATCAAAAATAAAAGTCAATTTCAACAAACAGGAGTTGGCATCGCAACAAAAAAGTCTTGCAACATCTGAAATTAAATTGTTTCTGGTTTGAGGGTATAATACCCAAGGTTTACAAGCTTACTTAAATTCAGAACAACCCACAAGTGCAAGACACAGAATTGTTCTTTTGCAGTTTCCCGTCCAGTACAGGCAGTGGAGGGTCAGTAATCCGATCAACTTCCTTTATCTTCTTTGTAATATCTGTAAAATCCAAAAATTCCTTTGAAAAAACACTGTTTAGCTGCATAAAACATTCTATGCCTGCCTGATGTCTTGGGGAGTCCATACTTACACATGTAGAGGAACCAATGGAATAATGCTGCCTCAGAAGAGTAGCTACCCCCTTCCAGGTCTGTTGAAAAGAAGCCCGAGGCCCAAGACACAGCTGAGTGCTCTGATGAAGACCCGCTATGACCAGGCACTGGAAATGTGTAACCCAGGGCCCAGAGCCCACATGGGCTGTTAAGCAGCAGGAACATGAGGAACTGGAGGAGACCATTCAGCCCCTTGAACAATCATGTCTGCCGATACAATAAAGAAAAAGAAACTTGCATTCACATAGTGCTTTCCATGGTCTCAAGATATCCCTAAGCACTTTACAGCCAAGTGTAATCACTGTTGTAACATAGGAAATGCAGCAACTCCCGCAAATAGAAATGAGATAATGACCAGATAATCTGTTTACATGATGTGGTTATGGAATCAATGTTTGCTACGATACCAGGGAGGCCTCCCCTGCACTCCTTTGAAATAGTGCCATGGGGTTTGTACTGCCCTAGGAGGGTAGACTTGCGAGATCTGGCCCAGATTGTGGTGGCAATTACATTACATAGGATCGCATAGGATATACATAGGATCACATAGGATATACAGCAGAGAAACAGGCCATTCGGCCCAACCAGTCCATGCTGGCCTTTATGCTCCACTTGAGCCTCCTCCCATCTTTCCTCATCTAAATCTATCATCATAACCCTCTGTTCCCTTCTCCCTCATATGCTTGTCTGGCTTCCCCTTAAATGCATCTATACTACTCACTTAAACCACTCTCCGTGGTAGTGAGTTCCACATTCTCACCACTCTTTGCAGAAAGAGGTTTCTTCCAAATTCCCTATTGGATTTCTTGGTGACTGTTTTATATAGGAACATAGGAACAGGAGTAGGCCATTCAGCCCCTCGAGCCTGTCCCGCCATTCAATGAGATCATGACTGATCCGCGGCCTAACTCCATATACCTGCCTTTGGCACATATCCCTTAATATCTTTGCTTAACAAAAATCTATCTATCTATCTCAGATTTAAAATTAACAACTGTTCTAGCTTCAACTGCTGTTTGTGGGAGAGAGTTCCAAACCTCTACCACCCTTTGTGTGAAGAAGTGCTTCCCAACATCTCTCCTGAACGGTCTGGACCTAATTTTTAGACTATGCCCCCTAGTTTTAGAATCTCCAACCAATGGAAATAGTTTATCTTTATCTAGCCTGTCTTTTCCTGTTAATATCTTGAAGACTTCGATCAGATCACCCCTTAACCTTCTAAATTCAAGTGAAAACAGGCCTAATTTGTGTAATCTCTCCTCGTAACTTAACCTCTGTAGTCCAGGTATCATTCTTGTAAACCTACATTGCACTCCCTCCAAGGCCAATATATCCTTCCTTAGGTGTGGTGCCCAGAACTGCTCACAGTACTCCAAGTACAGCGGCACAGTGGCGCAGTGGTTAGCACTGCAGCCTCACAGCTCCAGGGACCTGGGTTCAATTCTGGATACTGTCTGTGTGGAGTTTGCAAGTTCTCCCTGTGTCTGCGTGGGTTTACTCCGGGTGCTCCGGTTTCCTCCCACCGCCAAAGACTTGCAGGTGATAGGTAAATTGACTGTTATAAATTGCCCCTAGTGTAGGTAGGTGGTAGGGCATATGGGATTATTGTAGGGTTAGTATAAATGGGTGGTTGTTGGTCGGCACAGACTTGGTGGGCCGAAGGGCCTGTTTCAGTGCTGTATCTATAAATAAATAAAATAAGTGGGGTCTAACCAGGGCTTTGTACAGCTGCAGCATAACCTCTGTGTCTTTATGCTCCAATTCTCTAGATATAAAGGCTAGTATTCCATTAGCCTTTTGATTATTTTCTGCACTTGCTCGTGGCATTTTAAAGATCTATGCACCTGAACCCCCAAGTCTCTTTGGACATCCACTGTACTTAACCTCTTCCCATTTAGAAAGTACCCTGCTCTATCCTTTTTTGGTCCAAAATGGATAATCTCACAATTGCCCGCATTGAAATCCATCTGCCACAGTTTTGCCCATTCACCTAGTCTGTCAATATCTCTTTGTAATTTTATGCTATCATCTAGACTGTCTACAATGCCGCCTAACTTTGTATCATCAGCAAATTTGGATACATGACTTACTATGCCATCATCCAAGTAGTTAATGAATAATGTGAATAATTGAGGCCTCAACACAGATCCCTGCGGGACACCACTAGTCACATCCTGCCAGTACTTACCCATTATCCCCACTCTCTGTTGCCTACCACTCAACCAACTTCCTAACCATGTCAATAATTTGCCCTCAACTCCATGGGCTTCCACCTGAGTTAACAGTCTCTTATGTGGGACTTTATCAAATGCCTTCTGGAAGTCCATATAAATAACATCCATAGACATTCCCCTGTCCACTACCTTAGTCACCTCTTCAAAAAATTCAATGAGATTTGTCAGGCATGACCTTTCCGTCATGAATCCATGCTGGCTGTCCCTGATTAACTGATATTTTTCTAGGTGTTCAGTCACCCTATCCTTGATTATAGACTCCAGCAACTTGCCCACCACAGATGTCAGGCTAACTGGTCTGTAATTTCCTTGGTTCTCCCTTTCACCCTTCTTAAAAAGTGGAGTGACATGTTCAACTTTCCAATCCAGAGGGACCACTCCTGAATCTAGAGAACTCTGAAAGATTATAGTTAGGACAGTGTACTCGCCTACTTCCTTTAACACCCTCGGATAGAAACCGTCAGGTCCTGGGGATTTCTCACTCTTTAGTTCCATTAATTTCCTTGTTACTGATGATTTACTTACGTTAATTATATTAAGTCCCTGTCCCCTATCGGCTATTAATTTTTTCGGGACTTCTGGCAAGTTATCCTCCTTTTCAACTGTAAATACTGAGACAAAGTAATTGTTCAACATGTCTGCCATTTCCCCATTATCAATGACAATATCTCCATTTTCAGCTTTTAGTGGGCCTACATTGCTCTTGACCACCCACTTTCCCTTTATGAAACTATAAAATTTCTTCTTATTGATTTTGATGTCCCTTGCAAGTTTCCTTTCATAATCTCTTTTAGTAGCTCTTATAAGCTGCTTTGTGACCCTTTGCTGGTCTTTGTATTGATCCCATTCGGCCGGATCTGTGCTGCGTTTTGCATTTTTGTCAGCCCTTTCTTTTTGTTTTATGCTATCAATATGCTATTGATGGCCTCTGGTTATGCTCTTCCCCAAAAATGGAAACATCCTCTCTGCACCTACTCGCTCAAAACCTTTCAGGATTTTAAAGACCTCTTTCGATCAGCCCTCAGCCTTCTTTTTTCAAGAGAAAAGAGACCCAGCCGCTCATCCTTTCCTGATATGTTAGCATTTGCCCTCATTATTTCTCTGAAACAGGCAGTAACTCTATAGTCTGCACACATGCAGTTAAAGGTAGAAATCCAGAGGTTGCTGTCAGTGATTCTCCACTCTGCGCAGGGAGCGCTGTTGTGGTTTCCCCTTGACAGCAATCAATGGAAATCAATTGAACTGATGAGAACTTCCATTCTTACACTTTTAGTCTCACTGTATAAACCCTGGAAAAAAAGTTACACCCTGTTGAATGAGGTGTAATTGTGCTTTTAATGGCGTACTAACTTCATAATTACTGCTAAACATCCTTGCTAGCCCTGAAAGAGTAATTTTATATTTGCTGAATGTCAAATTTATCCATTATGTGTGCATATTTTAAAATGGTATATTTTTCTAAAGTTTATGATATTTTAGCTTCTACGGAAATCCTATGTTTGTGTTCCAATCATTTATTTCGCAATCTGTAAAATTTAAAATGAGAAGTGAAGGTGTATGTTTCTTTTTACTTCCTGGTTTGCTGGCTGTGAGAATACTGCATTGTGATTGGCTGTTCACCCTTCTTCGCTGTTGCTGGATGGCTGGAGATCCCCTCGACTGAGCACCAGATTGAAACTGACTTCAGGAAAGGGAAAATCCACGCCACAGAGATGGCTAGATCTTTGTGGGCAGCTTACATCGAGGTGAACAGTGAGCGCCATTGCTGCTGACTGCAAAATTCAGGCCGATATTTCTGAAGGATCATCCAGACCCACAACATTCTGTTTGACCTCTCCCCACAGATGATGTCTGGCCAGCTGAGTGTTTCCAGATGCTTCAGATTTCCAGCACCTGCAATTTTTGTTTTTATAGGCTTTGTTCTCTCAACCTCTGACAAGTCTTTGAACTGCTTGAAGGGGAAAAAAAATGTAGGAATATGGGGAAATGGCTAGCACAGGCATGATGGGCAAAATGGCCTCCTTCAATGTTTTACATTTCTGCATGCGCTAATAGAACTGAGACAGGAAACTATGTTAAGGCCTTAATGTACTTTTTTTAATATATATATATTGTACGTGAACATACAAAAAAAGAGGTGCAGGCAAAAAACCGCTGGTTCCTATTCACAATGTTTGGAGGATCATGATTAAACACTTCCCATCCCCCTCTCCTCCCACCCTCCCCATCTCCCCCCACCTTCACAATCACCCTCTCCCTCCACCCTCCCCATCTCCCCATCTCCCCACACCCTCCCCATCCTCCTCTCCTCCCACCCTCCCCATCTCCCCACACCCTCCCCATCCCCCTCTCCTCCCACCCTCCCCATCTCCCCATTGCCCCACACCCTCCCCATCCCTCTCTCCTCCCACCCTCCCCATCTCCCCACACCCTCCCCATCCCCCATCACCCCACACCCTCCCCATCCCCCTCTCCTCCCACCCTCCCCATCTCCCCACACCCTCCCCATCCCCCTCTCCTCCCACCCTCCCCATCTCCCCATTGCCCCACACCCTCCCCATCCCCCTCTCCTCCCACCCTCCCCATCTCCCCATCCCCCACATCGTCCCCATCACCCTCTCCCCCACCTTCCCCATCGCCCCACATCCTCCCCATCACCCTTTCCTCCCACCCTCCCCATCGTCCCACATCCTCCCCATCACCCTCTCCTCCCACCCTCCCCATCTCCCCATCTCCCCACACCCTCCGCACCTCCCCATCTCCCCATCTCCCCACTGCCATGTGAGAGAAAAACAGTCCAAAATAGAAATAAACCAAAACTTTCTTTTCCAATCTTCTTTGGCGTTTGAAGCCAATCCAGGAGATCACAATGATCATGCTTTACATTAACTGTTAAATCACTTACTTTTTATAAGATGTGAGTTCTGTCCCAGCCCTGAACGAGTCCAGCTTCATTCTCAAGGCATATAAAAACACAGGGGTTGTAGTGTTCAATTGATCAGAGTTGGATTGTATCAGTCTGTCCACTTATCTGTGTTCTCTGTGATTGATTGCTTAAGCCCATGGGTGGAGGTGGAATTAAAAGTGAAACTAAAAGACACAGCTTGGATCTTGCACAGAACACACACTGACTGCCTTGAGGAGACATGTACTGAGATCGTGTAAGAACGGTTATAGTTTAAACAGCTGTAAATAAACCAGAGGTAATTTAATACAAGTGTGATACCTGCATTGCTCTGAGATCAATCAGTTATACATACTAAATCCAGCAACCCGGTGTAAGCATAACAGGGGTGAAACTTGTTTTGGGTGATAGTGCAGAATGGGCAATAGTGCGTCAGCAGAAGAATGGGTACTAGAGCAGCAGTGGGCTTAATTTTAATCTGCCAGTGTGGACGGGCATCTGCGTGTGGGAGGTTAAAAAATTCCGCATGTCAGGAAGCTGACAGGACATGTCCCCCCGCCCCTCTGCCACACCCCAACTTCTGCACGTTTGTTAGTATGTGGGAAACCCTGCGTGGGCAGACGGGACTGCGATTAACATATTTTAAGAGACAATTGACTGCATCGTTAATCTTGGACCCTGGTTTCAACTGCCAGTGCACAGGTTTCCCAGGCTGTCTGAAACTTTCCAGGTTGAACAAGGTGAGAGGAGAGCGGAGATTGACAGGGTTTGGCAGCTTTTAAATACAGAGATATGACAGCTGTTTCCTTGCCTAAGTGAAAGGCTTTTGCTCTCATGACTTGTTCTGGGAGTCTGCTTTCACTGCTTTGGAGGTGACCGAAGATTTTGGAGGTCATTTCTGTTACCTTGGACTTTAGCGATTTGATCTGCACTTCCCAGTTGTCAGCCATCTCAGCAACATGGGAGCCATTTATGGAGCTCTACTTGGACCTCTGATGAGGAACAAGAGGAGCAGCACCAGCAACACCAGCAGCAGCAGAGGCAACACCAGCAGGAGCAGCAGCTGCCTTCTCCTCAGTCACCTGCCACTCCAGAGGACAGAGGGGATGAGAACAGAGCTCCAACTCACAGGAGGCGATACGCCCAACACAGAGTATACAGGGTGAAGATCAGTTTTCTCGGCATGACTGAGCACCAGTGCATCAGGGGGCTTAGATTTTGATGGCAGATCATTGCTGACATCTGCAGCCTCCTGGAAGAAGACCTCCTGCCAAGTGGACCGGGTGGGCAAGGCAAGCATTGTCAGTGGCGGTCAAGGTCATCACAGCCCTGCATTTCTTGATGTCCGGCTCCTTCCAGGGATCTGCTGGTGATAGTTGAAGAATCCCACAATCTGCTGCACACAAGTGCTTCTCCCAATTGTCCAATGTTTGCCAAGGCCACCACTTACATCCACTTCGCTAGTGATGTGGCCAGTCACAATGAGAAGGCACTCGGATTTGCTGCTCTGGCAGGATTCCCACAGGTACAGGTAGTCATAGACTGCATGTATGCAACAATCAAGGTACCCTCAGATCAGCCAGAAGTATTCATAAGTCGAAAGGGACTCGACTCCATTAATGTTCAGTTGGTATGTAACCACCGAAAGATTATCATGCATGTCTGCCAGGAAGCTGCCTTGACACCTTCATTCTGTGCCTGTCAAGTCTGCCACAGATATTTGCACCTTCAGCAGACTCAGTGGATGGTTCCTTGGAGACAAGGGCTACTCTTGAGACCACATCTGGAGGATTGTGTGCAGTTTTGGTCTCCTTATCTGCGGAAGGATGTTCTTGCCTTGGAGGGAGTGCAAAGAAGATTTACTAGGCTGATTCCTGGGATGGCAGGATTGACGTATGAGGAGAGATTGGGTCGGCTAGGCCTATATTCACTAGAGTTTGGAAGAATGAGAGGGGATCTCATAGAAGCGTATAAAATTCTAACAGGATTAGACAGACTAGATACAGGGAGGATGTTACCGATGACTGAAGAGTCCAGAACCAGGGGTCACAGTCTCAGGATACGGGGTATGCCATTTCAAACCGAGATGAGGAGAAATGTCTTCACTCAGAGGGTGGTGAACCTGTGGAATTCTCTACCGCAGAAGGCAGCGGAGGCCAAGTCATTAAATATATTCAAGAAGGAGATAGATATATTTCTTAATGCCAAAGGGATCAACGGATATGGGGAGAAAGCAGGAACAGGGTACTGAATTAGACAATCAGCCGTGATCTTTTTTGAATGGTGGAGCAAGCCTGAAGGGTCGAATGTCCTACTCCTGCTCCTATTTTCTATGTTTATATGTGACTCTCTAAGGGTAAGGCTGCTGACACTTGTGAGGAGCCCTACCACTAATGAACAGGAAACTTACAAGCAATGCCGCATGAGCACAAGTGTGGTCACTGAACAAGCCATTGCAATGCTGAAGATGTGATTCAGGTGCCTGGGCATATCTGGGGGTGTCCTTCAGTGTCCAGAATGATAGTAGTGCTGTGCCTTGCACAACGTATTGCAGCAGAGAGGACTGGAGGTCCAGGAGGAGAAAGGTGATGACCGCTCTGCAACTTCAGAGGAGGAGGAAGGGGAGCCAGCAGTGGCCAGGGCACCTTCATCCACAAACTTAGCTGCCAGGGAAGCATGGGATGGACTCCTTCAGGCACACTTCAGCTGATCTGAGACCGTGTAGCGATCTGGCCAATGCTGATCCCACTGTTCCCAACCCCCAGCACAAAGCAATCCTACAGTCAACATCCCTCCCTCTCACTGACACCCATTGCTCATCTCCTACTCTTGTTATACCATTTTCCTCAAGCTGGAGGCCTCTAGGCAGGGACAGGTAACAATGGGGATGACTGGAGCTTTGGAATAAAGTCTATAATGCAGAAACATTGACAATAAAAGTGACAAATTAACAACCCTTTAAATACCACCTTATGAAAATAAAAAATGTTTCTCTTCCTTTTCCAATGACTCCTCCATTTTAACTACCTCTGTTGCTTCAGCAGAGCTAAAGGCAGGTTGCTCATTCCCCTACTCTGACATCTGAGATACTCGTGATGATGTCCTCTCGGATTTGGAGCCCTCTGCCAAGACTGCCCCACCTGCACCTGTGCAAGGGCAGGCATGGCCATTGGGACAGGAGGCAGCACTGACTGAGGGGCTGCGGGGGGTAAAATGGGGGCAAAGGTGGAGAAGCAGGAGGCAAGTGGGAGGAGTGGGAGCACTTTAAGCAGACTCTCTACTTCCATGTCCCCTTTCTCCAACTTCCTTCGCATGACCTACCCACACTTCACTGCTATCTAAAAGCTGGAGAGCACTTTGCTGCATTTCCATGAGGCATTGAACAGCCAAAGTATCCTATTTAAACTGGTAACTGAGTGTGCAGGCCATTGGTGATGGCCAGCATGCACTTGGTTGCTTGCCATGTCTGATGCTCCATGCAAGTGGCGACTCTTTCCATGGAGGCAGACATCAGCGCAAAGGCCTGAGATGTAATAGCACTCATTGTGGAGGTGGACTCCTCCAATTTCTCTCTAATTGGGAGCACTACCTCTGGAAATGCTGACAGAACCTCACACATTTTCTGCTGCTGCTCTAGAATTGTCCTCTTGGTGGAACACCCCTGAGGCTTCGCATTTGCATTGAGCTGAGCAGAGCTCGGAGGGTCCTGGGCCCTCCAACGGGGACTGTCAACTTCTGTCCCTGTCTCCAACACCTGCTCTTTGCTCACTTGTGATGTGTGGCTTACCATGTGACAACTGGTCTTGGAGCCCCCACCGAGGTGTATCTGAGTTAGTGGAAGATGCAGTGAGTCATGTGATGGTGCTTCCTCAGAGTGGGTGACCTCATCTGGGGAGACTTCCTCCTCTTCCATCACCAGCTCCTGAGTGATGCTTGCAGGACCTGTGGGGAGATGAAAGACATGAATTAGAACTGACGAGTAGAAAGGGTTCAAAGGCAACAAAGTGCAGATCATCATATTTCAGTGGCTGTTGACATCAAGTCAACTTGACTTATTGTTCTGTGCCTTGCAGCAGTGTGATGTCTAATTCTGTTGCCAGACATTTGGAAGACCCCATCTCTTCATCACCGATGACCATGCATTCTGAGACTCCGCTCATCTCCAGTTCTTCACCCTTCACAGTGGTCAGTGTGGCTATGACTGAAGGACCAGCCTGGGTTCTCTGACTCTCCCTGGTGTTCTGCAAGGAGAGAAAGCAGAGAGTTATGATTGTAAGAAATGGAATGTGTTGTTGGGATGGATGGACAGCATTAGTGGAGGTGACTGTGAGGGATGGGTGTGAGATGACAAAAAGACGAGGGTGAGTGTGAATAGTGGCTGTTCAGATGGAGATGTGTGGAGATGCCTCGAGAGAGAGGGATGGGTGGCACCTGCAAGGTATGAAGCTCTGAGGAGCGCTGTGCAGGAGAAGACTGGCGGAGTCAGAGCGAGGAGGTTAGCATTTGAACGTGGAATGCCATTTAGCATTCCTGTTCTGATGAGGCCATTGATCCTTTTTGTAGCACAGTATCCATAAGCGAGGGACCACACTCTTGCTGCTGACCCCCTCAGCAAATTCCAGCCACTCATGCTTGGCTTCTTCCTCCCATCGGTTGGGAACAATATTTCTCTGCAGGGCCCTTATAGGCCGTAGCATGGGGCAGAATATTCCCAGACCCTTGGAAGTGGCTTTGGAGGGCGGGTGGGAGGGTAGCTGGTAAAGTATCGCAAAACCCCATCTCCTGATGCTGCCCCACCTCAGGGGCGAGTTTCCCAGGGGTGGGCTGCCAGGGAAATCGATAGCCCACTCCATAGGTGCGGGCAGCCAATAGCTCCAATTAAGGCCCCAATCAAGGGCCATACTATGACGATAAATCTTTCCTAGGGTTGAATGGGATCGCAACTGAGTCCGGAGCCCAGCAACTCCATGGATAACATGCCCGGTGGAAAGTCAGAGGGCCATCAGAGTCTCCTCTCAAACACCCAATGACTGAACCACAAGGCTGAAATGGCTGCAGCTGTGGCTGCAGTCATTCCTGTGGAGGGCTTTCTCCCTCCACAGTGATGGCCCCAACAACACTGGGCCTTCTTTTTTTGAACATGTTCAGCAGGCATCCAAGAGCACCCCCATTTTGCGGCACTCTCCTGTTGACCGACCTCTCTCAGCAGCGCCCCCCATCTCCCGGTGAGGCTGCCGGCCGTCCAGTGATGTAGGCCCTCTGATTGGGCCTCCTGGATCCTGCCCGTCCTCCTTAATTGGACGGTGAATGCAAAGGCGGCCGGTTAAATGGCTGCTTTCTTCCAAGAGGCCAGCAGACACCAGCAGGGTCAGGATCCAGAAATGGTCCTGTCCCCTCGATTATTTCCTCTGTCGGGAAAATTCCATCCATGATCTCCAGGGATGTCTCAGAGAACTGGGTGGTGGAAGCCATCCCACTTTGAGACGCCATCACTCCAGTTGTTGTCTCTCCGCTGACAGTTGTAGAATGCTTTCATTCTGTTCCTTGCCGCTCCGATTAGTCGGGAAATCTGGAAGCAGGAAGCCATGACTCAGATAAAGAACCAACGGCAAAACTCACTCCAGGAACTTCCAGGTTCCTGACCCACTTCTGGCCTTCCCCACTCTGGGCATGCTCAAACATTAAAAAGCAGCCCACTGACTTCATTCGAAAAGAAAATTGTGCGGACTGCAAGGTTAGCTGGCAAATCGCAAGTTGCCAATCTCCCAATCTCCATCCAATTGGTGCATCTCGTTACACTTCTTGGAATTTACAAAAGAGTAGACAAATGATTTAACTACACAAGTAAAAGAACATGTCCAATCTTCCTTTCCATTAAAATCACAAGTTAAGATCAGCCCGTGATCTTCTGACATACGGCTGAAAATGCTGCCGACTGAATCTTCAAGTGGGAACCCTGGACAATTTTCTACCCCTTCCTACCCAGACCCTGAGGCACTGAATGCTAAGCTAGTGTCTCTACGGTTACACAGATTGAGATTAGTTAATTCAGCACAGGTGATGAATGGAACTTGGACTTTTTAATGGTTCAGTTGCATCTGGTTAAACTCACTGAGTCATCACGTGAGCTTTGTTGCCCTCAGTGTTGCTAATTTCTACGCAAATTATTTCAGCCATCTCTCCACAAGAGTGGTGCAGCGGTTAGCACCGCAGCCTCACAGCTCCAGTGACCTGGGTTCAGTTCTGGGTACTGCCTGTGTGGAGTTTGCAAGTTCTCCCTGTGACTGTGTGGGTTTTCGCCAGGTGCTCTGGTTTCCTCCCACATGCCAAAGACTTGCAGGTTGATAGGTAAATTGGCCATTATAAATTGCCCTAGTGTAGGTAGGAGAATTGTGGGGATGTGGTAGGGATTAATGTAGGATAGTGTTGATGGTTGGCACAGACTTGATGGGCTGAAGGGCCTGTTTCAGTGCTGTATGTCTCTAAATTTCTCTCCTTTTGCAAAGAACTATTTTGTCACCCTCCTTTATCTGCAATACAACTCTTCCACTTGGCTTAAAAGGCTGACCTTTAAAGAAATGCCTTTACTTATTGGTAAATTGCCCTGTGGCATTGCTCATTGTCAGTTGACGAATATAGTTTTATATCTATATGTAAGAAAGTGATGGAGTTGGGAGAGAGACAACCGAAGTTCACTCCATAGCATTATCCAAAGTCCAACGCCTAAACAACACCATTACAGGCAATTGTTTACATATAGAGCTTCTATTTTAAATGCTTGCACAGGCGATTTCAAAGGTAAATGTTGCCAAAAAAGCGTGACCAAGAATTGTGCACCATAGGAACAGGGATAGGCCATTCAGCCCTTCATTCCTTGTTCTACCATTCTATTAGTGCATGGCAGATATCTACCTCAACACCATTTACCAACCCCAGCTCCATATCCCTTGATGCCCTTACCTAAAAAGAAATGTGTGCATACACAAGAATTTTAATACTACTTAATTCTCTTCCAATGTTCTTGTAATTTCATCACTATGGTTCCCTCCAGTTCTGTTTATTTTTATGCTACTTTAAGTCATAGAGAAGTATTCAGCTTATCCTCAATTCTTCCTTCTATTTATTTTGACCTTGTATTCTATCCATACCCTTCTCTTCACCCACAGGAACATTTTTGTGGATGAAATGTTAAACTTAGGTCCCATCTGCCCTCTCAGGCGGAAGTAAAAGATCCCATGATATGATTCGAAGAACGGCAGTGGAACTCTCTCCAGTATCCTAGACAATATTTATCTCTCAAGTATAAAAAGATGAACTGGCCACTGTAAAGTGCTTTGGGACATCCTAAGACATGAAAAGTGTTGTATAAATGCAGGATTCTTTCTTTCTTTCTTTTCATTCTTTTCTATCCTTTCCTTTCATTCCTTCCTTCCCTCCTTCCTTCCTCCACTTGGTTAGAGGCCATATGTAAGTCAATGTCTTGGTTTGCCCCTATTTTGTACACTATATATAATGTACTCACAGTATCCGTTATATGACACAGTTTGAATATTATTGTATTATTATTCTGAGCGCGGTGAAATACAGCCTCCAATAACTAGCAAATCTTAACCACAGGCTAGTACAAAGCAACCCATCAACAACAGAGGGTCAGTGCCATGCAATAAACCTCAGTATCAAGGCTGCACACATATATAACAGAGCACAGCTACTGTATCCACACGTACTAAGAGATAACACAGATTACAATGTGAAGACACCAGTTTGCAGGACTACACTGCTCCATCCATCAGGGCATCAAAAGCTTTTATTCTGGGTAATATTGAAGAACCTTGGATGGCATCTCAGAATTAAAATGAAAACCGCTCAAACAAACAATGCAACATGATCACAACATCCTGTTGCTATGTTTATAATCATCGCATAAAGGGATTTTCTTCAAATAAATGATATTGAGATGTCCTCAAAATAAAGCATAGTGGTTAATGAATTCACAGGTGGCTCTACGTTACTGGATAGCATGCAAGAGCAATTTTTAGCCTTGAGATGTTGCACTCAAAAGATTTAAAAACCTGATTTCCAAGTTTCCCATTCTATTTTCCAAGCAATCCTTTAAGGTCTGTGATGATAAGATGTGACGTTGAGTGTGCATTCTGAGAGATGTTAGCTTGCCACAATATGCTTTGTTTTAATCATGCATCATTCAAAAAGGAATTGGCCATTGTTACAGCCAGGTGAGGTGGGGTCACAGGTGCCCCTCTTATCCTTCCTCTAATTTGACCGCAACAGAGTTTATTCCTTTTTAAAACAGTGCTTAGCACTTCAGTGAGTGTTTTACCTTTTAACTTTGTTCTGAATGTAAAAGAACCAATCAGACAGGTTTTCTTGAGTTTAAACAAGAAAGAGGTGAGTTTATAATACATAACAATCTAAACCTGATCGACCTAAAATAATTTTAAAAAGCTACACATTCACGCACACACTCACACGAGAATCGCACACGCACAAATAGATTACAGAATGAGAAGTAGATAGATGGTTGGATTAGAATCCAAAATAAATTTAAAAAATTAATACACAGTCTGTGAGGTTGGATGATTCCATGGTCTTCCGGCTGAAGTTGTATTCTTGGAGTCTTTGGCTGATAGAAGTACACTTTATGGCTGGTCCACCTGGTACAGAGTTTGCTTGGAGGCAGACTTGTAGATGGCTTTCCTCCCTTGGTGTCCTTGTTTTGGATCTAGCAACCAGCAGCTGGGCTTCGCACGCCCCACCAGACTTTCTAGAGAGAGAGAGAGAGGGACACAGTCCTTCTGCTTTTGCACAGTTTGAGTCACTGGCTTGTCTGCCCCTTGTCCAAGGGAAACTCCCAGCTTTCGTAGAGTTAGACAGATAGTCACATGACTGCTTCAGTGTTTTCTCTGGAACCTTCTAATGAGATTCAAGGTTAGGAATTTCCATCTCTCAGGCCTCAGGATACCAATATTTCCACTTGGATGGTGTTTGTCCTTTCAACGTTGATGTCCTAGGATGGCTTTGAATGTTGTGCTAATGAAAGCAATCTTAGGAAATTCCATCAATAGAGCAAGCCATTGTTTTCGGTACAGACTCATCAGACATGTGTCTCCTCTCTGATGCCCTAGAATGTGAAAGTTGTTTCCGATGTAAATTGCGAGGGGCCATCTTGGCTACCAGTTTTTTTTTAAGTTAACCGTAGGATTTTTTTCATTTAAGGTTTAATGTAAGTTTCCAACCAATAAATTATAATTCCTCATTTGGCACATCATATTTTCTTGACACCATTCATCCTTTCTCACCTTTACCATTCTATAAGATCGTGTCTACTCTATAACTCCATACCATTGACCAAGCTTAGCTCCATATCCCTTGATGCCCTTATCTAACAAAAATATACAATCTCAATTTGGAAAGCTGCAATTGACCCCAAATTCACAGCATTTGGGAGGGGAGAGAGTTTCAGATTTCTGCTACTCTTGTGAGTGAAAAAGTGCTTCCTGATTTCACTCCCAAATGATCCAACTCTAATTTTATGATTGCAGCCCCTTGCATCGGATTCCCCCACTGGAGGAGCTATATTCTCTGTACCTACCCTATCAAGTCCTTTTTATCATTTTCAACACCTCAAGTAGACCACCTCTTAACCGTCTACACTCAAACAATTACAAGTCAAGTTTAGTAACTAATATATATATATTATATATATTCTCTGCACAACATTCAGGCTTAGGTTGATAAGTGGCAAGTATCTTTTGCACTGCACAAGTGCCAGCAAATGACCATCTTCCACAAGAGAGAACCTAACCATCTCCCCTTGACATTCATGGGCATTATCATCACTGAGTCCCCCACCATCACCATCCTGAGCATTACCATTGAACAGAAACTTAACTGGAACAGCCATATAAATGCTGTGACTACAAAAGCAGGTCAGAGGCTGAGTATTCTGTAGCGAATAACTCACCTCCTGACTCCCTAAAGCCTGTCCATCATCTACAAGACAGAACTGCGAGTGCTGTTGGGGAGAGTTTAAAATAGATTGTCAGGAGGATGGGAACCTGAGAGGGAGCTCAGATTGGAGGGAAGCAAAACTTGTCAGGGGTGTGTGAACCAGGAGCAAGTGTCAGAGAGGAATACCAAGAAGCACAGATTACTGGGGGAGATTGATAGCATGAGAGTAGGGAATAGTAAGTTATTAGGTTGGGTCAGAGTAAGGGAGAAAGTAATAAAGTCTGAATCAGGGTTAATGTTCATGTAAGTGAATGCATGGAGTGTGGTTAATAAGACTGGTGAGGTACAGGCACAGATTGCCATGTGGAAATATGATGTTGTGGCTATAACAGAGACCTGGCTCAAAGAAGGGCAGGACTGGGTGTTAAATATTCCGAAATACAAGGTGTTCAGGAAAGGGAAAAAAGGAGGAGGGGGGCAGTACTGATTAAGGAGAACATTGCAGTGCTGGACAAAAAGGATGTTCCAGAGTGGTCGAGTACAGAACCAATTTGGCTAGAGCTAAGGAACAAAAAAGGTGCAGTTACATTGCTTTTTTAAAATTCATTCATGGGATGTGGGCGTCACTGGCCAGGCCAGCATTTATTGCCCATCCCTAATCGCCCTTGAGAAGGTGGTGGTGAGCTGCCTTCTTGAACCGCTGCAGGGTTTTGACCCAGCGACAGTGAAGGAACGGCGATATAGTTCCAAGTCAGGATGGTGTGTGACTTGGAGGGGAACTTGCAGGTGGTGGTGTTCCCATGTATGTGCTGCCCTTGTCCTTCCAGTTGGTAGAGGTCGCGGGTTTGGAAGGTGCTGTCGAAGGAGCCTTGGTGCATTGTTGCAGTGCATCTTGTAGATGGTACACACGGCTGCCACTGTGTGTCAGTGGTGGAGGGAGTGAATGTTTGTAGATGGGGTGCCAATCAAGCGGGCTGCTTTGTCCTGGATGGTGTCGAGCTTCTTGAGTGTTGTTGGAGCTGCACTCATCCAGGCAAGTGGAGAGTATTCCATCACACTCTTGACTTGTGCCTTGTAGATGGTGGACAGGCTTTGGGGAGTCAGGAGGTGAGTTACTCGTCTTAGGATTCCCAGCCTCTGACCTGCTCTTGTAGCCATGGTATTTATATGGCTACTCCAGTTCAGTTTCTGGTCAATGGTAACCCCAAGGATGTTGATAGTAGGGGATTCAGTGATGGTAATGCCGTTGAATGTCAAGGGGAGATGGTTAGATTCTCTCTTGTTGGAGATGGTCATTGCCTGGCACTTGTGTGGCGCGAATGTTACTTGCCACTTATCAGCCCAAGTCTGGATATTGTCCTGGTCTTGCTGCATTTCTACACAGACTGCTTCAGTATCTGAGGAGTCGCAAATGGTGCTGAACATTGTGCAATCATCAGCGAACATCCCCACTTCTGACCTTATGATTGAAGGAAGGTCATTGATGAAGCAGCTGAAGATGGTTGAGCCTAGGATGCTACCCTGAGGAACTCCTGCAGTGATGTCCTGGAACTCAGATGATTGACCTCCAACAACCACAACCATTTCCTTTGCACTAGGTATGACTCCAGCCAGTGGAGGGTTTTCCCCCTGATTCCCATTGACCTCAGTTTTGCTAGGGCTCCTTGATGCCATACTCAGTCAAATGCTGCCTTGATGTCAAGGGCAGTCACTCTCACCTCACCTCTTGAGTTCAGCTCTTTTGTCCATGTTTGAACCAAGGCTGTAATGAGGTCAGGAGCCGAGTGGCCCTGGCGGAACCCAAATTGAGCGTCACTGAGCAGGTTGTTGCTAAGCATGTGCCGCTTGATGGCACTGTTGATGACATCTTCCATCACTTTACTGATGATTGAGAGTAGGCTAATGGGGCGGTAGTTTGCCGGGTTGGATTTGTCCTGCTTTTTGTGTACAGGACATACCTGGGTTGACATACCATGCTTGGTGTTGTCTGTAGGCCATCAGCTAGTGGGAAGGACGTGGAGGAACAAATTTGCAAGGAAATTACAGAGAGGTGCAAAAATCATAGGGTAGTTATAATGGGGGACTTTGATTATCCAAACATAGACTGGGATAATAGTAGCGTAAAGGGCAGTGAGGGACAAGAGTTCCTAGAGTGTGTTCAGGAAAATCTTCTATAACAGTATGTTAGTTCAATGAGAAAGGAGGCACTGCTAGACCTAGTTCTTGGGAATGAGGTGGGCCAAGTGGATCAAGTATCAGTAGGAGAGCATTTAGGGGATAGTGATTATTGTATCATAAGGTTTAGGCTGACTATGGAAAAGGACAAAGAGCAATCCAGGGTAAGAATAATCAACTGGGGGAAGGCCAACTTCAATGGGGTAAAAATGGAGCTGCAGCAAATAAATTGAAGACAAAAGCTGGCAGGAAAACTGGTAGCTGAACAATGGGCTCCCTTCAAAGAAGAAATTGTTCCGGCATAGTCAAGGTATGTTCCCTTGAAGGGGAAAGTAAGGCAAACAAATCCAGAGCTCCCTGGATGACAAAAGAGGTAGACATTAAGATAAAGAAAAAAAAATGTGCTTATGATAGATACCAGATAGAAAATACTATTGAGAACCAGGCTGAATGTAGAAGGTCCAGAGGGGAAGTGAAAAAGCAAATAAGAGAAGCAAAGAGAGAGCATGAAAAGAGACTGGCAGCTAGGATTAAAGGAAATCCCAAAGTTTTCTGTCAGCGTATAAGTAGTAAAAGAGTGGTAAAAGGAGGAGTGGGGCCGATTAGGGACCAGAAAGGGGATTTACACATGGAGGCAGAGGGCATAGCTGAGGTATTAAATGAATACTTTGTATCTGTCTTTACCAAGGAAGAAGATGCAACCCAGGTAATGTTGAAAGAGGAGGTAAATCAGACACTAGAGGGGTTTACAATTGATAAAGAGGAAGTATTAGATAAGCTGTCAGTACTTAAAGTGGATAAAGCACCAGGGCCGGATGAGATGAATCCAAGGATACTGAGGGAAGTGAAGGTGGAAATCGCAGAGGCACTGGCCATAATGTTTCAGTCTTCCTTAGACTCAGGGGCAGTGCCAGAGGACTGGAGAATTGCAAATGTTACATCCTTGTTCAAAAAAGGGTGTAAAGATAAGCCAGTCAACTACAGGCCAGTCAGTTTAACTTCGATGGTGGGGAAACGTCTAGAAAAAATAATTCAGGACAAAATCAATGGGCACATGTGAGTTAATTAAGGAAAGCCAGCATGGATTTCTTAAGGGAAAATCATGTTTAACTAACTTGCTGGAGTTTTTTGAGGAGGTAACAGAGAGGGTTGATGAGGGCAATGCTGTTGATGTGGTGTACATGGACTTTCAAAAGGCATTTGATACAATGTCACACAACAGACTTGTGAGCAAACTTGTAGTTCATGGAGTAAAAGGGACGGTAGCAACATGGATACAAAATTGGCTGAGTGACAGGAAACAAAGAGTCGTGGTTAATGGATGTTTTTTGGACTGGAGGAAGGTTTGCAGTGGAGTTCCCCAGGGATCAGTGTTGGGACCCTTACTTTTCCTGATATGTATTAATGACCTAGACCTTGGTTTCAAATTTCAAAGTTTGCAGATGATACGAAACTTGGAAGCATTGTGTACTGTGAGGAAGATAATGTAGAACTTCAAAAGGACATAGATAAGTTGGTGGAATAGGCAGACAGGTGGCAGATGAAGTTCAATGCAGAGAAATGTGCAGTGATTCATTTTGGGAGGAAGAACATGGAGAGACAATATAAAATAAAGGGTACAATTCTAAAGGGGGTGCAGGAGCAGAGGGACCTGGGTGTATATGTGCAAAGGTCATTGACGGTGGCAGGACAGGTTGAGAGTGCAGTTCATACAGCATACAGTATCCTGGGCTTTATTAATAGGGGCATAGAGTACAAGCGCAAAGAGGTTATGTTAAACTTGTATAAGACACTAGTTCAGCCTCAGCTGGAGTATTGTGTCCAGTTCTGGGCACCACACTTGAGGAAAGACATGAGAGCATTGGAGAGAGTACAGAAAAGATTCACGAGAATGGTTCCAGGGATGAGGAACTTCAGTCATGAAGATAGATTGGAGAAGTTAGGACTGTTTTCCTTGGAGAAGAGAAAGCTGCGAGGTGATTTGATAGAGGTATTCAAAATTATGAGGGGTCTGGACACAGTAGTTAGAGAGAAACTGTTCCCACTCATGAAAGGATCAAGAACGAGAAGGCACAGATTTAAAGCATTTAGTAAGAGAAGCAAAAGTGACATGAGGAAAAACTTTTTCTCACAGCGAGTGGTTAAGGTCTGGAATGCGCTGCCTGAGAACATTGATGGAGGCAGGTTCAATTGAAGCATTCAAAAGGGAATTAGACAGTTATATGAAAAGGAAGAATGTGCAGGGTTATGGGGAGAAGGCAGGGGAATGGAACTGAGGGAATTGCTCTTTCAGAGAGCTAGTACGGACACGATGGACCGAATGGCCTCCTTCTGCACTGTAATGATTCTGTGATTCTGTGAAGTCAGGAGTGTGATGGAATACTCTCCACTTGCCTGGATGAGTGCAGCTCCGACAACACTCAAGAAGGTCGACACCATCCAAGACAAAGCAGCCCACTTGATTAGCACCCCATCCACCACCTTAAACATTCACTCCCTCCATCACGAGTGCACAGTGGCGGCAGTGTGTACCATCTACAAGATGCACTGCAGCATTTCGCCAAGGCTCCTTCGACAGCACAACCTACAACCTCTACCACCTGGAAGGAAAAGGGCAGCAGTTGCATGTGAACACCACCACCTGCAAGTTCCCCTCCCAGTCACGCACCATTTTGATTTGGAACTATATCATCATTTCTTCACTGTCGCTGGGTCAAAAAGCTGGAACTCCCTTCCTAACAGCACTGTGGGACCACAGTGGACTGCAGCGGTACAGGAAAGCTGCTCACCACCACCTTCTCAAGTGCAATTAGTGATGGGTAATAAGTGCTGGTCTTCCCAGCAATGCCCACATCCCAAGAACAGATAAACAAAATGCTTGACTTATCTCTGTTATAAAAACCATAGTGAATTGTGATACTCGATTGTGATGTGATAGTAAAATGCAGAATTTGTGCTCCTACTAATTCGTTGCCCCACTCTCCTGCTATTGGGATATGAGAGTCAGATTTAGCTATGTCTTGAAAGAGATGGCTCACTGCATTTACGTTGCTCAATCAGTCTCCTTTATGTTCTTGGCTGAAAGTTAGAGAAAGCTGGCCTCGAGTTTCAGGCACACCCATTCTTGTGTCTGAATAGTGAGGCACTGCTATTCGGCCTTTGGACTCATTCCCATCAAGCTGGCGAGTTGCAGACAACATTAACATCTTCAATGATCTCCAGTTAGGCCAGGTATAGGCCTGGTTTGCCTGAATGCAGCCAGCGCTGGCTGCTTTTGAACAAACCAGTCTTTCAGTCGTTGCTTTAGACAGGCATTTGGACACTTACTTGCATATGGCAGCAGACACTACACACTGATTGTATTGGCCTTTATCAATATGGCAGGGAGTGGACTTCCAGCTTGTAATGTATGCTCCACCTGCCCACCATATTGAAGCCTTAGGAGGCCATTTAGTGTCCAAAAACTGAGTGCTAAGTGTCTACATTTCTCGGCCACTGTGTCAAGGAGTGTGCTACCTGAATCATGGGACAATATTCATTAGTGGTTAACACAGGCCATGGATAACCAGGATAAACCAGGACAGTGCCAGTGTGAAAACAACTTATAATACTCTACTGCAATGAGTATTAAACTTTGGAGTGCTGGGGATATCCACTCCATGGAATCTTAAATTTCAAAAAGGCTTTGACAGCATTTTAAAGGAAACCAGTGATAGGTTTGTAGAGATTTGTTGCCATTAGATACACAATAATATGCTGGTAAGTCAACAAGTACAGAAATGTAATGATGTTAGGAATCCCTCAGCAACCTCTTGTGGCAAAGGGAGCCCCAAAATGGAAAGCCCCTTCAGTGGATTTACTGCTCTAATGTTGTTATTTAGGGAGGGGGAGCAAATAACAACAGCAATTTGCATTTATATAGCGCCTTTAATGTCGTAAAATGTCCCAAGGCACTTCACAGGAGCATTGTCAAACAAAATTTGGCATCGAATCAATCAGGAGGTATAGGACAGGCAACCAAAAGCTTCATCAAGTGGCAGGTTTTAAGGAGCAACTTAAAGGAGTAGAGCGAGACGGAGAGGTTTAGGGAGGAAATTCCAGGGCTTAGGGCCCAGGTGGCTAAAGGAATTGCCACCAATGCTGCAGAGATGAAAATTGGGGATGGGCAAGAGGCCAGAATTGGAGAAGCACAGAGAGGTCAGTGGGTTGCAGAGCTGGAGGAGATTGCAGAGATAGGGAGGGGTGAGGCCATGGAAGGATTTGATGACAAGGATGAGAATTTCAAATTGAGGATTTACTGGACGAAGAGCCATGTAGGTCAGCGATAACAGGGATGATGCGTGAATGGGACTTGGTGGGAGTTAGAATACAGGACAAAGCCAGGAAAGATGGAAGACCTGAACTGATCCCAACGCACCAGCAGGGAGAATTCCTGCCTTAATGTGGGGACAAAGCTCTGAACCAAGCCCTTCCGTAAGGAAGTCCCTTAGAGTGGCAGAAAGTAATTGAATTTTCCCTCAGAACTTCTAAATTAGGAGCAGTTTTTGCTTCTTAGCCAAAGATGTAACTTCAGTTTAAACTCCATAAACAAGTCACATGGATACAAAATTGGCTGAGTGACAGTAAACAACGAGTAGTGATTAATGAATGTATTTCGGACTAGAGGAAAGTTTGTAGTGGAGTTTCCCAGGGGTCAGTGTTGGGACCCTTGCTCTTCTTGATCTATATTAATGACCTAGACCTTGGTGTACAGGGCACAATTTCAAAATTCGAGGATGATACAAAACTTGGAAGCATTGTGAACTGTGAGGAGGAAAGTGTAGAACCTCAAAAGGACAGAGACAAGTTGGTGGAATGGGCCGACAAGTGACAGATGCAATTTAATGCAGAGAAGTGTGAAGTGATTCATTTTGGTATGAAGAACGTGGATAGACAATATAGAATAAAGGTTACAATTCTAAAGGTGGTGCAGGAGCAGAGGAATCTGGGTGTATAGGTCATAAATCAGTGAAGGAGGCAGTACAGGTTGAGAGCACAGTTAATAGAGCATGCAGTATCCTGGGCTTCATTAATAGGGGCATAGAGTTCAAAAACAATGGAAGTTATGTTAAACTTGGATAGAACACTAGTTCGGCCTCAACTAGAGTATTGTGTCCAGTTCTTGGTGTCACACTTTAGGAAAGATGAGAAGGCATTAGAGAGAGTGCAGAAAAGATTCATGAGAATGGTTCGAGGACTGAGGAACTTCAGTTACGAGGATAGATTGCAGAAGTTGGGACGGTTTTCCTTGGAGAAGAAAAGGTTGAGAGGAGATTTGATAGAGATGTTCAAAATCAGAAGAAGCAATCGCAACATGAGAGAATGCTTTCCACATAGTGAGTGGTTAGGATCTAGAATGCACTGCCTGAGGGTACGGTGGAGGCAGGTCCAATCGAGGTATTCAAGAGGGAATTGGACTGTTATCTAAAAAGGAATAATGTGCAGGGCTATGGGAAGAAGACGAGGGAGTGGCACCAGGTAAATAGCTCTTCTGGAGAGCCAGCACAGACATGATGGGCCGAATGGCCTCCTTCTGTGCTGTAACAATTCAGTGATCCTGTGAAGTCAGATGTAAGATGCTTGCCGGGTTATTTCATTTTGAAAATACTAACCTCCAGTGCTGAGAACACATGGGTGAAAGCACATCACTCAGAGATCGCAGTCCAGCACAGAGAGGAAAACTCCATTCAGAAACACCTGCACTTGAAGACCCTGAGAACAGACACAGCAATAAAAAACATGGCTGTTCCTATCTAACAAAAAGCGGAGTGCTTTTTAATAGTATGACCTCTTACCCAGCCGAAACTCTGAATCCTGTCAGGGTCAGTGACAATGCTGTTCCAGCACATTCCAGTGTTAGTTACAAGCTTTGTTGAAAATGCATTAGCACTTAGCTGCTGAAAACTACTGAGGTGCTGCAGGCACACATGCAGCGGGAGAGAGGATTATCGGCATTCTCGACTGGGCACCCTTACACTGGCAAAATAAATCCTTGCCTGTCTGGCAACGATTAAACATTCTGTCCCTTTTCTGTTGGAATAGAAACATGTTCTCAGTCATTTCAATTTTTCAGCGAGGAGGACTCTCCCTCCAGAGATTTTCCTCCTCCAAAGTGACTCTCCTTCCAGTGACTCTCCTCCCCAGTGCCTCTCCTCCCCAGTGACTACTCCCCAGTGACTCTCCTTCCAGAGACTTACCTCCCCAGTGACTCTACAATGACTCTCCTCTCCAGTGACTCTTCTCTCCAGAGACTCTCCTCACCAGATACACTCCTCCCAGTGACTCTCCAGAGACTCGCCTCCCAGTGACTCTCCTCCCAGTGACTCTCCTCCCCGTGACTCTCCTCCCCAGTGACACTTCTCTCCAGTGACTGCTCCCCAGTGATTCAGCCTCCAGAGACTCTCCTCCCAGTGACTCTCCTCCCACTGACTCTCCACCCAGTGACTCACCACCCAGTGACTCTACTCCCCAGTGACTCTGCTCCCCGGAGACTCTGCTCCCCAGAGACTCTCCTCCCAGTGGCTCTCCTCCCACTGACTCTCCACCCAGTGACTCACCACCCAGTGACTCTGCTCCCCAGTGACTCTGCTCCCCGGAGACTCTGCTTCCCAGAGACTTTCCTCCCCAGTGACTCTCCTCGTTGTGATTCTCCTCTCCAGAGACTCTCCTCCCCGATACACTTCTCCATAGAGACACACCTCCCAGTGACTTTCCTCCCCAGTGACTCACCTTCCAGTGACTCCTCGTAGCAACTCTCCTCCCCAGAGACTCTCCTCCCTGTGACTCTCCTCTCCAGTGACTATTCCCCAGTGATTCGCCTTGCTGAGACTCTCCTCCCCAGTGATTCTCCAGAGATTATTCTCCAGTGACTCTGCTCCCCAGTGACTCTGCTCCCCAATTACTCTCCTCCCCAGAGACTCTCCTCCCCAGAGACTCTCCTCCCCAGTGACTCTCCTTCCAGAGACTTTCCTCTCCAGTGACTCTCCTCCCCAGTGACTCTCCTCATAGTGACTCACCTCTCCAGTGAATCTCCTCTCAAGTGACTCTCCTCTCCAGAGACTCTCCTCTCCAGAGACTCTCCTTCCCAGAGACATTCCTCTCCAGTGACTCTCCTCCCCAGTGATTCTCCTTCCCGAGACTCTCCTTCCAGCGACTCTCCTTTCCTGTGACTCTCCTCCCTTGTGACTACTCCCCAGTGACTCTCCTCCCAATGACTCTCCTCCCCAGTGACTCTCCTCTCAAGACACTCTCCTCTCCAGAGACTCTCCTCCCCAGAGGCTCTCCTCCTAATGACTCCGCAGTGGCTCTCCTCCCAGTGACTCTCCTCTCCAGTGACTACTCCCCAGCGATTCTCCTTCCAGAGACTCTCCTCCCCAGTGACTCTCCAGAGATTCTCCTGCCTGTGACTCTCCTCCCAGTGACTCTCCTCCCAGTGACACACCACCCAGTGACTCTGCTCCCCAGTGACGCTGCTCCCCAGAGAATCTTCTCCTCAGAGACTCTCCTTCCCAGTGACTCTCCTCCACAGTGACTCTCCAGAGATTCTCCTACCTGTGACTCTTCTCCAGTGACTCTCCTCCCAGTGACTCTCCTCCCCAGAGACTCTCCTCCCAGTGACCACCACCCAGTGACTCTGCTCCCCAGAGACTCTCCTCCAAAGTGATTCTCCAGAGATTCTTCTACCTGTGACTCTTCTCCAGTGACACTTCTCCCAGTGATTCTCCTCCCAGTGACTCACCACCCAGTGACTCATCACCCAGCGACTCTCCTTCCAGTGAATGTCCTCCCAGTGACACCCAACCCAGTAACTCTGCTCCCCAGTGACTCTCCTTCCAGAGACTTTCCTCCCCAGTGACTCTCCAGTGACTCTCCTCCCCAGTGACTCTCCTCGGAGTGACTCTCCTCTTCAGAGACTCTCCTCCCCAGAGACACTCTTCCCTGTGACTCTCCTTCCAGTGACTCTCCTCCCAGTGACTCCCCTCTCCAGACTCTCCTCCCCAGAGACACTCCTCCCAGTGACTCTCCTCTCCAGACACTCGCCTCTGTAGAGACTCTCCTCCCAAGAGACACTCCTCCCAGTGACTCTCCTCTCCAGAGACTCTCCTCTCCAGAGACTCTCCTTCCCGGAGACACTCTTCCCAGTGACTCTCCTCCCCAGTGATTCACCTTCCCGAGACTCTCCTTCCAGCAACTCTCCTCTCCTATGACTCACATCCCAATGATTCTCCTCTCCAGCAACTCTCCTCTCCAGAGAGTCTCCTCCCCAGAGACTCTCCTCCCAGTGACTCTCGTCCCAGTGACTCTCCTCTCCAGAGACTCTCCTCCCCAGAGACTCTCCTCCCAGTGACTCTCCTCCCCAGAGACTCCCCTCGCAGTGACCTCCACCCAGTGACTCTCCTCCCCAGAGACTCTCCTCCCAGTGACTCTGCTCCCCAGTGACACTGCTCCCCAGAGACCCTCCTCCCCAGTGACTACTCCCCAGTGATTCTCCCTGCTGAGACTCTCCTCCCCAGTGATTCTCCCGAGATTCTTCTACCTGTGATTCTTCTCCAGTGACACTTCTCCCAGTGACTCACCACCCAGTGACTCTCCTCCCAGTGGCTCTCCTCTCCAGTGATTCTCCTCCCAGTGATTCTTCTCCAATGACTTTCCTCCGAGTGACTCTCCAGAGACTCTCCTCCCAGTGACTCGCCAGCGACACTCCGCCCAGTGACTCTTCTCCAATGACACTCCTCCCAGTGATTCTTCAGTGACTCTCCTCTCCAGTGACTACTCCCCAGTGATTCACCTCATAGTGACTCTCCTCTCCAGTGAATCTCCTCTCAAGTGACTCTCCTCTCCAGAGACTCTCCTCTCCGGAGACTCTCCTTCCCAGAGACATTCCTCTCCAGTGACTCTCCTCCCCAGTGATTCTCCTTCCCGAGACTCTCCTTCCAGCGACTCTCCTTTCCTGTGACTCTCCTCCCTTGTGACTACTCCCCAGTGACTCTCCTCCCAATGACTCTCCTCCCCAGTGACTCTCCTCTCAAGACACTCTCCTCTCCAGAGACTCTCCTCCCCAGAGGCTCTCCTCCTAGTGACTCCGCAGTGGCTCTCCTCCCAGTGACTCTCCTCTCCAGTGACTACTCCCCAGCGATTCTCCTTCCAGAGACTCTCCTCCCCAGTGACTCTCCAGAGATTCTCCTGCCTGTGACTCTCCTCCCAGTGACTCTCCTCCCAGTGACACACCACCCAGTGACTCTGCTCCCCAGTGACGCTGCTCCCCAGAGAATCTTCTCCTCAGAGACTCTCCTTCCCAGTGACTCTCCTCCACAGTGACTCTCCAGAGATTCTCCTACCTGTGACTCTTCTCCAGTGACTCTCCTCCCAGTGACTCTCCTCCCCAGAGACTCTCCTCCCAGTGACCACCACCCAGTGACTCTGCTCCCCAGAGACTCTCCTCCAAAGTGATTCTCCAGAGATTCTTCTACCTGTGACTCTTCTCCAGTGACACTTCTCCCAGTGATTCTCCTCCCAGTGACTCACCACCCAGTGACTCATCACCCAGCGACTCTCCTTCCAGTGAATGTCCTCCCAGTGACACCCAACCCAGTAACTCTGCTCCCCAGTGACTCTCCTTCCAGAGACTTTCCTCCCCAGTGACTCTCCAGTGACTCTCCTCCCCAGTGACTCTCCTCGGAGTGACTCTCCTCTTCAGAGACTCTCCTCCCCAGAGACACTCTTCCCTGTGACTCTCCTTCCAGTGACTCTCCTGCCAGTGACTCCCCTCTCCAGACTCTCCTCCCCAGAGACACTCCTCCCAGTGACTCTCCTCTCCAGACACTCGCCTCTGTAGAGACTCTCCTCCCAAGAGACACTCCTCCCAGTGACTCTCCTCTCCAGAGACTCTCCTCTCCAGAGACTCTCCTTCCCGGAGACACTCTTCCCAGTGACTCTCCTCCCCAGTGATTCACCTTCCCGAGACTCTCCTTCCAGCAACTCTCCTCTCCTATGACTCACATCCCAATGATTCTCCTCTCCAGCAACTCTCCTCTCCAGAGACTCTCCTCCCCAGAGACTCTCCTCCCAGTGACTCTCGTCCCAGTGACTCTCCTCTCCAGAGACTCTCCTCCCCAGAGACTCTCCTCCCAGTGACTCTCCTCCCCAGAGACTCCCCTCGCAGTGACCTCCACCCAGTGACTCTGCTCCCCAGTGACACTGCTCCCCAGAGACCCTCCTCCCCAGTGACTACTCCCCAGTGATTCTCCCTGCTGAGACTCTCCTCCCCAGTGATTCTCCCGAGATTCTTCTACCTGTGATTCTTCTCCAGTGACACTTCTCCCAGTGACTCACCACCCAGTGACTCTCCTCCCAGTGGCTCTCCTCTCCAGTGATTCTCCTCCCAGTGATTCTTCTCCAATGACTTTCCTCCGAGTGACTCTCCAGAGACTCTCCTCCCAGTGACTCGCCAGCGACACTCCGCCCAGTGACTCTTCTCCAATGACACTCCTCCCAGTGATTCTTCAGTGACTCTCCTCTCCAGTGACTACTCCCCAGTGATTCACCTCATAGTGACTCTCCTCTCCAGTGAATCTCCTCTCAAGTGACTCTCCTCTCCAGAGACTCTCCTCTCCAGAGACTCTCCTTCCCAGAGACATTCCTCTCCAGTGACTCTCCTCCCCAGTGATTCTCCTTCCCGAGACTCTCCTTCCAGCGACTCTCCTTTCCTGTGACTCTCCTCCCTTGTGACTACTCCCCAGTGACTCTCCTCCCAATGACTCTCCTCCCCAGTGACTCTCCTCTCAAGACACTCTCCTCTCCAGAGACTCTCCTCCCCAGAGGCTCTCCTCCTAGTGACTCCGCAGTGGCTCTCCTCCCAGTGACTCTCCTCTCCAGTGACTACTCCCCAGCGATTCTCCTTCCAGAGACTCTCCTCCCCAGTGACTCTCCAGAGATTCTCCTGCCTGTGACTCTCCTCCCAGTGACTCTCCTCCCAGTGACACACCACCCAGTGACTCTGCTCCCCAGTGACGCTGCTCCCCAGAGAATCTTCTCCTCAGAGACTCTCCTTCCCAGTGACTCTCCTCCACAGTGACTCTCCAGAGATTCTCCTACCTGTGACTCTTCTCCAGTGACTCTCCTCCCAGTGACTCTCCTCCCCAGAGACTCTCCTCCCAGTGACCACCACCCAGTGACTCTGCTCCCCAGAGACTCTCCTCCAAAGTGATTCTCCAGAGATTCTTCTACCTGTGACTCTTCTCCAGTGACACTTCTCCCAGTGATTCTCCTCCCAGTGACTCACCACCCAGTGACTCATCACCCAGCGACTCTCCTTCCAGTGAATGTCCTCCCAGTGACACCCAACCCAGTAACTCTGCTCCCCAGTGACTCTCCTTCCAGAGACTTTCCTCCCCAGTGACTCTCCAGTGACTCTCCTCCCCAGTGACTCTCCTCGGAGTGACTCTCCTCTTCAGAGACTCTCCTCCCCAGAGACACTCTTCCCTGTGACTCTCCTTCCAGTGACTCTCCTCCCAGTGACTCCCCTCTCCAGACTCTCCTCCCCAGAGACACTCCTCCCAGTGACTCTCCTCTCCAGACACTCGCCTCTGTAGAGACTCTCCTCCCAAGAGACACTCCTCCCAGTGACTCTCCTCTCCAGAGACTCTCCTCTCCAGAGACTCTCCTTCCCGGAGACACTCTTCCCAGTGACTCTCCTCCCCAGTGATTCACCTTCCCGAGACTCTCCTTCCAGCAACTCTCCTCTCCTATGACTCACATCCCAATGATTCTCCTCTCCAGCAACTCTCCTCTCCAGAGACTCTCCTCCCCAGAGACTCTCCTCCCAGTGACTCTCGTCCCAGTGACTCTCCTCTCCAGAGACTCTCCTCCCCAGAGACTCTCCTCCCAGTGACTCTCCTCCCCAGAGACTCCCCTCGCAGTGACCTCCACCCAGTGACTCTGCTCCCCAGTGACACTGCTCCCCAGAGACCCTCCTCCCCAGTGACTACTCCCCAGTGATTCTCCCTGCTGAGACTCTCCTCCCCAGTGATTCTCCCGAGATTCTTCTACCTGTGATTCTTCTCCAGTGACACTTCTCCCAGTGACTCACCACCCAGTGACTCTCCTCCCAGTGGCTCTCCTCTCCAGTGATTCTCCTCCCAGTGATTCTTCTCCAATGACTTTCCTCCGAGTGACTCTCCAGAGACTCTCCTCCCAGTGACTCGCCAGCGACACTCCGCCCAGTGACTCTTCTCCAATGACACTCCTCCCAGTGATTCTTCAGTGACTCTCCTCTCCAGTGACTACTCCCCAGTGATTCACCTCATAGTGACTCTCCTCTCCAGGGATTCTCCTCGCCAGAGACACTCCTCCCCAGTGACTCTCCTTCCAGTGACTCTCCTCCCAGTGACTCTCCTTTCCAGAGACTGTCCTCCCCAGAGACTGTGCTCCCAGCAACCTTCTCTCCAGTGACTACTCCCCAGTGATTCACCTTCCAGAGACTCTCCTCCCAGTGGCTCTCCAGAGACTCTCCTCACAGTGACTCTTATCCAGTGACTCTCCTCCCAGTGACTCTCCTCTCCAGTGACTCTCCAGAGACTCTCCTCGCAGTGACTCTTATCCAGTGACTCTCCTCCCAATGACTCTCCTCTCCAGAGACTCTCCTTCCCAGAGGCTCTCCTCCTAGTGGCTCTGCAGTGACTCTCCTTCCAGTGACTCTCCTCTCCAGTGACTACTCCCCAGTGATTCTCCTTCCAGAGACTCTCCTCCCCAGTGACTCTCCAGAGATTCTCCTCCCAGTGACTCACCACCCAGTGACTCTGCTCCCCAGTGACGCTGCTCCCCAGAGACTCTTCTCCTCAGAGACTCTCCTTCCCAGTGACTCTCCTCCACAGTGACTCTCCAGAGATTCTCCTACCTGTGACTCTTCTCCAGTGCCTCTCCTCCCAAGAGACACTCTTCTCCAATGACTCTCCTCTCCAGAGACTCTCCTCTCCAGAGACTCTCCTTCCCAGAGACACTCTTCCCAGTGACTCTCCTCCCCAGTGATTCACCTTCCCGAGACTCTCCTTCCAGCAATTCTCCTCTCCTATGACTCTCATCCCAATGACTCTCCTCTCCAGAGACTCTCCTCCCAGTGACTCTCGTCCCAGTGACTCTCCTCTCCAGAGACTCTCCTCCCCAGTGACTCTCCTCTCCAGAGACTCTCCTCCCCAGAGACTCTCCTCCCCAGTGACTCTCCTCCCCAGTGACTCTCCTCCCCAGTGACTCTCCTCTCCAGAGACTCTCCTCCCAGTGACTCTTGTCCCAGTAACTCTCCTCTCCAGAGACTCTCCTCCCCAAGACTCTCCTCTCCAGAGACTCTCCTCCCCAGAGACTCTCCTCCCCAGTGACTCTCCTCTCCAGAGACTCTCCTCCCAGTGACTCTTGTCCCAGTAACTCTCCTCTCCAGAGACTCTCCTCCCCAAGACTCTCCTCTCCAGAGACTCTCCTCCCCAGAGACTCTCCTCCCCAGTGACTCTCCTCTCCAGAGACTCTCCTACCCAGAGACTCTCCTCCCAGTGACTCTCGTCCCAGTGACTCTCCTCTCCAGAGACTCTCCTCCCCAGAGACTCTCCTCCCAGTGACTCTCCTCCCCAGAGACTCTCCTCGCACTGACCTCCACCCAGTGACACTGCTCCCCAGAGACCCTCCTCCCCAGTGACTACTCCCCAGTGATTCTCCCTGCTGAGACTCTCCTCCCCAGTGATTCTCCCGAGATTCTTCTACCTGTGATTCTTCTCCAGTGTCACTTCTCCCAGTGACTCGCCACCCAGTGACTCTCCTCCCAGTGACTCACCACCCAGTGACTCTCTTCCCAGTGACTGTACTCTCCAGAGACTCTCCTCTCCAGTGATTCTCCTCCCAGTGATTCTTCTCTGGTGCTTTCCTCCCAGTGACTCTTCAGAGACTCTCCTCCCAGTGACTCTTCTCCAGTGAGTCTCCTCCCAGTGACTCTCCAGTGACTCTCCTCTCCAGTGACTTCTCCAGTGATCCTCCTCATAGTGACTCTCCTCTCCAGGGATTCTCCTCGCCAGAGACACTCCTCCCCAGTGACTCTCCTTCCAGTGACTCTCCTCCCAGTGACTCTCCTCTCCAGAGACTCTCCTCCCAGTGACTCTCCTCCCAGTGACTCTCCTCTCCAATGACTTTCCTCCCAGTGACTCTTCTCCACTGACTCTCCTCCCAGTGACTCTCCAGTGACTCTCCTCTCCAGTGACTTCTCCAGTGATCCTCCTCATAGTGACTCTCCTCTCCAGGGATTCTCCTCGCCAGAGACACTCCTCCCCAGTGACTCTCCTTCCAGTGACTCTCCTCCCAGTGACTCACCACCCAGTGACTCTCCTCCCAGTGACTCTCCTCTCCAGAGACTCTCTCCAGAGACTCTCCTCTCCAGTGATTCTCCTCCCAGTGATTCTTCTCCGGTACTTTCCTCCCAGTGACTCTTCTCCAGTGAATCTCCTCCCAGTGACTCTCCAGCGACGCTCCGCCCAGTGACTCTTCTCCAATGACTCTCCTCCCAGTGACTCTCCAGTGACTCTCCTCTCCAGTGATTTCTCCAGTGATCCTCCTCATAGTGACTCTCCTCTCCAGGGATTCTCCTCGCCAGAGACACTCCTCCCCAGTGACTCTCCTTCCAGTGACTCTCCTCCCAGTGACTCTCCTCTCCAGAGACTCTCCTCCCCAGAGGCACTCCTCCCCAGAGACTCTCCTCCCTGTGACTCCTTCCCAGTGACTTTCCTCCCAGTGACTCTCCTCTCCAGGGACTCTCCTCTCCAGAGACTCTCCTCCCCATAGACACTCCTCCCAGTGACTCTCTTCCCCAGTGATTCTCCTTCCCAAGACTGTCCTCTCCTGTGACTCTCCTCCCAGTGACTCTCCTCTCCAGTGACTCTCCTCTCCAGAGGCACTCCTCCCCAGAGACTCTCCTCCCTGTGACTCCTTCCCAGTGACTCTCCTCCCAGTGACTCTCCTCGTTGTGATTCTCCTCTCCAGAGACTCTCCTCCCCAGATACACTTCTCCATAGAGACACACCTCCCAGTGACTTTCCTCCCCAGTGACTCACCTTCCAGTGACTCCTCGTAGTGACTCTCCTCCCCAGAGACTCTCCTCCCAGTGACTCTCCTCTCCAGTGACTATTCCCCAGTGATTCGCCTTGCTGAGACTCTCCTCCCCAGTGATTCTCCAGAGATTCTTCTACCTGTGATTATTCTCCAATTACTCTCCTCCCCAGAGACTCTCCTCCCCAGTGACTCTCCTTCCAGAGACTTTCCTCCCCAGTGACTCTCCTCCCCAGTGACTCTCCTCATAGTGACACACTTCTCCAGTGAATCTCCTCTCAAGTGACTCTCCTCTCCAGAGACTCTCCTCTCCAGAGACTCTCCTTCCCAGAGACACTCCTCTCCAGTGACTCTCCTCCCCAGTGATTCTCCTTCCTTCGACTCTCCTTCCAGCGACTCTCCTTTCCTGTGACTCTCCTCCCTTGTGACTACTCCCCAGTGACTCTCCTCCCAATGACTCTCCTCCCCAGTGACTCTCCTCTCAAGAGACTCTCCTCTCCAGAGACTCTCCTCCCCAGAGGCTCTCCTCCTAGTGACTCCGCAGTGGCTCTCCTCCCAGTGACTCTCCTCTCTAGTGACTACTCCCCAGCGATTCTCCTTCCAGAGACTCTCCTCCCCAGTGACTCTCCAGAGATTCTCCTGCCTGTGACTCTCCTCCCAGTGACTCTTCTCCCAGTGACACACCACCTAGTGACTCTGCTCCCCAGTGACTCTGCTCCCCAGTGACGCTGCTCCCCAGAGACTCTTCTCCTCAGAGACTCTCCTTCCCAGTGACTCTCCTCCACAGTGACTCTCCAGAGATTCTCCTACCTGTGACTCTTCTCCAGTGACTCTCCTCCCAGTGACTCTCCTCCCCAGAGACTCTCCTCCCAGTGACCACCACCCAGTGACTCTGCTCCCCAGAGACTCTCCTCCAAAGTGATTCTCCAGAGATTCTTCTACCTGTGACTCTTCTCCAGTGACACTTCTCCCAGTGATTCTCCTCCCAGTGACTCACCACCCAGTGACTCATCACCCAGCGACTCTCCTTCCAGTGAATGTCCTCCCAGTGACACCCGACCCAGTAACTCTGCTCCCCAGTGACTCTCCTTCCAGAGACTTTCCTCCCCAGTGACTCTCCAGTGACTCTCCTCCCCAGTGACTCTCCTCGGAGTGACTCTCCTCTTCAGAGACTCTCCTCCCCAGAGACACTCTTCCCTGTGACTCTCCTTCCAGTGACTCTCCTCCCAGTGACTCTCCTCCCCAGTGACACTTCTCTCCAGTGACTGCTCCCCAGTGATTCAGCCTCCAGAGACTCTCCTCCCAGTGACTCTCCTCCCACTGACTCTCCACCCAGTGACTCACCACCCAGTGACTCTACTCCCCAGTGACTCTGCTCCCCGGAGACTCTGCTCCCCAGAGACTCTCCTCCCAGAGGCTCTCCTCCCACTGACTCTCCACCCAGTGACTCACCACCCAGTGACTCTGCTCCCCAGTGACTCTGCTCCCCGGAGACTCTGCTCCCCAGAGACTCTCCTCCCAGTGACTCTCCTCCCACTGACTCTCCACCCAGTGACTCACCACCCAGTGACTCTGCTCCCCAATGACTCTGCTCCCCGGAGACTCTGCTCCCCAGACACTTTCCTCCCCAGTGACTCTCCTTGTTGTGATTCTCCTCTCCAGAGACTCTCCTCCCCGATACACTTCTCCATAGAGACACACCTCCCAGTGACTTTCCTCCCCAGTGACTCTCCTCCCAGTGACCACCACCCAGTGACTCTGCTCCCCAGAGACTCTCCTCCAAAGTGATTCTCCAGAGATTCTTCTACCTGTGACTCTTCTCCAGTGACACTTCTCCCAGTGATTCTCCTCCCAGTGACTCACCACCCAGTGACTCATCACCCAGCGACTCTCCTTCCAGTGAATGTCCTCTCAGTGACACCCGACCCAGTAACTCTGCTCCCCAGTGACTCTCCTTCCAGAGACTTTCCTCCCCAGTGACTCTCCAGTGACTCTCCTCCCCAGTGACTCTCCTCGGAGTGACTCTCCTCTTCAGAGACTCTCCTCCCCAGAGACACTCTTCCCTGTGACTCTCCTTCCAGTGACTCTCCTCCCAGTGACTCTCCTCTCCAGACTCTCCTGCCCAGAGACACTCTTCCCAGTGACTCTCCTCTCCAGACACTCGACTCTGCAGAGACTCTCCTCCCAAGAGACACTCCTCCCAGTGACTCTCCTCTCCAGAGACTCTCCTCTCCAGAGACTCTCCTTCACAGAGACACTCTTCCCAGTGACTCTCCTCCCCAGTGATTCACCTTCCCGAGACTCTCCTTCCAGCAACTCTCCTCTCCTATGACTCTCATCCCAATGATTCTCCTCTCCAGTGACTCTCCTCTCCAGAGACTCTGCTCCCCAGAGACTCTCCTCCCCAGAGACTCTCCTCCCAGTGACTCTCCTCCCCAGAGACTCTCCTCGCACTGACCTCCACCCAGTGACACTACTCCCCAGTGATTCTCCCTGCTGAGACTCTCCTCCCCAGTGATTCTCCCGAGATTCTTCTACCTGTGATTCTTCTCCAGTGTCACTTCTCCCAGTGACTCGCCACCCAGTGACTCTCCTCCCGGTGACTCACCACCCAGTGACTCTCTTCCCAGTGACTGTACTCTCCAGAGACTCTCCTCTCCAGTGATTCTCCTCCCAGTGATTCTTCTCCGGTGCTTTCCTCCCAGTGACTCTTCAGAGACTCTCCTCCCAGTGACTCTTCTCCAGTGAGTCTCCTCCCAGTGACTCTCCAGTGACTCTCCTCTCCAGTGACTTCTCCAGTGATCCTCCTCATAGTGACTCTCCTCTCCAGGGATTCTCCTCGCCAGAGACACTCCTCCCCAGTGACTCTCCTTCCAGTGACTCTCCTCCCAGTGACTCACCACCCAGTGACTCTCCTCCCAGTGACTCTCCTCTCCAGAGACTCTCTCCAGAGACTCTCCTCTCCAGTGATTCTCCTCCCAGTGATTCTTCTCCGGTACTTTCCTCCCAGTGACTCTTCTCCAGTGAATCTCCTCCCAGTGACTCTCCAGTGACGCTCCGCCCAGTGACTCTTCTCCAATGACTCTCCTCCCATTGACTCTCCAGTGACTCTCCTCTCCAGTGATTTCTCCAGTGATCCTCCTCATAGTGACTCTCCTCTCCAGGGATTCTCCTCGCCAGAGACACTCCTCCCCAGTGACTCTCCTTCCAGTGACTCTCCTCCCAGTGACTCTCCTCTCCAGAGACTCTCCTCCCCAGAGGCACTCCTCCCCAGAGACTCTCCTCCCTGTGACTCCTTCCCAGTGACTTTCCTCCCAGTGACTCTCCTCTCCAGGGACTCTCCTCTCCAGAGACTCTCCTCCCCATAGACACTCCTCCCAGTGACTCTCTTCCCCAGTGATTCTCCTTCCCAAGACTGTCCTCTCCTGTGACTCTCCTCCCAGTGACTCTCCTCTCCAGTGACTCTCCTCTCCAGAGGCACTCCTCCCCAGAGACTCTCCTCCCTGTGACTCCTTCCCAGTGACTCTCCTCCCAGTGACTCTCCTCTCCAGTGACTCTCCTCTCCAGAGACTGTCCCCCCCAGAGACTCTCCTCCCCAGAGTCACTCGCCCCAGTGTCTCTCTTCCCCAGTGATTCTCCTTCCTGAGACTCTCCTCTCCTGTGACTCTCCTCCCTTGTGACTGCTCCCCAGTGACTCTCATCCCAATGACTCTCCTCTGTGCACAGGCAGCCAACAACATTGCTGGCAACGGACAGCCCGCCCCCTCCATGTGATTGGCGCAGGAGGTTGCAACAGCTCTTTGGCATTTTTTGAGCTCACCGCCGACTCTTAAAATCCAGCCCATAGAGAGTGATCCGAACAGTAGACAAGCAGAAAGCCAGTCATAGCAAGAGAGGTTTTTTGCGCATATGAGCAATGCCATGGGTACTCAACTTTACAATAATAATATTTTTGATACATGGTGCAAAGCTTTTGCAACCCCTGCGAACAATACCACAGGAGACAAGGGGACATTGGAATTACTGGGCATAAAAAGACCAACTCCCATCTAGTTCACCTTCTGCCATCCTGGTAGTCACAGCAATAATGGAGTTGTTGACCGATCATGACAATTAATCTCTATCAATGACTATACAGCCATGAGATGAGTAAATGCCTGAGTGTTGGAGGGCTTTGGGAAGCATAGATTCCAAGTTACCTGGTCATCCCAAGCATGCTATACTTACTGCCTGTCATGTCTCAAACCACTCAGATACTGTATTCGAAAATTTTATTTCCGGAAAGATATCTATCTAATTTTCATTTGAATGAAGCGGCACTCTTTGCTCCCATCATCTCTCGAGGGAGCCTGTTCCATAGATTGACCACTTGCTCACTGTGATATTGTTTCCACGGATTAGTTTTGAATTTAACCTCTCCTCAAGCGCAGGCCGTGTCCTTTGATGCTACGCTTCTGGAAAAGGTGAAGAAGATCATTCTAGAAAGAATCAATTGAGTAATGATTACACGTGTTGCTTGTAGAGGTAGGATCCATGAAAGTGAAGCCACAAAGATGACAGACTTTAGTTGGAAGGCTATCGGCACGGTTTAAGCTCGGAGCCCATAACATGAAACCAGTTTTTTTTAAAAACCAAGCATTTGAGGTCTGGAGTAAAAAAAAAATCTGAACTTTAAAAAATAGGAAACAACATTCGGCTGCTTCAGTTTTCCAAGGAGTATTTGAAAATTCCCTTAGCAGGTTGAGAATATATTTGTTGCATAGTTATTTAAAAAAGACAAATATTGATATTTTTGTGAAGTTGGGTAATATTATTCTAAAGAACAATAAAAGCTGCTGTGAACAGGCATCCATACCAACAGGGTTTACTGACTGGGGGTAATTTCCCCCTGAATCTTTAATCTAGCATGATAAAATACAGTTGAGGAAAGACAGTGAACGAAGCAGATTTTTTTTTTGTAACTGAAAGTGGTATTTTTAAGCATGATCCAGTGACAAATATTCCAAACGCAGCAAATTAATCTAAAGCAGGAAAACAGAGGGATAAGAAGTCGAATTTTTCCTTCCCCGTTTGTAAACCCTTCTTGGGTTCAATTTTAATTTAACATCTAGGCAGTGCTGTGGCTGATTCAAAAAACAATCATTCCCCTTAACTGCAAGTACATCGGGCAAATGCGCTGATGTTCGAGTTTGACAGTTTATACATTAAAATGAATTACCTAACCTTTCCAACTTCCAGTGACAAAACAGAAAAAATGAAAGATAATGGGTTATTATTCACTGAAGGATCCTATACATAATAATGATATCATTAATAATCACTGTGATACTCAGGAGTTCCTGCAGCTTTTAAAAAACATTTAATGGAATTACTTTTTGAATCATCAGTCCTAGTCCAGTCCTAGCTATTCAGCTGGAAAGCAGAGAGAAAAATGTATTGTATTACATTTCTCGCAGTCTGTTACCAAGCCCGTCATGAGTCAATTTGGCAAATAATGCAAGCAGAACCAGTGAAGAAAGCACATCAGTACCTGCTTAAAGTGCAAGACAGTAAGCATACGATAGATTTACAAGCTGTCGCAACATGCATCTGACAAAAGCAATAACGAGAATTAGCTTACAGAAGCTTTGCTGATAAATTTTATTTACCATCCCCAGCGCTGGAGCAAGCCAGGTCAAACACTTTTGATTCCCTGATGCTGGCTGGTTTGAGACTGAGGGGTGGTGGTGGAATAGGCAGGAAGACAGGGGGATGGGTGAATACCTGACGGGACTTTGAAACAAAGACTTTTTTTTTTAATTTACAAAATTCTCTTGGTTTTGAGCGGAATGAATAATAGTCAATAAAACACCTAGCACTGGTGGAGGAATGAAAGCCTTTGAAAATGTTCTCCAGTGTTTGTTTATTGCTGTGGCTGCTATGACATCGCCCACGCTTTTAATACAGGTACATATAAAATTTACTAGGCCCAAGGCCAGTGTTATCCTACACGGGGATTTTTTATATCCCTCTGCAGTTTATTTTCTACAATGAATCCCCTCACGATGACTGAGCACTAGTGACTGAGATGGAAAAGAGTGGAGATATCAGACAGAACAGATCTCTTGTTGTTTTTCAACAGATCTCCGGACATCATTTACCAGGCTGTGCGACGTGCTTCAATTTACAAAGCAATGCAGCGATTTCAAACTGCTCCACTCTTGTAGTCTTCAGACTGTCTCTGCTGAAACGGGGTCCCATCCCTCCAGCCTATGTTAGCCAGGAGGTGGGATATGAGTTGGCAGTCTCGTCTCTCTGCCATCTTCCTTGTATTTGGAGGGGTTGAGTGAGTGAGCTGGGATTCAGTGCAGCCTAGCTTTCAACTGGCCTCCAATACTTTGAACTCAGGAGGGTGGGTGGGTGGGGGGCACAGGGTGTGGTTGGAGCAGCTCACACTGTCAAAATCGGGCGCTCATCTCCCAATTCTCAGTCTGGAACGAGTCCTCCCAGGGTAAGGTATGCTGGCATTACCAACAGGCTTCACGCTGGTGGAAATCCACTGCCAGAGTGTAGAAGGTCTTGCATCATAATCAATACTGTTGTGCCCACTAAATATGTGCAATAGAAACATAGAAAATAGGAGCAGGAGTAGGCTATTCGGCCCTTCGAGCCTGCTCCGCCATTCATTATGATCATGGCTGATCATCCAACTCAGTAACCTGTTCCTGTTTTCGCCCCATACCCTTTGAGGCAAGATAAAAGGATTACGTTTCCACACCTCCGTAATTTTCTCTTCGACATAGAATGTATTCCCACCCTTCCACACTGCTCTGAGTCCTCTGAATTACATACATGCAATGACAGACAGGGAAAGACTCTCTTGACCATCCAGCCTGTCCCACAGAGACCTGCGTGTCACAGTATACACATTCCCCACCTCCATCCAAAATATGTCGAGGTCCAATCACTGGAGGCTGTACCCGAGGTGGCTGCAATTTTGAGACCCCGGCCTCATTAGCTAAAAGCTGGCCAGGGGCTGGCACCAACAGTCCTGCGGCAGCTGCCCGGACTTAAAGGGGCCAATATCGGTGCGGCAGAGGCGGGGGGAGGGGGGATCATTGAGGAAGGGTGCTCAAGTATGACAGCGACTCAGATTATTATTGTGGGTCCCAGAAGAGCACTCCCAACAAATATAATCCCAAATTTACCTTGGTTGGGTCTCTTCAGCCCCAACGCCCATGGAACTGTGTAAGGCACGTGTTTATCAGTTCAATCCTAAAAGAGCATGGAAGGTCCATTGTAGCCTATCAGCTGAAACAGGCAGGAGGCCCCTTTTAATATAACACTGGCAATTTTGTTAGGAATAACACCAGGTGCAAGAAGTTAAACTGGCTAAGATCCCCCCTCTTGCTGTGTCAGTTTCCCTGTTTCCCCCTCGATTACCAAGTGAAACAGGTTAAATAAGTGGTAATGATGTGCTTCTTTTGCCCCCTGTACATTTTAAATGGACTGGTCAGATAATCAGCAGCAGTTGTGTTTGGAGAAGTCGCTGGTGTAATAGAGAAAATACCAAGAACAATTAGAGAGAATGGCAGAGAGAAAAGAGAGTAACTGTCTCAACGAGAGAAAAACAGAGGGGGGGCAAACAGAGAAATACTGACAGAATGAGAGAGTAATACAGGGGGAACGCAGGTAGTAACTTTGTTGGCAATATTGTAATGTGGACGATATTGGATCATCTCTCTGTCACCCACCTCTCCCCATTTTCAATTTCACTGGTGATCAATCTCTAATGGATGGCCATTAGAGGATCTGCTCCAGGGGAGAGTAATTGAGGAGGAGCACACCAGGAGAGAGTAATAGAGAGAAAGAGCAAGGGAAAGAGGCACACGACAAAGAAAAATCATGCAGAGCAGTCAGTGATGGAGATGGGGGAGGCAGCTGGAATGTTCACTAAGTGCCCTTTGCAATCTTTTCGTGAGAATTAGTGAAAACACTCTGATCCCTTCAATTCATGGCTATTGGAGTCTGCAGGGCAGCTGTTGCCAGCGCTCCTAACCTCGGGTGTTATTTATGGGTCAATTATCTTGTGGTCTCACCTCCACTTACCCTCTCTCCCAAAAGCTGGCAGTACCAGTGAGTGTGCTGGGCAAAAAGATCAACTCCTTCTCATCCTACTTTCTGATTTTCACAATGTAACCCACTGCCACCCCTTGTACTATCTCCACCCAGTGAGTAGATGAATGACCGAGCTTTACAGCGCATCAAAAGCAATTGAAGATTAAGTGCCGATGCCTAGGGACTCTGAAGAGCAAATATGAAGGGTTACCCCTATAGATTTACCAAGACGGATATACAGAGATTCTCACAAGATGATACAGCCATTATCAAAAAATTGAGGTAGATCCAGGTTTTATACACTGGGAGCTGTGTGGACGGACATGCAGATTTAGAAAGACCTATGCAAGGGCTCACATGAGCTGGTACGTGGGGATTTACAAGGACAGACATACAAGCATTATCACAACTGGAAATGCAAGGCTTCACACGTGTGCACACAAATGTGTATTGAGACACCCAGGAAATTGTATGAGCTGATAAGCGAGAACTCACGCGTGGAGATTTACATGAATGGACAGCTGGGGATGCATGCAGTACACACCCAGATTCTCATGAGCAGAATCAGAGAGACTTAAGTGAGTAGATGCACGGGACTTTGCATGAGCCACAGATGCACTGGATAAGTGACAGAATGCGATATATAGATAGAGCCCCCTCAATAAATGAACGAAAACAGAATTTGCAGGAAAATTATCAGCATCCAGATCGCTTGGCAATAAAACAAGAAGGGAAATTACATAGTATTTACAGCACAGAAACAGGCCATTCGGCCCATCTGATCTATCCTTGTGTTTATGCTCCATGCGAGCCTCCTCCTGTCCTACTTCACTCTGTCAGCTTATCCTTCTATTCCTTTCTCCCTCGTGTACTTATCTCGCTTCCCCTTCAATGCATCTATGTTATTTGCCTCAACTACTCCTTGTGGTAGTGTGCTCCACATTCTCACCACCCTCTGGATAAAGACATTTCTCCTGAATTTCATACTGGACTTATTAGTGATTAGCTTATATTTCTGACCACTGGTTTTGGATTTACCCACAAGTGGAAGCATTTTCCCCAAGTCTCCCCTATCAAACCCCTTCATAATTTTAAGCCAACAACATTGACCAGGCAAAGACAGCAATCTGAACTATTGGGGCCACTAGCTCATGGAGGTCAGATCCCTGGTATCCACCAACCCAGCTGAAGACATAGAGCCTGATGAAAATCTTGCCTCTGCTGCTAAGAGTGGGCTGGTCTGAACACTCACTGGGACTTTTGTTCAGCTCAGAGCAAACAAATGACTCCAGAAAGCCACGTGGATGTATGTAAACTCTTCAAAACTAATTTTTTTAATCGTTGGCATTGAGTTAAACACTGGCCCAGCCCACCGAGTGCAACAGCCAAGCACAAACAGATCAGTTGGCAGGAGTCGAAAGTGACCATTCACTCCATCCAGCTCTCCACCATGATTGAGATCTTCATACAGGACCCCACTTTCCTATTCCACTTCCCTTGGAGAACAGTCCTTGCTTTGATTTCTTTTGATTTATTCAATCATGGGATATGTGCATTGCTGGCAAGGCCGGCCCTTATTGCCCATTCCTAATTGCCCTTGAGAAGGTGGTGGTGAGCTGCCTTCCTGAACGGCTGCAGGTCATGTGGTGTAGGTACACCCACAGTGCCGTTGGGGAGGGAGTTCCAGGATTTTGACCCAGCGATGATGATCAAGGACAGTGATATATTTCCAAGTTAGGATGCTGTGTGACATGGAGGGGAACTTGCAGGCGGTGGTGTTCTCATGCACCTACTGTCCTTGTGCTTCTAAGTGGTAGAGTTTGAGGGCTTGGAAGGTACTGTTGAAGGAGCTTAAGGGAGTTGCCAACTCGCTAAGGCTTCTTCAACAGCACCTCCTGAATGACAGCAGATGTATTTGAACTCTGTCAAGAATGGCATACTGGTCCCTGGTTTGGATGTGAAGGCCGTGGGGCCAATTTTAACTCAGGGGGAATGGTGTGGGAGCAACCCTGAAATCGTTGTGCTGCTCATGGTCCCACACTGATCCTGCTTGCTGCCGTTCTGCTCAGGATTTTCAGGGCTATTGCCTAAAGCAGGCAGAAGCCTCGTTGCTGTATATACATCAGAATCCTATGACATACTTGTAATTTTGAGGCTGTGTACATGCCACCCATTTGTATCAGGCAGGGAATGGCCTACCCAATGGTCCTCAAAAAAGGGACCCTCAGAAAACGGCCCAGCGAATTTTCAGTTTTATTTTTATTTTTTAGTGCGGCTAACCGTAACAGGAGCGGCCCCCCGGGTCCACAAAAAAAAAAATCCATGCTACTTCCTGCCCGACAAAGCCCTACACACTTCTCTCAGGATCGCCTACCCTTTACCCATAGTCTGATTTTCAGGCACATTTCCCACCCTTGTTGATTGTGCAGTGTACAAGGGGATAATGTGAATAGAAGTATTTACTAAAGTCAAGGGTAAGAGATATAGAGAGAAGGTCTGATAAGTTAATGAAAGCGGAGAGAACTTAAACTGGAGTATTGCAAGGGAGATGGGATGATCTGAGGGACAAAAGGGCGGAGGTATGAAATCAGGACTACAAAGCTACTCTGTCAGTCATGGTTCAGTGGATAACACTCTCATATTGGAGACAGAATGTCAGGGCTTCATGTCCCCGGTCCAGAAACTTGAGGTTATAATCTAGGCTGACAATCCAGTGCAGCACTGAGGGAGGTGCCGCTTCTTGGATGGGGCCTTAAACCGAGGCCACGTCTCCCATCTCCGACCGGTGTAAAGGATTCCATAGTGCTATTTCATAGAAGCATAGGAAGGTTTCCCAAATGTCTTGGCCACTATTTATATCTCAACCAACATCACTGAAACAGATAAATCTGGTCATGATCACACTGCTCTTTGTAGGAGCTTGCTGTGTGCAAATTGGTAGCCACATTTTCTGCATTGCAATTGTGACTTCACTTCAAAAGGACTTCGCTGGGTGTGAAGTGCTTTGGGACGTCTGTTGAAAACAAACGGGTGCAGGTGGGCTAGTCATCAGCTGGCTTTCATTGTTATTTGGGAATAGCAAAGTGTTACTAGGATTATGGGTTGAAGAAGATATTGTCCATGTTTATATCTGAGGTTGTTCCGGCATTTATGGAGCATGATTTTCACAGAGGTATGCAGCTAAGCTATTAGCGAGCTAAAAACAGTGACTGGCTTTTATTTCAACTACATTCGGTGGACTGGCCTTTGTGAAATGTAAAGCAGCAAATGGTCACTGCTGACAAAGTGTTAACAAGAGAATAATAGCATTCAGGGTAAAGAGAGGGAAGTCAATATAATAAAAAGGTTCAAATAAAAACAGGAATGTGTTGAAGGGTGAGCTTGTTTTATGACCAAAGCATGAAGCATTTGGGGTGAATGGCAGGAATTCGTGGCGGACACAGCCAGGGAGAATTAGTGTCACAGCAGGAACGTACTGTGAGCAGGAGACGGAGCTAAGCACACTGCACAAAGACCTAAGTGAGGTGGAGGAGTGGTGCCATTGGTAAGGAATGACATAACAGCAGAAGCAATTTGAGTGGAAATTAGTAATGATAAGGGAACAAAGTAATAATTGGCAACTGCTATCGACAGGCAGCTCAAGGTGAAAAGGTAAGGAGCGAGCTAGTAGGCAAAGTAGGGAGGCTGTAATTATTGTAATCTGATAATCACTGGGGATTTTCAATAACTCAGAGGCAATGTGGGCAGATCAGGGACTATTAAAAGGGAGAAATGAAAGCAAGCAGTTTCAGAGAAGTAGTGAGTGATTGTCTCTTAGCATAGTCTCTTAGCATAACACAGGAAGCAGCTACTAGGGCAGATTTTATATTAGATTTAATATTTAGCAGAAGGGACTGATAAATTAGAGGTAAGTGAATACTTGAGTTGTAGTGATCATTTCTACAGATACACTTGCACGAAAGGGGTCACTCTCAATATAAATGATACACTCAGAGATCTCGCACAGCATTACTCACAGGTGGTCTGGGACTGAAATGTGTTACACAATCCATACCACTACCACTCTTCAGCCTAGATGGTGGCACTGGTTTTCCCAGCACTGTAACCCAGAACATTTACTGAAACATTGGGCTGAATTTAATGGAAATGGGAAGTGTTCCTGTGTGTCATATGTGCGGCCGCACCACCGCGATTACGCGGCGGGCAGCCATTTAGCATAATGGAGGCACCGGTCACCCCCAATCACATGGCAGGGGTGAAAGGTACATCAGCTGACAGCAAGCAGCTGGCACCACCTTTAAAAGCTGCAATCACTCCTGCCTTGCAGTCAATAGAAGCTCTGTGTAATGTGAAGCATAAAAATTTACAGCGCTGTTCCCGACACCTCCCAACCCCTCGGGAAAGAGTGAACAGAATGGCCCAGGGTAGACCAAGGGTGGCCTGACGCTTCAATGATGCCTCCCTGAAAATTCTACTCCAGGCTACAAGGGAAAGATGGGAGGTTCTCTTCCCCAATGATGGAGAGAAGAGGTTCTGCCGCCTGACAAAGCAAGCCTGGGTGGAGATCGCAGAGGAGGTCAGTAGCCATGGGGTCACCCGACACGATTGGGTCCAGTACAGGAAGAGGGTCAATGACATCCTGCGTTCAGCCAAGGTGAGTGCTCTTTTTCGGGGTTTGCACATGACTACAGGGTGTGCGACATGGTGAGAGTGCTACTGCCAGTGCAATGACAGAGAGGTTATAACCTCCTCATGACAGATCCATGGTTGCATCTGGGCTACACGCCACCCTAGTCCATAGCTCATCTCCAGTAAATCCCGTGTTAGCGTATGTCATTATGAGATATATCAGACCCCCATTTGGGAAGGGGGGCCCATTGTAGCAGAAATGTCATGGTGATACTGATGCCAATTTATAATTTCTCCATCCTTCCTCTTGCAGGAGAAGAGGGCCCATAACAGAAGGGAGGCAGCCAGGACTGGTGGAGGGGTCCCTGACATTCGCTCTCTAGGCTATGCCGAGGAAGAGGCTTTAGAACTGGTGGGGAGCCAGGGCGGACATGCAATACCTGACGGGGATACTGGAGTCCCTGCGCAAGACAGTGATTATTGCCATTCATTAAAAAGTTGATGAATGATGGAGAACCACATCAGGCATGTTTGGCAGTAACGGGACATGTGCTGCCTAAAACACGTATGTTTGTGTTCTCTCATGCAGGTCGAAGTTCACAGGTGACCTCAGCCACAGAGGGACATCCATCAACCTCTGAGGAGGAGGACCACTCAGAGGATGCACTATCCCATGATTCTCCTGCACCTTCCACCAGCGCAGATACTTTCACCTCGGTGGGTAATCGATCAGCGTTAGAATCAGGGTCACAATCTGGTGAGAGCACAGCACACACCAGAGCAGCTGGATGAGGCTGAGACAGCCGAGACCTCCGAGACACTGTGGGTGTCCAGGCCCATGCTGAGCCCCAGGATGATGATGAGCCTTTGATGTCAACAGCACAGGGCATGCTGGAGTTGCAGAGAGGGGTAAGACAACATCTGGCAGAGATGCCAGACACCATGCACAGCCGTGAGCAAACAATGGAGGAGTCCATCCATGTCATGACTACTGCCATGTCCCAAGCATGTGAGTACATGGCATCCTCCATCGCAAGGTTGGCGACCCTCATGGAGTGCCAGGTCCCACAGGTATGCGAGGACCTGCACACCAATGCCTTGGACATGAGCTCAACTCAGCAGTGGCAATGCGAGAGAAGGACCGGGAGCCTGGAGACTTCTCCCGGTCCTCGTCCTACACTGGTGAGCAGGAAGGTTCCAGCGAGCCTTGAAAAGGAGGAGGGGAAGCTTCCCTCCACATCTGGGGGCTCCCCTCAGGGCACTCCGTGTGGACACTGGCTCCTCCACCCCACCATTGAGACCAGCTGCAGCAGCCAGGATGCCTGAGGAGAATTTTGCACCAGAGAATGGCCACTGAAGTCATCACAGGTCAAGGGGCATCCTGATTGGCAGCTTGCCTGCAGCCCAGCTGCAGGTGCAGGGATCACACTGTGTAGGAGGACCCACAAACGTATTACAAAAAACACCTAGCCACACTTGGGTATTCATGGTGTTGCAAATATGTTCTTTGGAATTTATTTAAATGTTTTCTTGTGCCAACCATTAGCTGTCATTGTGTGAAATCCATGTTCCATCGCGCGCTATTTGTGAGCTTCTGACTGTCATCCTACCCCTCAGTGCAGTGCCAATGTGACCACGGCCCTCATTATCATGACAATGTGACTGCAGATCTCATTAACATATGCTCTCCCATGGGCACTAGCACACATTGCAGTTGGTCGACATTCAGGGAACACAGATGGAAAGCAGGTGGAAGACTACATGCATGAAGGTGAATCTTTATTGGATTCTCAGTGCGTGGACATCAGGGTGTCTGAAAGCAGGCCACTGAGGTTGTCTCTTGCCTCCTTTGTGTGTTGCTCAACGTGTCTGGTCTCCATCACAGTGTTCTAATCATCCATTGCTGTGACAGTGAGTGACAGCCTCCCTGGAGAGCCGTAGTCTTCACTGACTGTGTCGCTCAGACATTTGGAGGTGGCTGATGCGAGTCCTGAAGCCTTTCTGACATATATGGCCCCTTCTTGGCCTGGCCAGCTGCTACTGCTCTCATTGTGGAGTTTCAGGATGTGCCTCTTGGACCTGCCTCTGTTGGAGGCACCTCAACAAACCAAGGCGCTCCAGAAACACAGGGTATATGAGACCCCATGGGGCCTTTGAATCCCTTCAGATGCAGAGACGACCCTGTCTTGGCAACTATACTTATCACTCGTTGCTCAGCGGCATGCAGAATGTATCTCAGAACTCAAACTTACTGATGGGCCACCATGTTTTCCAGCAGGGCGAGCCACTACACACAGTAGCACAACAGTTATGAAACCCTATAAGGCCCACCCACACCCAACCTAACCCTCTCAGAGCCCCCAGTACACACAACTCCCTTGCAGAGCCCCTGATAGACACCCCACCCCCCTTGCAGAGCCAACATCAGCAGAGCGACAATGGCCTCAGAACCACCCCCCCCCCCCCACCTCCTCACTTCCCCTATGGTCAGGATACCTCCCCTTCGTGCCACTGAGGCCTCTCACCGCGGTGCCGCCAGCTTTTAACAGTCGCAAAGCTGAAGGCACATGAGTGCCGCATGCCGGTCACAAAATCACAGTCCACTCATTAAATTGTAGATAATTACATTTAAATTCAAGTTAAACAGTACTTCAGCAATTTAAAATAGGTTCCTTGTCGCGTCAGGGGAGCAATTTCGCCATGGCACTTCCCCCACCTCTAACAAAATCAGGAACCTACAGAATGATGCCGGATTTCCAGGTGGATGACTCCACTGTGATTCTCCGTCCCCCCCACCCCACCGTACCTGCCTTAAATAGCCGCACCAAATTCAGCCCCATATGTCAGATGAGAGGGTCAAAGTATAATTCACCTTATCATGTCAGCCTTGGCTTAGTGGTTGCACTTCCCCTCTGGGTCAGTAGATCATGGCTTCAAGCCCCACTCCAGCATCTAATCTAAGCTGATATTTCTGAGCGGTACTAAGAGAGTGCTGCACTGTCAGAGGTGCTGCCTTTTGGTTGCGATGTTAATCTGAGGCCCCATCTGTCCCTCAGCTGATCCCATGGCACCACTTGACATTCAAAACCAAAGCGACTTGCATTTATATAGCACCATTAATGTACAACATAAACACGGCACTTCAACGAAACTTTCAGGGCACAATAAAAACCAGGCTGTAGAGTAAGGCAGAAGAGGGATGATCAAAAGATAGGTTTTAAGGAGGCTCTTCAAGGCAGAGATGGAGAAAGATTTGCAGAGAAGTTTTGGGAGAGAATTTTGGAACGTGCAGCCTAGAAAGCTGAAGGCATGGCTGCCACTTGTAGGGTGAAAGGGGGAATGTACAAGAGGCCCAAGTCACTGGGTGAACTAAGCGGCTGGGACGGGAAGTAGAAAACTAATGGGAAGAGGAAAATCAGAAGTGTTTATAAATCAACTTTCAAGTGAAAAGGAAACAATTCCCAGTTGGACAAAGAAAGAAATTAGCAAGACCAGGACTGAAATGGCTAAAAAAATAGTTGTCATCAAAAAACTGAAATTATGTAAATGAATCAAAAAGTATTGGGCAGTGGGAATAAATGGAAAGTCATTGATGATAACTAAAGAGAACTTTGAATGTTGAAAAGGACAGTAAGAAGGCCTGTGGTTAATAACATCAGGGATGGGGACCCAAAAATTAGGAAAGCTAATAGAACGTTATCATTTATTGCGAGGGGAATTGAATACAAAAGTAGGGATGTTCTGCTTCAGTTTTACAGAGCATTGGTGAGACCACATCTGGAGTACTGTGTACAGTATTGGTCTCCTTGTTTAAGGAAGGGTGTAAATGTGTTGGAAGTTCAGAGAAGGTTTACTAGATTAATACCTGGAATAGGCAGATAGGTTGGACAGGCTAGGCTTGTATCCTTTGGAGTTTAGAAGAGTAAGAGGTGACTTGATTGTAGCATATAAGATTCTGAGGAGTCTTGACAGGGTGGATGTGGAAAGGATGTTTCCTCTTGTGGGAGAATCTGGAACTAGGGGTCACTGTTTAAAAATAAGGGGTCACCCAGTTAAGATAGAGATGAGGAGAAATTTTTTCTCTCAGAGGGTCGTGAGTCTTTGGAACTCTCTTCCTCAAAAGGCAGTGGAAGCAGAGTCTTTGAATATTTTTAAGGCAGAGGTAGATTGATTCTTGATAAGCAAGGGGGTGAAAGGTTATTGGGGGTAGGCGGGAATGTGGAGTCGAGGTTACAATCAGATCAGCCATGATCTTGTTGAATGGTGGAGCAGGCATGAGGGGCTGAATGGCCTACTCCTGCTCCTAATTCATATGTTTGTATGTTCGTATGTAAAATGTATTTTAAGTTATCGGTCAAGTCAACAATCACATGATTCCAATGGGAAACTACCCTTGAAGGGAAGTGGTTCGGATATAATGTTATATCCATACCTCTGACTAGTGCTCCATTCAAACACAGTTCCTCACTGGGTGCACAGGCCCACTGAATTTACCTTTAATCATGAAATCGATGGAAGGGTAGATTGTCATCTTACCCCACCCGCACATTAACCATCAAGTGAATAGATCACAGAGAGGACGGTGTGGCAGGATGGATGGCACATTCGCAACAGAGTCTGTCCAATTTCTTAGAATCTGACAGCACAGAAGGAGGCCATTCAGCCCATCATGCCGGTGCTGGCTCTTTGAAAGAGTGATCCAATTCGCCCCACTCCCCTGTTCCTTCTCCATAGCATTGCAAACTTCGACTTTTCAAGTGTTTATCTGATCCCCATGAAAAGGTACGATTGAATTTGCTTCCTCAGGGAGGACGTTCTATACCATGATTACTCAACGGCATAAAGAAAAATTCTCCTCATCTCCCCTCTGGTTCTTTTGCCAATTATCTTAACTCTGTGCCCTCTGGTTATCGGCCCTCTGCCAGTGGAGTCAGATTTTCCTTATTTACTCTATTAAAATGCCTCATCATTTTAAACACTTCTGTTAAACCTTCTCTGCTCTAAGGAGAACAATTCCAGCATTTCTAGTCTCACCATACAGTGAAGTGCCTCATCCCTGCTATCATTCTGTTCAATCTGCTCTGTGCCCTCTCCGAGGCCTTGACATTGTTCCACTTCAACTAATGGAAGGAAAATTGGACAGGTTTTGTAAGAGCTATGGGACCTTCCTGTACGATTTCCTCTCTCTGGGGCTCAGTCTGGGAATGTCAGACACCTAGGCATTAAAAACAATAACCTACCTTGACATGTTGAAACCCCAAGAAGCCTTTGAGGGATAAACTGGGAAAATATGACAGGATAGTCAGGAAAGGGCAGAACTGTTAAATCAGATCTTCATAAAATGTGGATTGAAGACACAGTCTCGTCAATTGGTCAAAACATATGCGGAGTGAAACTCAAAGTTCTTGGATGAAGTACATCCACCCAAGAATCCCAAAGGAAATGAGTGGGGAAGTAGGAAAGGCTTTGATTAATATTTCTGGAGTTCTATAAATGTGAAGAAGTGTGTCTGAAGACAGGAGAGTGGCTCATATAATCCCAAAAGGAGAGAGGCATGAATCAGGGAGGTATTCACCAATCCTTCTACCACCAGTTTTTGGAGAGTGCAAAAGAGCATTTTAAAATTTAATTTAAGGGACATAAAGACCATAAGGAGTAGTCAACTCAGTTTTATAAGCAATAGGGGTCATGCCTCATGAATCTACTAGAATTTTTTGATGAGGTGACCAGATTGGAAAGCAAGGCTTACTTGGGTTGCTCAGAATTTACTTTGTTTTCCTTTTTTGGATGGGATACAGTAAATTTCCACATCCAGGCTTTTAAAAGGTGATAAAATTGTATGCAATTAATGTCATTTTGTTCAGAATGTACCTAACCCTTACTTAGCTCATGTTAGGAGTTCGATACCATCTATAGTTATCTGGGAATATGAAATGAATGGTGTGCCCAGCCACATGTGCCTACTGAGTTGTGTCACTCTAACCCGCAAAGCTCAACTTTCTTATTCACTGATTTATTGGCCTGGAGTTTAAATCTCTGGTCCAGCGAGACTTGTACATGGGAAGTTAAAATCAGGCCAAGTCCACTTACCGGTCTGAGGTCACTCTGTTCCCACCCAGAGACATCGTATCTTCATTGACGTTGATGTGGACCGAGACTCCTGCTGCAAGGAAGGCGGGACCGACTATAAATTCCAACTTCATGACACAATGATGTCATTGGTGCTCTAAGGTGATAGTCACAATGAGTCAGCAGAGGTCTGCCCAGTGTCAAACCCGCCTAATGTCAAACCCGCCCAGTGTCAAACCTCCCCCCACAGGTGTCAAACCCACCCAATGTCAAACCCGCCCAGTGTCAAACCTCCCCCCACAGGTGTCAAACCCGCCCAGTGTCAAACTCACACGGTGTCAAACTCGCCCGGTGTCAAACCCGCCCGCTGTCAAACCCGCCCAGTGTCAAACCTCCCCCCGACAGGTGTCAAACCCACCCAGTGTCAAACCCACCCAGTGTCAAACCCGCCAGGTGTCAAACCCACCCAGTGTCAAATCTCCCCCCCACAGGTTTCAAACCCGCCCAGTGTCAAACCTGCCCAGTGTTAAACCCGCCCAGTGTCAAACCTCCCCCCTACAGGTGTCAAACCCACCCAGTGTCAAACCCACCCAGTGTCAAACCCACCCAGTGTCAAACCCGCCAGGTGTCAAACCCACCCAGTGTCAAATCTCCCCCCCCACAGGTTTCAAACCCGCCCAGTGTCAAACCTGCCCAGTGTCAAACCCGCCCAGTGTCAAACCTGCCCAGTGTTAAACCTGCCCAGTGTCAAAACCTAGACAGTGTCAAATCCACACAGTGTCAAAGTGGCCAATATCAAACCCATCCAGTATCAAAACTGTGCAGTGCCAAAGTGCCCAGTGTCGAACACACCCAGTATCAAAGCCACCCAATGTCAAACCCACCCAGTGTCAGACCCACCAGGTGTGAAACTCGCCCAGAGCCAGACACACCCAGTCTCTAACCCACCCAGTGTCAAAACCACCCCGTGTCAAACCTGCCCCATGTCAAACCCAAACCAGGTGTTAAACTCACCCAGTGTCAAAACCACCCCATGCCATACCCACCCAGTGTTAAGCCTGCCCTGTGCCAAGCCCACCCAGTATCAAAATGCCCAGTGTCAAACTCAACCGGTGTTAAACCTGTCTGTGTCAAACCCACTCAGTGTCAAAGTGCCCAGTGTCAAACCCCACCCCAAGTCAAACTCACCCAGTGTCAAACACCACTCCACCCCAATGTCAAACGCATCAAGTGTTGAACAGTTGAACACAGCCAGTGTCAATCCCACCCAATGTCAAACACAACCCCTGTCACACCTGCCCAATATCAAGCACCCAGTCTGAAACCTGCCCTGTGTCAAACTCACCATCCAAACACCGATGAGGCATCAATTGGCCTGAAAAGGCCTAGGTAAATTTCGAAATATAACTTGTGAGGGAGATCCTTGTGGGCCAGGAGTGCTCCGTCCTTCCCAAGAGCCACTGCAAAGAAGCCTTGGGCCTCCCAGCCCTGGCCTTAGTTTGATTTCTCCATGCTGGAATTAGCTGTTGAAGCCCAGTGCTGAGATTATGCCAAGGAGCATTCCTTCAGCCTGCTGTTTTCCTAAGACTTCCGAGCTAATTTCTTGCTCCCGCCCACCAGCGCTGAGGTAAATTCTGTAGTTTTTTTTATTCTTTCATGGGATGTGGGCATTGCTGGCAAGGCCAGCATTTGTTGCCCATCCCTAATTGCTCTGGAACTGAATGGCTTGCTAGGCCATTTCAGAGGGCAGTTAAGAGTCAACCACATTGCTTTGGGTCTGGAGTCACATGTAGGCCAAACCAGGTAAGGACAGCAGATTTCCATTCCTAAAGGACATTAGTGAACCAGATGGGTTTTTTTTTATAACAATTAACAATGGCTTCATAGCCATCATTAGAATTCCAGATTTATTAATTGAATTCAAATTTCACCTTCTGCTGTGGTGGGATTTGAACCCATGTCCCCAGAGCAATACCCTGGGTCTCTGGGTTACTAGTCCAGTGACAATACCACTATGCCATTCTGATGAATGTTGTGAATTCAGAAAAGACTGTTGCCCCATTGGAGGATAAATTGTAAATCAAAACTACAAAATCAGTCAGTACCAGCTATTTTAATATACAGCTAATTGAGAAGAAGAATTTTTAGCTGTTTTATGGGCTTGAAGTTTCGAGGTACACCTCAAAGCAACCCATTGAGAAAAAAGCTTGGACACACCGCAGCTAAGTTATCAATAAAAAGTCATGTGCATAGGTACAGGGAAAGAAAGGTGAAAATGCGTCTATTAATTCTTGATTGATTAAATCCAGTGGCTTGGAGGTTGTTGCTGACAAGGTTAATTGAGTGGAAATTTTGCAGCCTCCATTGTTTCAAAGGCTCCCTCAACAGGAGCATAGATGAGAGAATCATAGAATCATAGCATAGTTACAGCACTGAAGGAGGCCATTCGGCCCTTCATGTCTGTGCTGGCTTTCAAAAAGAGCAATTCACCTCGTGCCACTCCCCTGCCTTCTCGCCATACCTCTGTACATTCTTCCTGTTCAGATAATCATCCAATTCCCTTTTGAAAGCCTCGATTGAATCTGCCTCCACCACACTCTCGGGCAGTGCTTTCCCGATCCTAACCACTCGCTGTGTGAAAAGGTTTTTCCTCATGTTGTCATTGCTTCTTTTGCTAATTATCTTAAATCTGTGCTCTCTGGTAGTCAATCCTTCCACCAATAAGAACAGTTTCTCTCGAGTTACTCTATCCAGACCCTTCATGATTTTGAATACCTCTATCAAATCTTCTCTCAACTGTCTCTTCTCCAAGAAAAACAGTCCTAACTTCTCCAATCTATCTCCTTAACTGAAGTTCTTCATCCACGGAACCATTCTCGTGAATCTTTTCTGCACCCACTCGAGTGCCTTCACATCCTTCCTAAAGTTTGGTACCCAGAACTGGACGCAAGACTCCGCTTGAGGCTGAACCAGTGTTTTATACAAGTTTAACATAACTTCCTTGCTTTTGTACTTTATGCCCCGATTGATAAAGCCTACGATACTGTATAGTTTACTAACTGCACTCTCAACTTGTCCTGCCACCTTCAATGACTTGTGCACATATACACCCAGGTCCTCGCTCCTGCACCCCCTTTAGAATTGTAACCTTTATTTTATATTGTCTCTCCACTTTCTTCCTACCAAAACTAATTACTTCATATTTCTCTGCATTAAATTTCATCTGCCACTTGTCTGCCCATTCCACCAACCAGTCTACGTCCTTTTGAAGTTCTACACTATCCTCCTCACAGTTCACAATACTTCCAAGTTTTGTATAGTCCTCAAATTTTGAAATTGAGCCCTGTCCACCAAGGTCTCGGGCATTAATATATATCAGGAACAGCGAGGGTCCTAACACCGACCCCTGGGGAACTCCACTATAAACCTTCCTCCATTAACCACCACTTTCTGGTTCCTGTCACTCAGCTAACTTTGTATCCATGTTGCTACTGTCCCTTTTATTCCATAGGCTTTAACTTTGCTAACAAGCCTATTATGTGGCACTTTATCAAATGCCTTTTGGAAGTCCATGTACACCACATCAACAACATTGCCCTCATCAACCCTCTCTGTTAACTCATCAAAAAATTCAAGCAAGTTAGTTAAACATGATTTGCCCTCATAAATCCATGCTAGCTTTCCTTAATTAACCCGCATTTGTCCAGGTGACTATTAATTTTGTCCTGAATTATCATTTCTATAAGTTTTCCCACCACCAAAGTAAAACTGACTGGCCTGTAGTTGCTGGGTTTATCTTGACACCCTTTTCTAAACAAGGATGTAACATTTGCAATTTTCCAGCCCTCTGCCATCACCCCTGAGTTTAAGGAAAGCTGGAAAATTATGGCCAGTTCCTCCGCAAATTTCCACTCTCACTTCCCTCGGTATCCATGGATGCATCTCATCTGGTTCTGGTAACTTATCAACTTCAAGTACAGACAGCCTAACCAATTCCTCCTCCTTATCAATTTTAAACTTTTCAAATGTCTGAACTACCTCCTCTTTCACCATGACCTGTGGTGCATCTTGTTCCTCAGTAAAGACAGATGCAACATATTCATTTAATACCTCAGCCATGCCCCCTGCCTCCATGCGTAAATCCCCTTTTTGGTCCCCAATTGGCCTCACTCCTCCTTTTACCACCCCTTTTATGTTAGCTGCCCATCTCTTCTCATACTCTTTCCTTGCTTCTCTTATTTGCTTTTTCAAACCCCCTCTGAACCTTCTAAATTCAGCCTGGTTCTCGGTTGTGTTATCGACCTGACATCTGTCATAAGCACACTTGTTCTTCCTCATCTTTAGTTTTTCGTCATCCAGGGAGCTCTGGATTTGTTTGTCCTACCTTTCCCCTTTGTGGAAATATACCTTGACTGTGCCTGAACTCCTTCTTCTTTAAAGGCAGTCCATTGTTCAGTGACTGTTTTGTCCGCCAACCTTTGATTCCAGTTTATCTGGGGCAGATCCATTCTTACCCCATAGCAGTTGGCTTTCCTATAATTAATTATTCTTCCTCGAGATAGTTCCATGTTCTTTTCCATAGCCAACCTAAACCTTATGATACAATGATCATTGTCCCCTAAATGTTCCCCTACTGATAACTGAATCCAAGAGTCAGACAGCACAGACGGAGGCCAGTCAGCCCATTGTGTCTGTCCCACTCTTCCACTCTTTCCCCACAGCCCTGTAACTGTTCCCTTTTCAAGAATACATCCAACTCCCTTTTGAAAGTTACTGCTGAATGTATTTCCACTATCCTTTCAGGCAGTCCATTCCAGACTACTTAACTCCCTCTGGTTCTTTCACCAATTATCTTAAATCTGTGTTCTCCGATTATCAACCCTCCTGCCCCTGGAAACACTTTCTCCCTATTTTTGCAATCAAAATCATTCATAATTTTGAACACCTCTATTAAATCGCCCCTTAAGCTCCTCTAGTTTGAGGAGAGCTGTTCCACATAACTGTAGTCCTGCATCCCTGGTACCATTCTAGTAAATCTCCACTGCACCCTCTCCAAGACCTTAAGATCATTCCTGAAGTGTGCTGCCCAGAATTAGACACAATTAGACTGGGGCTAACCAGTGATTCATAAAACATTGGCATAGCTGCCTTGATTTTGTACTCGGTGCCTCTGTTATAAAGTGAAATGGCAAATTCCTGAACATTTTCCCCATTATTTAATACTGTGATGTGTCTGATTGACATTTCATTAGAAGCTTATTTCAACCCCTTATCTGTGATATTGGGCAGGATGGGGAGGGGGGCGAGCAAAATTCAACTTTGGCTAGGGGGTTTGGTGGTGGGACAATGCTAGCCAGTGATCCAGGGAGCCCACTTTTGGAAATCGCCCAGCGAGACCGATAAATAAAGAGAATAAAGTCACCACTCTACATTTAGTGCTTGCACCACTCCAGCCTTGGCATGAAGGGACTGAGACTCAAGCTTGTCAACTTTCCTCTGTGTATCCTTGGATAGCCTGTGTTTATCTTGGGGAAAGAGGAAAAACAAGATGGTGACTTTTGTATGAAAGGCAAGTGTGCTCTTATTATAGAGTTGTGATAATTGAACAGGAATGCTATCATGCATCAATACTTGTTGAGTGTCAGTGTTTAACCATAAGAGTAACTTTCCTATATTTTTGGCGCTGGTCTTTTTTGCAAAAGAGTTATGTAACCATTAGAGCTGGCCTTGTGTGAACTCGGCACAAGTTTGTGGTTTCGGGAGCAGTGGTGAATGCAAGAGATGGAATCAGCACTGGATGTAAATTGTTATCAGGATGTAGAGGGGGCCTAGGCGTGGCAGATAAACTGCACATGGTGTTTAATAGGGATTCACTTGATCTACTGCTAGTTTTATTTAAGGAGTAATGAATGACTAATGTAACTCTTTTATAACTTTCTCAGCACCAAGTAAACAATAAAAAGTTGAGCTCGTACTTGCCAATTGTAGGATTAAGGAATAGAAGGGGGAAGTTAGCAAAGCTGAAATTGTTCCATTTACAAAATGAAGGACTCAAGGATCTAGAATATGTTGGTTGATAGTATAAATCCTGTAACAGTGTGCTACATAATTCCATGTTTTCACTGACTTATTATCCGATACTGTACAGAGAATTATGAACATGCTTTGCTAAGAGAAGCTCACATGCACAAGCAAGGACTTTCAGTCCATGTGCTGGCTAATTTTGCAATGTGTGCATACATATGTATGTGTGATGTTCACATATGTGCTAGAGTATCACATGTATGTGCATGTGGCAAGTCGCGGGTGTGTATGCATTCGTGTGCACACATGCATGTGTGTATGTATCGCATATGCATGCATTTGTGCGTGAGCATGCATTGCACATGTGTGCATCTGTGTGTGCTTCTATGCATGTGCCTTGTGTGTGAGTGTGAATGTACATGTGTATAGGTGTGTATGCATTGCATGCATGTGTATACGTGCTTGTATGTGTGTGCCCATTGTGCACCTGTGTGCGCATGCTGTGTGTGTGTGTGTATGTGTGTGCATGCATGTGTCATGCATGTATGTCCATGGATGTTGGCATGTGCATGTGTGCGTGCCTGCATGTGAGAGCTGTGATGGAGTCCACGTGTGCAAACTGCTATCTGAACAGTTGGCCTGTTGAATATACTGCTAGGTGCACTGACCTTGAATTCAAAGCTTATATTTTTTCTGAGACAATCCTTTACTGGAAAATGAAACCAAAAGCTTCAGAGTTCTGGGAAAATGGAATTGGTTAGGACCAGTTAAAAACACAGGATGCAGAGTCATATGATCAGAGGTGTGGCCAGAGCTATTTCAAGCTTAGATTACAGATTGTAGTGCTGAAGAAAACAGCAAGCCGTTCTCTAAGAAAAGGATAAACTGCTGAGATTGGAACCTATTTTCTGGGAGCTGGCCCTTGGCAAATACGAGTTGCTACAGTTGTTTTCAGTGACTTAAAGATTTACTAGTGGAACCGTGCCATCAAGATTGTTGTAAGCAGGGCTGAGGTTGCTTGAGAGGCGACAAGAATGAAACATTGAAGGGAAGACTACAATGCCCCGCTATTGACGAGAAGACATCACATCTGTGTCTGCATCTTGGAAGACGGGATCTGGAGATTTACCTGAAAAGTTCAGAGATCTGATGGACTATGTGACCGTATCTAGTGCTATCTTTGCTGAGCGGACTGCTGAGAAGATCCATGAGTTCTATCTTTGTAACATCTGATAATTAACGTGTAATATATATCTATATACACACACATATATCTTCTTCTTTGGCCTCCTTGTCTCGAGAGACAATGGGTAAGCGCCTGGAGGTGGTCAGTGGTTTGTGGAGCAGCGCCTGGAGTGGCTATAAAGGCCAATTCCAGAGTGACAGACTCTTCCCCAGGTGCTGCAGATAAAATTGGTTGTCGGGGCTGTTACACAGTTGTCTCTCCCCAGTTATACATATATATATATTGTTACTTCATGTTTACTTTATGTTTGTTTCAGTTTGAGTATTAAAGTAAAATTGATCAAAGTGAAATCTTGTCTGTTTTGTTTCCTAAATTGGGGTCAGTCGGTGGATTGGATTCTTTTGGTTTGTGATCTCCATGGGGATCATAACAGTGCACACAAGTGTGTGTGCATGTGTGTGTCGTGCATGCTTGTGCTTGTGTGTGTGTCGTGCATCTGTATGCATACTTCTATGTGCATGTGTGCTTGCATATGTGCGTGTATGTGCTTGTGTGTGTGAATGTGAGCAAGTGCGTGTACCTAGTTTGGTGTCTTTTATTGCTGACATTGAGGTAGGTTATAAGTAGTTCCCTTGTTGGCCCTGATACCTGCCATGGGTTGTAACTGATGGTTCGGTGCAGGTCTCCAGGTTTGAATGCAGGCAGTTTGTGTATTGCCTTATTAAAGACACAATCAGTTCAACATTACTTAGAATTGATATTCCACAGCTATTCGAGTGGTAGTGGCAGTGGAAGTGGGTGACACACTTTGTCAGGACAGGTTTAGTTTTGGGATCGAGTGCAGACTGAAAGGTCAATGGGGTCGAAATCCCTGCAGCATCAGAGGATGAAAAACAGGCAGAGCGTGGGGCAGGTGGCATGAATCTGGGGTAAAGTCCGGGAATGCTGAATATTCACCTCATGCAACCTGTTGTTACATATGCAACTGCAGGCTGAAGACTATGCCGTCAAGCCCCATTAAATTCACAGCCATGCTTAGGGGTGTACTGGGGTGGGAGCATTGGGGAAGGGCAGTTCAAGGTTTCGCCTGAAATTGAGTCCACTTTCACAGCAGCAGGGTGTACCCGGGATAGGCCTCTCTGTTGTGCCTCTACAGGCGTGGACCACCAGCCCTAACTTTTCAAATAATCCCATCTCCCTGGATTTGGGACAAGGTCAACTCCAGGGCACAATGATGGCTGGTAAGTCCTGCCCTGTTCCTCTCCTGGTACGCAGCAGGGACCCCAGAATTCTGACTGTCACGTTTGTCGCTGGTTGCAAAGGCACAAACAGAAATTGAACGTCAAGTTCCTTCAAAGTGAAGTGAATGAGTCAATTGAATTGAAATAAATAAGATAGCTGAATGACATTTAAGATAATTAAAGGATGTGATAGTTTTTTTTTGCAGTGGGAAGTCCAGGACAAGGCGATGTCACCAGGATACATCTCTTCACATGAAGGACAGTAGAAATCTGGAACTCTCTCCCCCTAGGAGCTGTTGACGCTGGGGGTCAATTAAAAATTTCAAAACTAAAATTTTTGGTAGGCAAGTGTAGTAAGAGTTATGGAACCAAGGTGGGGAGATAGAGTGGAGACATATATGAGCCATGTTCTAATTGAGTGGCTGAACAACCTGGTCTGATACCTAGGTTCCGAAGATTAGATACAACCAAAGCTAACAGCAACCTTCAAAAACTTAATATCAAGGAAGTTATTGGACAAATATCATGGATATCAACAATTACTTTGAGGGGCTGTGCTCTTATGACATTTAGTTGTGTAACTAGCTACTTCCTCAGAGGGCACATATACTGGGGCATGATAAATGGGCCTTTGTCTTTGAAGTTGGTGCCCTCACCTTATTGGGCTCTTGTGATGGAGCTAATAAAATGTTCAACTGGATAGGTTACTCCCTCATAGGACCAAAATGCCAATGTTTGCCCTCACTCGCTCCCTTTGCAGGATAAGAAGTTGCACTATGCACTAACACATTGGCATGAAATTCCTCGACCTGCCACGCCAACGCATTTAAACTAAACAGAACAGTGTCTCGGGTGAACGCAAAGGATCCCATGGCGCCATTCGACAAAGAACAGGAGAGTTCTCCCACCAGGGGAGTCCTAGACAGTATTTATCCTTCAACCAACATCACTGAGAAACAGATAGTCTGGTCAATATTTCATTGCTGTTTGTGGGACATTGCTGTACACAAACTGGATGCTGCATTGCTCACATTACAATAGTGATCACCCTTCAAAAGTACTTCATTGGCTGTACAGTGCATTGGGAATTCCTGAGGTCATGAAAAGATGCGATATAATTGCAAGCTCTTCCTATTCAAATTGCAAATAAAAGGATTTCCCTAAAAGTGCTGTAAGAGTTTGTGATTGCTGCCACAATGTGCAAATTCAAGCCTTTTGTCTTTTTCCCAAGTATACAGAAATTCAAATATTGAGTTGCCTACCACAAGGTGAATTAATCTGAGACACTGGGCTCTGAGAAAGGTTCTGTTGGTCTCTTGGCATCCCCACAAACTCTTGAGATGTGTCCATGCTTTTAGCAATCCCAGGTTGGCTTTCATGAGCAAGTTACTCCCACCTTTGGCCTGTTGTTATACTGGCAGATAGGGACATAGGGACATAGCAATAGGAGGAGGCCATTCAGCCCCTTGATCCTGTTCCACTATTCAATTAGATTTGTAGCTGATCTTTACCTCTACTCTATTTACCCACCTTAGCTACATATCCTTTTGTCTCGATCTTGACATCTCCAATTTCCCAACATCCATTTCCTTTTGGGGAAAGAATTCCAGATTTCAAAATAATCTTGAATAGTTTGATTGTATAATTCCAGTTTCTGGTGGGCATAACATCACAGCACAAATGTATCCATAATTCATCATCAATTTGGATTTCAATAGGGAATCTTACTATGAGGGACTGTGAAAATATGTGGAGTCAGAATAGAACTCTCCCACTGGAGTGATGTTGAGCAATGCTCTGTGGTTGAGCTTAATCACATTGGGGGTAATTTTAATCTAACTCACTGGGCGGGAATCCCACAACATCAGGTGAAACGCCAGTTTGCACTCCATCCAATATTAATTTCAAAGGAAAATATCATGGGGCGAGGTAGAAAACCAGCATTGTACCCAATACGGTCAGATTCCTGACGGTCCAGTTAAATTCAAGCCTTTGAGAGCAGACTGAGGGAGAGTACAAGAAGCTTTAGCCAACTTTTTTGCTGTGCCCTACCAGACCTAAGGGCGTAAGCTCAAATGTCCATTGAATGTATAGAATGTAAAGAACCAGAAGGGCTTGATGCGGGCACTGGACACAAAAATAGCAACAACATCTTGCGTTCTCATGCTATCCTTAACATAGCAAAACAAGGCACATCACAGAGAGATTATAGACACCACTCGTGAGAAGAATTGGGGAAGATGACTAGTATGATTAGAAAGATATTGAAATCCATATAGAGATCTAGGAGAATAAGGAATCTTGGTCAGAGTCACATAAGATAATGTTGCTGACATCAACCAAGACCTCTCAGTGTTGTAAAGAGAAACTCACCAGATTGGAAGGATTCAAATAAGGGGCAGTGGGAGAGCTGAGTTGGAGAGAGACAGGTGTCGGTGCTTTGCAGGTAGTTGATATTATCGGAGGGTCAAATGTAGCTTTTCAAGAGAGGACAGCAATTTCTCAACATCAGGTCATCCCAAAGCAGTTTAGAGCAAATGAAATGTCACTATTATAATGTAAAAACATGGCAGTCAAATTGCACATAGAAAGGTCCCACAACAAAATAAAAGAAATGCCTTTTAGCGCAGTACAGTGGCGCAGTGGTTAGCACCGCAGCCTCATAGTTCCAGCGACCCAGGTTCGATTCTGGGTACTGCCTGTGCGGAGTTTGCAAGTTCACCCTGTGACTGTGTGGGTTTTCGCTGGGTGCTCCGGTTTCTTCCCACAGCCAAAGACTTGCAGGTTGATTGCCCCTAGTATAGGTAGGTGGTCGGGGAATTGTGGGGATGTGGTAGGAATATGGGATTAATGTAGGATTAGTATAAATGGGTGGTTGATGTTTGGCACAGACTTGGTGGGCCAAAGGGCTTATTTCAGTGCTGTATCTCTAAAATATAAAATAAAAATGCTAGATTATCTGTTTTAGGCCTCGTTTGAGGGATCACAGAGATGAACATTTGAAAACATGGTTGCACATTTGCATTCTGAGAGACAGTTGAATAGAGTGACAATGTTCCCTGATTCAAATAACGATATGGGTTTTGTCAATAGTGATGATCAAAAGACATTGAGAGCCATTGATTTTTTAAGAGACAAAACTCCATCCCCCACCAATTGTCTGGAAGACTCTAAAATCAATAAACCTCCCAGAAGACGCTGTCTCAAACAAAGATGGTCACATGACTTACCTGCTAGCCAGACTGGGGACTGTGTGAATTGTGCCTCACAAAAATGAACAGACTGCAACTGAACTCAAAGAAGAAAGCACCTCTCTGGGGGCGGTGCAGTGGTTAGCACCGCAGCCTCACAGCTCCAGGGACCCGGGTTCGATTCCGGGTACTGCCTGTGTGGAGTTTGCAAGTTCTCCCTGTGTCTGCGTGGGTTTTCTCCGGGTGCTCCGGTTTCCTCCCACAAGCCAAAAGACTTGCAGGTTGATAGGTAAATTGGCCATTATAAATTGTCACTAGTATAGGTAGGTGGTAGGGAAATATAGGGACAGATGGGGATGTTTGGTAGGAATATGGGATTAGTGTAGGATTAGTATAAATGGGTGGTTGATGTTTGGCACAGACTTGGTGGGCCAAAGGGCTTATTTCAGTGCTGTATCTCTAAAATATAAAATAAAAATGCTAGATTATCTGTTTTAGGCCTCGTTTGAGGGATAAATGTTGGGCAGGACACCAAAGAGAACACTCCTGTTCTTTTTCAGATAGTGCTGTTGGATTTTAATGTTCACCAGAGAGGGCTAACAGGGTTTAGGATTAATAGGGAAGCCTGGTGCAGTATTCCCTCAGTATTGTACTGAAGTGTCAGTCCAGATTAGAGTGGGACAAAGCCATGGATGGGATTTAAAGATGAAACGTAACTTTAATATGTTAGGGAATCGGTAGCCACTGTATTTCAGTGAGGGCAGGGGTGATGACAGAGCAGAATGGGACTTAATGTGGGGCAGGACACGGGTCTTGTACAAGTTGAGGTTAAGGAAGGTGGAGGATGGAAGACCCAGCAAGGAGGTTATTGGAGAATTTGAGTCTCCAGACAGTAGCATCAGGTATAAAGAGGAGCTGAGGTAGGGGGAAATGCTACCAAGACTCTGTGATGGAGAGGATACAAACTTGGAATCTCTGCTCAGTGTCAAGTGAGATGGCAAGGTTTCACACAACCTGGTTCAGGCTGAAAGAATGGGGATGTGTATGAAAGCAATGCCAAGCGAGTGGAGTTTGTTGCAGGAACCAAAGATGGTGGGTGCAGTCTTCTTGATGTTGAGTTAGAAGAAGCTATGATTCGTCCAGGACTTGATCAACAAGAAGTTGAGGAGTTGAGAGCTGCTGGAGAATTGGAGCTGGGTGTCATCAGCATATAGATAAATATATATATTACATATATTTGAAAGCTGGCCCCATGCCTGCAGATAATGTTACTGAGGGACAGCATGTAGATAAGAAAGAGATGTGGGTGAAAGATAAACCCTTGGGGGACTTTTTAGGTGACAGTACAGAGTACAGAGGAGAAACCATTGCTGGCCAGGTCAAACATATCAAAACAGGAGTGAAAAGAATTTCTCTGGCCCTCAGTTTGTAAATTTTTCACTCGCCCAGGTCCTCCCATCCTGTCCCCCCCACATAAAATCAAGGTCCCTGTTCCTCTGACTCTGATTGTTTGCACATTACCACTCTCTTCATCATATCATCCATACTCTGGAATTCTCTCTCTAAACCTCTCCGCCTCTGCACCTTTCTCACCTCCTTTAAAAAGCCTTCTCAAAACCCATCTCTCCTGATCTCTCCCTTCCTGGTTCATCCTCCATTTCCCTTACACATGTTTGTGAAATATCATGGGGCTTTCTTATGTCAAAGTCACTGTATAACTGACAATTCTTGTACTTGTTATGGAAAGTGCTGTATTGGTACTAACAATTTCATTGAACATGATTTCTTGACACATGGCACATGATGGAATCTCACATGGTGATTCCCTATCTCTGTAACCACCTCCAGCCCTACAACAAATCCGAGATCTCTGAGCTCCTCCAATTTTGGCCCCTCACTCTACCATTGGCAGCCATGCCTTCAGCTGGCCAAGCCCTAAGCTCTGGGATTCACTCCCTAAATCTCTCCGCCTTTCCATTTCTCTCTTCTTCTTTAAAACACTCCTTAAAACGTATTTCTTTGCTCAAGCTTTTGGTCACCAGTCCTCAGATCTCTTTTTGTAGCTGGGTGTCAAATTTTGTTCAATAATGTTTTTAAATGCCTTGGGATGTGAAAGGCACTATATAAATACACATTTTTGTTGTTGGTTCCTTATTTGAGCTGGGCAATTAGGAAGATAATGTCAGGTCAAGGGAGGATGATCCAGCCCATAATAGCCTCTAGCACACCATTGGAAACAGTTCAGGAATAACATAGGCAGTCTGGGTACTGGTCCCTTGTTCATTCTCAGTCTCCATTGCAATATACAAAAATTGAGATAATAATTTTAACAATGTAATTTGGAAAGAAAGGGAGAATTGGAACAAATTTATTTATCTAAACATTTGTCTGTTCAATGAACATAGATGTTAGGCTGCAAGGGCACACTAGACATTGGAGGAAGGAAATTGTTGGCATGTTTTGCACTTCATTCCTCCTGATTGTGATGTTCTGTCTTTATTGTGAGTCTGCGGTCTTGCTCAGGAACCAGAATGCATGAAAAAATAGTTAATTCTCCAGCTCCCTCGACAAAATTACACTTCTTGCTTACAGAGGCCATTTTAAATGAGCACAAGAGGAGACCAGTTGGGCTGAATTTTCCCACAGACATCGGGGCCCTGATGTTGCGACCATTTGTAGGTCTCGAGACCACGCTTGGCCGCAGCACGCCCGCCACAGCAACTTTACACGAGGCAGCATCCGGATTGGCCACCTCTGTGTTCACTGTCCAATTAAAGACAACGGGTGGACCAGGAAAGTGGGAGGTCCAATAGAAGGGCCGCAGCAATGATTGGCTGGCAGCCCCAGTGGAAGAGGTGAGCACTGCTGGAGAAGAGGGAGGCCTGAGTGGTCCTTCAAAAAGAAGGTGCTTACGAAGATCTAACATGGTGAAAAAGACGACAAAGTACATTAAGGGGTCTCAGGGGCCCTGCAGCAGCTCCTAAATCCCTGAGAGCATTGGAACATAGAAACTGGAGTAGGCCATTCAGCCCATCGAGCCTGTCCCACCATTCAATACGATCATGGCTGATCATCCACTTCAATGCCTTTTTCCCACACTATCCCCATATCCCCTATTGTCATTTGTATTTCGAAATCTATCAATCTCTGCTTTAAACATACTCAATGACTGAGCTTCCACAGCCCTCTGGGGTAGAGAATTCCGTCGATCCACAACCCTCTGAGTAAAGAAATTTCTCCTCATCTCTGTCCTAAATGGCTTCCCTGTTATTTTGAAATTGTGTCCCCTGGTTCTAGATTCCCCAACAAGGGGAAACATCTTAGCTGCATTGACCCTGTCTATCCCTTTAAGTATTTTGTAGATTTCAATGAAATCACCTCTCATTCTTGGAAACTCTAGAGAATACAGGCCCAGTTTCCCCAATCTCTCTTCATAGGACAGTCCCGACATCCCGGAAACAAGTCTGGTGAGCCTTCATTGCACTCCCTCTATGGCAATAACATCCTTCCTAAGGTAAGGGGACCAAAACTGTACACAGTACTCCAAGTGTGGTCTAACCAAGGTTCTATACAATTGGAGCAAGACTTCACTACTCCTGTACTCAAATCCTCTTGCAATAAAGGCTAATGTACTACTCGCCTTCCTAATTGCTTACTGAACCTGCATGTTAGCTTTCAGTGACTTATTGACAAGGACACCCAGGTCCCTTTGTACATCTACACTTTCTAACCTTCTACCATTTAAGAAATACTCTGCACATCTATTCCTCCTACCAAAGTGGATAACCTCACATTTTTCCACATTATATTCCATCTGCCATGTTCTTGCCCACTCAATAAGTCTGTCCAAATCCCCTTGAAGCTGCTTTGCATCTTCCTCACAACACACATTCCCACCTAGTTTTGTGTCATCTGCGAACTTGGAACTATTACATTTGGTGCCCACATCCAAATCATTGATATATATTGTGAACAGCTGGGGCCCAAGCACTGATCCTTGCAGTACCCACTAGTCACAGCCTGCCAATGCGAGAATGACCCGTTTATTCCTATTCTCTGCCTTCTGCCTGTTAACCAATCCTTAATCCATGCCAGTATATTATCTCCTATCCCATGTGCTTTAATTTTGCTAACCAACCTCCTGTGGGGGACTTTATCAAAGGCCTTTTGAAAATCCAAGTATAACACATCCACTGACTCCCCTTTATCAATTCTGTTAGTAACATCCTCAAAAAACTCCAACAGGTTCGTCAAACATGATTTCCCATTCATAAATCCAAGTTGACTATGCCCAATCAGATCATTATTATCCAAGTGTCCATTTATCACTTCCTTTAGAGTAGATTCTAGCATTTTCCCAAAGACTGATGTAAGGCTAACAGGTCTGTAATTCCCTGTTTTCTATCTCCCTCCCTTCTTAAATAGTGAGGTGACATTTGTGACCTTCCAATCTGCAGGAACTGCTCCAGCATCCATAGAATTTTCAAAGATGGTCACCAATGCATCCACGATCTACATAGCTACCTCATTCAACACTCTGCGATGTAGAATATCAGGCCCTGGGGACTTATCAACCTTCAGCCCCATTAATTTCTCCAATACAGCCTTCTTACTAATACTAATTTCCTTCAATTCCTCATTCCCCCTAATCCCTAGGGTCTCTAATTCGGGGAGATTTCTTGTATCTTCCTCAGTGAAGACAGACACAAAGTAATCATTTAGCTTCTCTGCCATTTCTCTATTCCCCATTATAAATTCTCCTGACTCTGCCTGTAATGGACCCACATTTGTCTGAGCCAAACGTTTCCTTTTTACTTACCTGTTGAAGCTTTTACAGTCCGTTTTTATATTTTTTGCTAGTTTACATTCATATTCCATTCTCCCTTTCTTTATCAGTTTCTTGGTTCTCCTTTGCTGAATTCTAAAATCCTCCCAATCCTAAGGTTTACTACTATTTCTGTCAACTTTATAGGCCTTTTCTTTTAATCTTATACAATCTTCAACTTCCTTTGTTATCCACGGTTGACTGCCTTTACTTTTGGGGTTTTTGTGCTGTGAAGGAATGTATAGTTGCTGTAAACTATGTAATATTTCTTTACAGACAATCTATTGCCTATGTACTGTCATACCTTTTAATGTATTTTCCCAATCCACCTCAACTAATTTGCCCCTCAGACCTTCATAATTTAACACCCTGGTTTCAGATTGACATTTCATTGCAGACCTCTGCTGCTACCAATTAATGTATCCACCTATAGCTACAAACCGCCTGGTGAGAGGGCTGCCTCCGTATGTTGTTGGGTTCCCGACAGAGCAGGAGGCCTGTGTGACACCAGGAAGGTTGCAACGCTTCAGGAAAATGGCTTTTGATTCTTGCCTTAATTGGCTTCATTGCCTGCCTGCCATCATGGAGCAGGATGGCCAGAACTGAACCCAGGTGGCTGGAGCTGTGAGGCTGCAGTGCTAATCACTGTGCCACCCTACCACTGTGCCACTTCATTGAGCAATTTTTTTTATTTGTTCTAAGGATGTGGGCATCGCTGGCAAAGCCAGCATTTATTACTAATGCCTGTGTGGAGTTTGCAAGTTCTCCCCGTGTCTGCGTGGATTTTCTCCGGGTGCTCCGGTTTCCTCCCACAGCCAAAAGACTTGCAGTTTGGTAGGTAAATTGACCATTATAAATTGCCCCTAGTATAGGTAGATGGTAGGGAAATATAGGGACAGGTGGGTATGTGGTAGGAATATGGGATTAGCGTAGGATTAGTATAAATGGGTGGTTGATGGTCAGCACAGACTCGGTGGGCCGAAGGGCCTGTTTCAGTGCTGTATCTCTAAACTAAACTAAACTAAACCTTGAGAAGGTGGTGGTGAGCTGCCTTCTTGAACCACTGCAGTCCATGTGGGGTAGGTACACCCACAGTGCTGTTCGAGAGTTCCAGGATTTTGACCCAGCGACAATGAAGAAATGATGATATAGTTCCGAGTCAGGATGGTGTATGATTTGGAGGGGAACTTGCAGGTGGTGTTCCCATGCATTTATGCCCTTGTCCATCTAGGTGGTAGAGGTCGTGCATTTGGAAGGTGCGGTTGAAGGAGCCTTGGTGAGTTGCTGCAGTGCATCTTGTAGATGGTACACACTGCTGCCACTGTGCATCGGTGGTGGAGGGAGTGAATGTTTAAGGTGGTGGATGAGGTGCCGATCAAGCGGGCTGCTTTTGTCTTGGATGGTGTCAGCCCTCTTGTTGGAGCTGCCCTCATCCAGGCAAGTGGAGAGTATTCCATCATACTCCTGACTTGTGCCTTGTAGATGGTGGACAGACTTTGGGAAGTCAGGAGGTGAGTTATTTGCAGCAGAACTCCCAGCGTCTGACCTGGTCTTGTAGCCACAGTATTTATATGGCTGGTGCAGTTCAGTTTCTGGTCAAGGGTAACTCCATTGATTTTGATATTGGGGGATTCAGCGATGGTAATGCCATTGAATGTCAAGGGTAGATGGCTAGATTCTCTGTTATTGGAGATGGTCATTGCCTGGCACTTGAGTGGCACGAATGTTAATTGCCACTTATCAACCCAAGCCTGGATATTGTCCAGATCTTGCCGCATATGGACATGGAGCGCTTCAGTATCTGAGGAGTTGCAAATGGCGCTGAACACTGTGCAATCAATGAACATCCTCACTTGTAACCTTATGTTGGCAGGTCATTGATGAAGCAGCTGAAGATGGTTGGGCCTAGGACACTACCCTGAGGAACTTCTGCAGTGATGTCTTTGGACTGAGTTGATTGGCCTCCAACAACCACAACCATCTTCCTTTGCGTTAGGTATGTCTCCAACCAGTGGAGAGTTTTCCCCTGATTTCCATTGACTTAAATTTTGCTAGGGCTCCTTGATGTCACACTCAATCAAATGCTGCCTTGATGTCAAGGGCAGTCACTCTCATCTCACCTCACCTGTGGAATTCAGCTCTTTTGTCCATGTTTGGACCAAGGCTGTAATGAGGTCTGGAGCTGAGTGGCCCTGGAGGAACCCAAACTGAGAATCGGTGAACAGGTTGTTGCTGAATAAGTGCCGCTTGATAGCACTGTCGATGACACCTTCCATCACTTTGCTGATTAAGAGTAGACTGATGGGGCAACAATTGACCAGATTGGATTTGTCCTGCTTTTTGTGGACAGGACATAACTGGGCAACTTTCCACATTGTCAGGTAGTCGCCTGTGTTGTAGCTGTACTGGAACAACTTGGCTAGGTTCATGGCTAGTTCTAGAGCACAAGTCTTCATTACTACAGCTGGGAAGTTGTCAGGGCCCATAGCTTTTATTGCATCCATTGTCTTAAACACTTCTTGATGTCACATAGAGTGAATCGAATTGGCTGAAGACTGGTGGGGACCACATGAAAAGGCCGAGATGGATCATCCACTTGGCACTTCTGGCTGAAGATGATACAATTTTAAAGAGGATGCAAGCACAAAGGAACTTGGAGGTGTATGTACACAACTCTTTGAAGATGGCAGGACAAGTTGAAAAATTTGTAAAAAAAAAAGCTTACAGGAGGAATAGAGTACAAAAGCAAGGAAGTTATGTCAAACCTTTATAAAATACTGGTTAGGCCTCAGCTGGATTATAGTGTTCAATTCTGGCCACTGCACTTTAGAAAAGATGTCAAAGCCTTGGAGAGGGTGAAGAGGAGATTTATTAGGATAGTACCAGGGATGAGGGATTTTGGTTATTTGGGGAGAAACTGGAGTTGCTCTCCTTACAGCAGAGAAGGTTAAGAGGAGATTTGATAGAGTTGTTCAAAATCCATGAACTGACTTGATAGAGTAAATGAGGAGAAACTGTTTTGGTGGCATCAGGCTCGATCATCAAGGACACATATTTAAGGTGATTGTCAAAAGAAGTAGAGCCAGAGTGAGGAAACATTTTGTTACACGACGAGTTGTTGTGATCTGGAGTCCACTGCCTGAAAAGGTTTTGGAAACAGATTCAATAGTAACATTCAAAAGGGAACTGGATAAATACTTGAAGGCAAAACATTTACAGGGCTATAGGGAAAGAGCGGGGGAATGGGATTAATTGGATAGCTGTACCAGACACCATGGGTTAGACGTGATGTATCATTCTATGACTCTATAATTGGAGATTTTTCAGCAGTCCTCGAATTTCTATCTGTTGATTTTTTTCCGGTTTTTATTTTATTCATTATGGTGCCTTTTATTTAAAGTATCCCATCTCTTAAAACTAATCCATGGTTGCTCACTGTCTCACCATTAGGTGCACCATAGGTGAGGCATTTAAGGGACTTCAGCAAAACAGAATCAGGTGGGAAAAAACAGAAGGCACAGGAAAAGGAATTCTTCCAATACCAAACGTCATATGGGTCCAGGGAGCCAGAAGACAGACAGCCACAAGTGGCAGAGTTCAATGGCGAGCGGAGAGTGAAGGGAAGGATTACACGTCAAGAGCTGTTTTAGCATGTGCCCCAAGTATGGTATTTCATGGCTGAAGTGGTACAAGATGAAAGAGGGCGTGCCAAGGAGATCAGCTGCCACCTGATCCATATTGGCCACACGTGTCATTATGCCAACGACTCTACCTACTAGCCTTGGCTGCTCTGCTTGCCAATGGCAAAGGATAACTGTATCTGCAGGTGTCAGGTCAGCAGGGAGCCAGTTGCAGAGTCTTGCCATCTGCTACAGAGGCACTTGCAGCTAACTTACGATGTACGTACATCTCAGCTGGTGGCCATCAAGGTTACTTCAATCCTTGGCCTTCGAGCTTCAGACTTATTTGAAGCATAGTACATTTACAGGAGGACACCCTGGGCAACCTTACACGTAGCCACCTTATTCAGCATAATGTCTACCTTACTAGCATTGAAACAGGGAGTTAGGTGTCCTATGACTCTCGTCCTTACTCCAAACTTTATATTGAGCCTTCACACAGGGTTTCCTTTCACTTCACGTTTCCCTGATATATCTTGCCTCTCAGTCTTGACAAAGGCTGTTACTGAGTTGAAATATCTTTTCAGTCTCTCCAAAGGTCGAAAGAATTTTTTGTCCTCCCTTTTAAGTGACCACAAAAACATCAGCCATGTCATAAATTTCTAGGTCCAAACCCAAAGCCCCCAAACAGCAACCCCCCCACCCCCACTACCCCCGCTCCTCCACCGCCTGCCCCTCTCACATTGGGCTAGCTCTCTTTCAGCAGCACCGGGACTGAATCTCACAAAATGAGCAAAACACGTCACCCTTTCCAAATGGAACTGGGTGCTACTCTGTTGGCAGCTAGGGATGGAGATAGGCTGCTGCAGACACGATCCAGTTCTATCCGGACACAGCTCTGGGTCAGGATGTGAGAATGAAGTTCGGGCCTAGTGTGATCCTGCTTTTATCACACCCTATTGAGAAGTCTAAATGTGGTTGGCTCCATGCTCCAAGCCCATGATTTTAATGACCCTGCATTAAATCTCATTTTATTGGTTAATATTTTCGGGACACAGAAGCTACATTTGATAGTCGCTTAGCTCATCCTTAAAGTTTATGACAATAGCATTATCACTCACAGAAGAAGCATTTACTTCCAAATGTGGCATTGCTTTTATTATTTACCATGGCGTTTTTGAGGTAACTTCCATCCCGATTGGTCACTGTTATACATGACCCAGTCTCCTGCAGATGGATAAGTGATTACCAATTAACGTTGAAGGTGAATGATCACAGTTGTGCCCACCCACTCCAGCTGGCCTATTGAGCATCAGGGCTTCAAGAACATTTTTCCTTCCGCTCAGAGCGAATCAACTCAATAAGGACGAGTACAGCGACATAATAAAACAGCAGAAAAAGGGGAAGGGGAGATGAAAAGGAAATGTTTTTAAAAAAGAAAAGCTGAGAAGCAGTGTAGAATTTCAACTCTCGGGGAAGTCACAAGAGGCTGCGGTACGAGTTTAGATATCGGTAAGGAGAGAGGAGCCCTTAAATGATTCATGTCTATCAAACATCTGCGAAGAAATTCCGTTGTCAGGACCAGCACCTACTGACCTCAGTGTGACCTCACACCGAGGATAATGGAGTTGAGTTACATATCGACACCCCCAAAAAAATCTCTTATTTCAGCTAAATTGAGCGAAAAAAAGGGACGAGATCTTGTGGGTCGAGAGTGCTTCCCCTTCCCCCAACACCCCATCCAATAATCTTATGGCTTTTTGCAAGAGAAGGGGTGTAGGATTTTATTTTCGTACAACACAAAGAAATGTTTCACTGGGGAATGAAAGGCGAATTTTTCTCATCCAAATGGATTGCAATTTCCCTCCATTTAGCACCTGAAGGTAATTAGCTTGAAGAGATTGTGGAGTGAGAAACACGTTCATGGAACATTAACTCTCATACATTCTCCAGTTGCAGTGAATTAATAGGAAAGATTAAAGTTTAAAGAGAGCAAAATGGCACTACCTCATATCCACCTCTCTGTACTACTTACTATCATCCACTAACCTAAACTCTCACTCACTTTCTCTTTCTTCAAAGCACATCTAACCCTAGTCTTTCTCTCAGCCCCTCACGGACCTATTTTATTTATATTATTTAACATATTCAGCTCCAGACTAGATACACTTTTATATGCTTTTAATAAATATTTCCACCAAGACTTGCCTTCAATCTCTGTCCTGCGACGCGTAATATGCTAATTGCTACCCTGACACCCGTTAGTCAGGACAGCATGCTAAGGAAATGTGAATACAAAATGCAATTTCATAAAGGTCTTAATGGTAAATTATCACGCTAGATAACACAGATCTTGTTAATTACACTCCTCTGCTTCTCCAGTATCTAATGTGTTCAGCCCAAATTCCCTCAGGTGCATCTTAGAAAAATCCGCAAGCATTTGCTTAGCAAGATTTTGTTAAGTTTCAAGAGTGCGTACCTCAGATAATCAAATGTGGCCGAACCTTTCAGGGGGAAAAAATGAAATTGAGACATGGGAGAATTTATTGTCCAGAAAATTCCATTCTGCTATCTACTTCAAAGTCCAGTCCTCCTAGCTTCAGAAAATCTATTTCCCACATTTTAATACCCCACATAACAGTCTTCATAATTCATTCGAGTGTGCTAAGCACAGTTTTATTAGATCTGAAACAAATTTTGGTGGGAGATCCTATAGGTCATTAACCATGGAGTAATTTTATCCTTGTTTCCCTAATGATGCCATAATGGCGAGTGAATTTCTTAACTAAAGACCAAAGAACATTCTGAAGGTCAGCTTCATCTGCAAGCTCCTTCAAGCGGTTCTCGAAGAGATTGGAAAGTCGGGCATTTTTGAAGAGTCATTAATAATGTTAAAGCTGAAAGGCTGCCTATTTGCCTTCTCGCTTTGCACCTTTAATTTCATACTTCTTTTTGTGCCTCTCCTGCGGTTGTCCTCATGCAGAAAGATTGGAATATGGAGTGAGGGGCAAAATGGCAGCACAGTGACACACCGCGATCCCAGATGTGATGCCATGATAATTTAAATTTTATGCCTTTGTTATCACTTTAATCATTTTCTTTATTCGTTTTGTCTCAATGATCAGAGAGACACCTGATAGGCAAAATATCAGGGGAACAATTTTTATTTTGAATGTGGTGAGAACTCTAATTAGAATTTGAATTTTGCTGAGCCTTGAAATGGTTGGTACTTTATCCTGATCGCCTTAGATATTGTTCAGAGTCAATCATTTGTCATAGTGCAGCATGCCGGGAAGGTTCCTGTTAATCTGATTTCTTTTTTTTTCTGCTGTCGTTGCAGTTTGGTTAGAGGTACAGGGGCTAAGAAGCAAGAAGGAATGTGCAGAAGCTACCGCTTTCATGCTGCCTCTTTTCTTTTATCCCAGAAGAAAGGCATGTTTTTTTTTAAAATGCCACTCACTCTTCCTCCTGCCCCAGCTGCACTTTGGGGACCCCGATGATTGCCCACTTTAAATAAAAGTTGTCCCCGGTGACAAAGTGTTCCCTCCCACACAGCCTCTGTTGCTCAGTGATGGGGCTCTGTCATAGCCGGTTACGGATAAATGTGTCTTTGGGAGGAAAAGCAATCACGGATCATCATGCTAGTGTTTTATCCGCAAGCTGAGAGCACGGAGGCCTTGCAGACAAATTAGAGCTGACAACCATTAACATTTAGAAATGCACCAATCAGATGTTTTTTTACATTGAGGTGCCATCCTGTGTGTCCTATCTGGTCAAATGGATTATCTTTGTGAAACACTTCAAATTTGACTCCAGGCTTATCGTTTTTGGCCCTTTCTCTCTCTTTTCATTCAGCAACAAGTCTAGCTGGGACAGAAGTACAAATGAATTGGAATAAAAGTTGTCCTAACACGTTGAGAGATTAACAGTGACTACCTGAAGCAGAAATTAGTGTTCTTTTGTTAATGTTAAGTTGCCACTATCTGGTACACGAAATTCAAATGTTCTCTTTGCCCGTCGCTTATCTTGCAAGATTGTACTCACACTGAACTCGGCAAAGAGCACTTACAAATGACCATCAAATCTTTGTATTTAAACAACCTGGTGCTTTAACAAATGACACATCACATTGTGAACAGCCAGAGTTAGATGTACAACAAAATATGGCTGGGTTCTTTTGTACAATGGGTAGCAGAGTGATGATTATCAATAAGCAAACAGATCTGACTGAAACCTGGCGATCGGTGTGTTTAAATTCAGAAAGACACTTTAGATCATTTTTACACGTCTGCTCATGCAGGTAGAGTGTCTAATGCATTTTAGTGCTTGTCGAAATCTCACCACTCGTTTCTAGTAGGCTGGATATTCATCTTCAGCATTCACCCCTGTACATGGCCCAGACCTTAGCCCTGGTTCTTATCTGTCCTGGTGCCCCTGATTGCCTGCTTTGTGAATATGTTAAGAAGTTGTCTATTGAAGTAAAGTTTGCGGCCAATTTCACAAGTTCATTTTATTCCTTGGGTAACTCATTTCCTAAAGTTTGTCACGTAGCATCACAGTGCGGAGGTGAGGAGAAATGTTTTTACGCAGTAGGTTATTACAATATGGAATGCACTGTCTGAATAACATACATCCCAAGGCACGGATGTGTAATTGGACAAAAATTGACACCAAAGCACATGGAGAGATTTTGGACTGGCAGCCGAAAACATAGTCAAAGAGGTAGGTTTTAAGTGGTCTTTTTAAGGAGAAGGGAGAGGAGAGGCAGTTTAGGGAGGGAATTCCAGAGTTTAGGGCCAAGGCAGCTGAAGGCACAGCTACCATTGGTGGGGTGCATAAAGTGGGTGTTGCTCAAGGGGCCAGAGTTGGAGGAATGTAGAGTTTTTGGAGAGTTGTAGAGCTGGAGGAGGTTACAGAGATAGGGAGGGGCAAGGCTATGTAAGAATTTGAACACAACGGTTTGAATTATCAAACTGTGACGCTGAAAGCTTGAAAAGGAAAATTTGCAGTGTGATGGGGAAAAATCAAGGGAGTGCGACTAATTGGCTTGTTCTTTCAAAGAGGTGACACAGACACGATGGGCCGAATGGCCTCCTTCTGTGCTGGATGGTTCTATGATTTGGGAGGATATATTTAGGTTCCTTTTGGGTACGTCAAGATGAGGGATGTTACTGCAGAACAGTGGACCAAACTTGCATTTGTATAGTGCTCTTCACATTCTCTGTGGAAGTAGAGAGTTCTGGCCCATTTCTGGAATGGTTTTGAATGGTTATTATATTTAGCATGGAGAGAAGACAGTCTGACTCCACTTGGTCAATGTCTTCTGCACATGTGATGGGTGGGAAGGGAGGAGAGTTCAAGGTAGCAGCAGCCCATACTTCCCTTGCAGAATCCAGAGTAGCACTCCTCTCCTTCTTACATAACAGAAAGCATATCCCTTACACAGGGCATGCCCGTGCAAGTGTAGGGATCCTACCCCTCCGCTTCAGATGCTGGGGGCTAAGATTAACCCCAATGCTTCTGTGCAGAAAGAATTATCTCTCACTCATGAATGGGATGTCCCACTTCATTTACCTGCTGCAAATGGAGTCTCCGCCCAATAGTTCCTTGACCATGTCAGGCAAAAAGCAAGATCCCTCTGGGTAGAATACACCTCAGGTGCTGACAGCCCTGCCCAAACTCAAGGCAATTTGTGACTTCCCAATCCTTAATGCTGTAACTGGGAAGCCAGTATAGGGCCTATTGTGACCAGAACACATACTAGCTGCAGAATCCCTGCTGGGGTCGAAGATGGAGTCTATCAACCTACTCGATCTCTCAAGCTACAAAACATCGGTTAGGCCATAGTTAGCTAACAGTGTACAGTTTCGGACATCCCATTATTGAAAGAACATTAGAGACACAAAGAGTGTAGAGTGTAGGTTCACTAGGGTGGAGCCAGGGATAGGAAGCATTAAATATGAGGAAAGACTTGAGATACTAGGGCTATTTCCACTGGAGCAGAGATGGCTGAGCGGGGATTTAATAGAGGTTTTTAATATAATGAAGAGATTTGATGAAGTGAACAGGGAAAGACTATTTCTTCTGGTTCTTCTGGGAAGTAAGTAACAAGATATCATCAATTTAATGTTGTCACTGAAAGAATTAAGAGAGAGATTGGAAGAAATTTATTTACCAAGATCTTTGGTAGACTTTTGAATGCTTTTCCACAGGGAGTGGCTGAGGCAGAGACCACGGCATCTTTTAGGGAAAATAAGATCAATATTTGAACCAGATGAAGAGACAGGACTATGGGGAGACAGCAAGGCAGTGGAATTCATTTTGGATGTGTTAGCAAAGAGACAGCACAGATATGATAGGCTGAATAGTCCCTTTTGTGCTATAAAATACCATATTTATTTTGCTGTTTTCCCTTGTCCAGCCTGTCCTTTTGTAGGATATCAGAGAACGTAGAGAAGCAGCCCCTCTCTGTAGCAACTCTATTAATCTGGAAAAGGCCCAAGCTCTTCGGCAAGGTATTTTTCACACTATTAACCTGCCTTCTGTCAGTTCTCTTACCCATTTCCCCACCGCTTCCAATGTCGCTGACCTTTGGTGGTGTCCAGTCTCACAGGTGTTGGAATTCCTCTGGTAATTCAACCAACAGCCATCTTCATGTGTGAGTTTAGGCAAATGCGTGTTGGCTGGCTATTCGACTGTGAGGAGCGTGAAGCCGAGCCAATCCGATCACCTCACCCAAAGCCCATGCACTACTCCCAGCAGGAGTTCCTGGAGAGTGCGCAGGAGCAGGAATCCTGGTTGATTTTCCCCTATTCAGCTCAGAGACACTGAGATTAATTATCATGGTCAAACTGCTGACTAAGCAGAAATTAGTTAACACAGAATAAACGAACATTTGAACTGATCTGGTCTGGGGACTCATGTTTCTTTGGGGTTTTTTGGGAAGAATAATGTTGAAATGCTAATGGCAGATACTGACCTGTTTAAACGATTAAACAAAAATGTTTTATTCCTTCTCGGCCAGTGGGAAATGACAGAATCCTTGTTGAGTCTAATGGTGGGTCCATTTCTGAATTCTTGTTTCTCTACTGATAGGTCAGTGTATATATCCCTGCTGGTCTGATGGTGGGTATTATAAATCTAGTACTTGCCTTAAATAATCTTTCAGGTACAGTGGTGATGGCCAATAAGTGGTCTCAGCACCTTATGTCAAGGAGTGCGCCCAATCTGCCCACTATCTAATTATACAATAGTGTAATCCAGGCGTGTTACAACAGAGTCCCCTTGAGATCTGAAGTCATTTTCACATCACCTCTTCATTCTATTCGAAGGTGGGCTGAGCCATTTGATGGGATGAGGCCAACTACAAATCACCAACAAGATAAACAACTTGCACTTATGTAGCACCGTGCATATCTTCCAAGATGCTTTACAGCCAATGAAGTACTTTTGACATGTAGTCACTGATGTAATGTAGGAAACATAGCAGCCAATCTGTACACAGCAAGCTCCCACAAACAGTATTGTGATAATGACCAGGTAACATTTCAGTGATGTTGATTGAGGGATAAATATTGGTCAGGCCACGGGGGAAAACTCATCACAATAGTGTCATGGGATCATTTACATCCAGCTGAGAGGGCAGGTGGGGCCTTGGTTTAATGTAACATCTGAAAGATGAGATAAATGCAAACTAGTATATAGATGCATTTAAAGGGAAGCTAGATAACTATATGAAGCAGAAGGATATGGGATATATTGATAGGATTAGATGAAATAGCGTGGGAAGAGGCTTGTGTGGACTATAAACATTGGCATTAACCAATTGGGCTGAATGTTCTGTTTCTGTGTTGCAAAATTTTATGTAGTTGTAGTCAAAGCAAATTTCACTTCGTACAATCTGACTTCTACTTGGAAAATGGGAAAAAATAAACCACACATCCCGTCCCTGTCATTAACTGACTCACTTGTTTTTGACATAATCTTTATTTCCAAACAGCTTCTAAAAGGTAAAACTTGACATCCTACATCATTAGCTTCCAACTCTTGGCCGGAGTTGGTGTCTGTAATATTCTGAGAATTATTAAGGCTTAATACAGAATATATAAGAGTCTGACAGTTGAAGTAACGGGAGTTTATTGAACATGTCTCGGATCTAGGGTTACCTCTACACATCTCCAAGAGGTTCTGTACAGATTACATTACATCACTTCCTGTAATGATGCACACAGTCTATTTACATAATCTGCCCATTAATAACCCAATATCCACTATATTACATTATACTAATGGGCGGCACAGTGGCGCAGTGGTTAGCACCGCAGCCTCACAGCTCCAGGGACCCGGGTTCGATTCTGGGTACTGTCTGTGCGGAGTTTGCAAGTTCTCCCTGTGACCGCGTGGGTTTTCACCGGGTGCTCCGGTTTCCTCCCACAGTCAAAGACTTGCAGATGATAGGTAAATTGGCCATTGTAAATTGCCCCTAGTGTAGATAGGTGGCAGGGAATATGGGATTACTGTAGGGTTAGTATAAATGGGTGGTTGTTGGTCGGCACAGACTTGGTGGGCCAAAGGACCTGTTTCAGTGCTGTATCTCTAAATAAATAAATAAACTACATCTACCCCCAGGTCTCCAACTTCTCGTTTCAGATTGACAATCTTAGTGGAATTTTCACAACTCCGAGATAATGAGTTCTTCTTTCTTTCAAAGGGATTTGAGGTTTTGAGTCTTCTAGTTCCTCCTTCTGACTCTGCAGTGCTTGAGTAAAACTGTTGGATGACTCAAGTTCTTCATTTGGGTTGTCCTCTTTGTTGATGGCTGACTGCAGCATCACTGGTTCATCAAACCTTTGAGATGATTGGTTATCCTCTATTTGCTGCTTCTTTGATATTACCACCTTCTGTTTCTTCTTATCATCCCTTGGTCAGTGTGGACAATGTATGATGGTGGATATAGTGATTGTTTGATCACTTTTCCATCCTGATTTCTGGTCTTTTACTGCCATTTTTCCCTTTCGTTTTCTTAACAAATTCAATGGAGTCTGCTACTCTGGAGGTCGGACTCCCCCTGTCTGCTTGATCAACCGATCAGTTAAACCTTCTAACCTCTGCTTGCCTGCTCAACTGAACCACTTTCATTAACATGAGATCATCCTTCGACTGTAGATGATCTGAAAGGGCATCGTCTAATACAACGACCACAATCCTATCTCTAATCAGCACTTCCCATAAGCTGCCGTACTCACAATCCTCAGCAAGTTTGTACAAGTTATTGATAAATGAATCAATGCTCTCCCCTTTCTGCTGAGTATGCTGATTAAATTTGGTGCCTTCCACGATGACATATTTTCTGACATTAGAGTAAGTCTCAAGTACCATAATAACTTCTTCATATGCAGCCTTTTTTTCATCTATGCCTTGAGTAATGAGGATGTTGTCTGCACAGTCCCCCATAGCATACAATAGTGTACTGACCTGCTCCTTGTCTGGATTCTGCGTGAGACCCGATGCAATACAATAACTTGCAAACCTCCAGACCCATTTCGGCTACACCTCGGCTTGGTTCAGTCCAACTACTTTTTCGAAGTACTCCGGTAGAGGTCGAGATTTCTCCATCTTCTCTTTAGTTTACCGTGTTGTATGATCTCTTTAAGAGTGATGTCCCTTTAAGAACTAAGTATGTTAATGAGGTAAGTACCAGGATGTAATCATGTAACTAGAAGCCATGGTCACACTGCACAGTAAAGCACCCTGGACAAAGGTTCTGCATATAGTTTGCTCTGTATTGTATGCACTGGTTTAACTGTTAATAAACCTTCTAGAGATCTTCAAGGAACTGGAATCCATGTACCTCATTGTGTTGCTGAAAATAACACAAAGAAACTCATGATATGGTGGCAGCGTGAAAAGACAAGCTATAAGTTTGAAGACCACGGGTACAACAGCAAACAAAATTTAACATCAGTACAGAAAACAAGAGAAAATTTGAAGCAACACGTGAAGAAAATTTAAAACAAGTAACTGAAAGGAGTGAAAGAGAGCACCATACCTTAGAAGCCTGAGAAAAGCTCCATAGAATGGAAAAGTGGCTGAAAAGCAAGTGAACGGGTGAGTCATTGTGTCGATGATCGAGAAATCCTGGTTAATAAAAACTTTACAGAGTTGAAAAAAAATTGTTTTCTAAAGGCTCCATGTGGGCAAGAGAAAAAAAAGAGGGGAAACCCCTGAAAAGCGTGCAAAATGAAAAAAAGTCTGATAGTGAAAGAAAAGTGCAGGAAACCCCCCAAACACAGCAGTGTCTCAATTAAAGCAGTCAAGCTGAAAAAATAATTAAACCAGTCAAGCGTGAAGAAGATAAATAAACTCTAACAAAAAAAAAGCAAATGGGAAAACCCTTGAACTGCCTATCGAACAGCTGTGTAAACATCGAAGCAAAGTGCTGAAAGAGAAAAAAACAAAGAACACTGTCAAGCACCTGTTACACTCCATCAAACAGCTAGCCTGAAAAAATTTCTTAAAGGGGGAACAGCGCAGAGTTAATAGAACAAGTTTTAAAGCAAGTTTTAATCTACAAATAGAAAGGTCTTAATATGTACAATGCTGAAGGCACACACAGAGCTGAACAAAGTTAAATATAGAGCAGAAAGCAAAAGGACAGCAGATGGATGGATATCAAATTTCCCAGCATTAACTGGAAGGCCATTGATATCCTATCCAAGTTCAAACTTTTTAAACAAAGAACGCAGTTATGCTTCATAGACCAAACGGTTTCAGAACAAAGCTGTAAAAATACTGATAGCAGTTGGAAATGAGGGGTTATACAGAATCAATACCTCTGACTTATCTGATGAGGGCCAGAAAGACCCCATGGAGATATGTAAAGTGCTAGAAGATCAGCTTCAGGTAAGAGTGAATTTTAGAATTCATCGGCTGAAATTGATGTCCTACAGGCAACAGTCACGGGAATCAATAGATCAATTCATCAGTAGATGCCGTGGTAAGGGCAATGAATGTGATTTTTCAGAAACGGAGCTGTCGGAGCAAATAATGGAGCTGGTGATTGTCTCAACACCTATTGAAGCATTTCAAAAAGACCTCTCGGGGAAAAAAGAAAGGTCACAGAATCAATGCGCTGCTTGAAGATGGCAGGAATTACAAAGTCATTGTAGCTGGACAACAGCATCTGCTCGCATTAGGTGCAGCTGAAAGTATTGGCACAGTAACCATGTCACTAAAAGCAAGCAAGCTGTGTGGTAAGTGTGGTTTGTCCCACTCATCACAAAGTTGTCCTGCATTTCAACATCTATGCAAGGCGTGCGGTGCAAAAGGACACTGGGCCCACCTATGCAAGAAATCTGGCTCCAAAGACGCGGCCAGGAGTCACAATAGGACACAAACAAACAGAAGTCAGATGCAGCAACCTGGCAACAGCAGCAAGGAGAGCGCCAGAGACCTGCATAATCGCAAGCCGATACGTGAAGTCCACAGCAAAATAGATCTGAGACAAGACTCAGAGTGGAGCGATTCTCATCCAGAAGACGAGCAGGTGTTTCACATTGTGAACCTGACACATTGTGTTGATGAAGTCAAACAACAGGAAGCTTTTGCTACGATTAATATCATCTGCCCAAAGAAAGTTGGCAAATATACACTCAGGACTAAGATTGGCACGGGAGCTAGTGCAAATATCCTACCAGTCTGAATCCTGAAGGATATGTACCGGGGTTGTTGGAAATGAACTAGCAATGCAATGCAGCTATGGCAAGTTGGCATGGAAACCACAAATATTTTACCTGGTAAATATGAGCAGACCAGCAGTGGCAGGACTACCCACATGTAAAGACCACAACTTCGTAACTATCCATGAGATTACCAAGGTACCCATTACAGCAGAAGAGACCAAGGGTACCCACATTCAGTCAGTCCAGGACCTACAACAAATGTACCCAGACAGGTTCGACGCCATAGGCAATTTCAAAGGCGATGTTGTACTGCACCTCAGAGAGGATGCACTCCCTGTGTCCAACCCCCTGATGTTTGAGATTGAGTCACAGTTCTTCCAAGATCTCAGTGGGTCTGATTTGGAGAGTATTCGCCCCTTCTCAGAGATGCCACCCCAAGAGAATGAAGATTGACATTGTAACCATTGAGAAGCAAAGGCTGGCAATGGGGAGCATTGCCAAAGGCGAAACCTCCAAGGACCAGAACCCACTCGCAGACTGACCAGCATTAAACGGTGCAGTCTGGAAATCCAGCAACAGCACAACTATGCCGCACCCTCACCTCTGCTCTCCAGAGAACCACCAGTACCTAAACAAGTCAGAATGGACAGGTACATCCATGAGGCCAAGTCCTCCTCCCCCGACAAGTCCATCACCTTGAGCGCCAGCCCTTCGGATGCAGATGATGAGGAGAGGAGAAGGGCACACAATGTTCTGAAGAGGCAGAGGAGGAATGAGTTGAAGCATCGTCTGTTGGCTCTTCGAGATGAGGTGCTACAACTTTCCAAGAATGACAAGATCTCAAACATGGTCATCTTGAGAAAAGCAACAGAGTATGTTAGCGGGCTGAAGGCTGAGCAACAGAAACTGAATGCAGAGAGGGAGAAACTTCAGAAAAAAACAACAGCTTAAATGCAAGTTCTCCAAGATGCAGGAGACATTGCTCAAAAAACAAGGGAGAATGAAGATCATGCATGACCGACATGCAGTGACAAAACAACAGGACAACAACAAACACATTGACAACATGTCGACAAACCAAAAACAGCCAAGGGTGAAATTCGCATCCCCAGAAGGTTATACTTGTAACAAGATCTGGAAGAGTTGTCAAACCACTGAAACGATATATGGACACTTAGCTTCTGCACTCATAAATTTCACAATTCCTATCTTTATACTTGTAAATTTTATAATCTCTAACCCTGTATAATTAATTTTGATATTATCCAATTTTATATGCTTTTACTTGTAGCGTACGAGACTTATCTTTGGAAAGAAAGGGGATGTTTTATGAATGTTTTAAGAGTGATGTCCCTTTAAGAACTCAGTATGTTAGTGAGCTAAGTACCAGGATGTAGTCATGTGACTAATAGCCATGGTCACACTGCACAGCAAAACCCCAGACAAAGGTTCTGTATATAGTTTGCTCTGTATTGTATGCATTGTTTAGCTGTTAATAAACCTTCTAGAGATTTTCAAGGAACTGGAATCCATGTACCTCATTGTGTTACCTAAGATAACACAAAGAAACTCATGACATACTGCTACCACCATATAATATTCTGATAATTATTAAGGCTTAGTACAGAATATATGAGAGTCTGACAGTTAAAATAACGGGAGTTTATTGAACATGTCTTGCATCTATGGGTTCCTCTACAACTCTCCACGAGGTTCTGTACAGGTCACATTACATCACTTCCTGTGATGATGCAGACAGTCTATTTGCATAATCTGCCCAGTAACAGCCCAATGTCTACTATATTACATTATGCTACAGTGACGCGCAGTCCTTTGTTCAAAATCTGACTGCCTCTGGCTAGGAGTTTCCCTGACTTCCTCTGTTACTTCTGATATCAGGGGCAGAGGGGCAATGTCTCTGACACCCGCCCCATGCAGCGATTTGCCAGCAAGCGTGTCAACCAAACCACCTCCCCCCTCTCCCAGGTGTATATTCTCCATGGACACCTCAGTATATGCCCATATGAATAGAACAGTCCTCACCATAGTGTGTGTGATTATGTGGCTGAAATAAGAAAACAAACTGCTTAACCTCCCTGCCCATCCTGCGATGAGATGGTAGATCCTTGCTGTAGCAGCATGAACTGGACTGTGAGACATAACACCCCCTCCCACAAACACACCCCGCACCCCCCAAACTGGGCCATTCACTTTCAATGAACAGTGCAAATTTAAGCAAAAGTCTTAACCATAACGCAATCCCCAAATCCTTTTCGCAAAGAAAGAAAAATGCGAAAAATTATTAAGCTGTGACAGTTGATAATTGTGTGACAGTGAATCAGTGGTGTAAATCTTCAAACTGATTAGGTATTGTGTAATTCTACCCCTTGTCCGAATGTGCTGACCATGCCTGATTTCACTGAGTCAACTTTACTTGCGTGGTATGGGTGGGCTCTCAGGCCACATTGAGCCTGGCACCAGGAGCTCGTCATAGAATTACATAGAATGTCCAGCTCAGAAAAAGGTCATTTGGTCCAACTGTTTATGTCAGTGTTTAGTCTCCTCCCACCCCTCGTCTTCTAACTCTATCAGCATATCTTTCTATTCCTTTCTCCCTCGTGTGTTTATCTAATTCCTCTTAAATGCATTCATGCTATTCACCTGAAACATTCTTTGAGGTAGTGAGTTAGACATTATCACCGCTCTTTGGATAAAGAACTTTCTACTGAATTCTCTATTGGATTTATTGGTGACTATCTTATATTTATGGCCAGCTAGTTTTGGTCTCCCCCACAAGTGGAAACATCGGAGGTGGAATGGAAAACTGTATGCAGCTGCAACCAGCTTTTGCAAGTGGTGATGGATATATTTATGGGATGCAGCCACTTAAAGGTAAATGGTAATTTATGGACATAATTAAGTATGGACTAGAGTCATATACAGGCCAGACCAGCCAGACGTCAATCCATGATGTGCTGAGGCAGGAGCAGAGGCGGGCAATGTTATGGAAATGGAAATAGGTAATCTTAGTGATAACAACATCAACTTATATTTATACAGTGACTTTAACACAATAAAATTTCCCAAAGTGCTTCACAGGAACGTTGTAAAATAAAATATGGCATTGAGTCACATAATATTAGGGCAAATGTCTGATAGCTTGGTCAGAGAGGTAGGTTTTAAGGAGAGTCTTAAAGGAGGAAAGAGAGGGAGAGAGACAAAGAGGTGTAGGGAGGGAATTCCAGAGCTTAGTGTCCAGGCAATTGAAGGCGTGGCCACCAGTGGTGGAGCAATTAAAATCAGGGATGCTCAAAAGGCCAGAATTAGAGGAGCGCAGATATCTCGCAGTGTTGTGAGGCTGGAGGAGATTAGGAAGGGGAGAGGCATTGCTTGACTGGGAGCCAATGCAAGCCAGCGAGCACAGGAGTGATAGGGAAATGGGAATTGGTGCAAGTTAAGACATGGACAACAGAATTTTGGACGACCTCAAGTTTACGGAGGGTAGAATGTGGGAAACCAGCATTGGAATGCATTGGAATAGTCAAGTCTAGAGGTAACAAAGGCATGAATGAGGGTTCCAGCAGCAGATGAACTGAGTCAAGGGCGATGTCAAAGCAATATGATGGAAGTGGAAATAAGTGGTCTTAGTGATGGCATGAATATGTGGTCGGAAGCTCATCTCTGGATCAAACGTGACACCGAGGTTGTGAGCAGCTTGGCATAATCTCAGACTACTGGCAGGAAGAGGAATGGAGTCAATAGCCAGGGAACGGAGTTTGTAGTGGGAGCTGAAACGATGGCGTGGATATGTTCATCTCAAGTAAAATTCAATGCTAAGCTTGCAAACAGTCTGGTGCTATCTCAGACAGTTTCCCGGGAGAGGGATGGATTCGATGGCTAGGGAATGGAGTTTGTGGACGGAACCGAAAATAATGGCTTTGGTTCATTGGAAGAAATTTCTGCACATCCACTACTGGATGTCGGACGAGCAGTCTGACAATTTAGAGCCAATGCAAGGACTGAGAGAGGTGGTGGTGAGGTAGAGTTGGAGATCGTCAGTGTACATGTGGAACCTGACGTTGCATTTTCAGTTGATGTCACTAAGGGGCAGCCTTGGAGGGGGCCAAGGATAGATCCTTGGAGGACACCAGAACTAACAGTGTGGGGGCAGGAAGAGAAGTCATTGCAGATGATTTTCTCACTATGACTACATAGGTAAGATTCCAGCAAGGCAAGTGGAGTCCCACCCAGCTGGACGACAGAGGAGGTGCATAGGTGGAGGATAATGTGGTCAAATATGTCAAAGGCTGCAGACAGGTTGGGAAGATTGAGGAAGGATTGGCTATCTTTGTTGCAGTCATATAGGATGACACTTGTGACTTTGATAAGAGCCATTTCAATACTGTGACAGGACAGAAATATAATTGGAGTGGTTCAAACATGGAGTTACGGAGCAGATGGGCACTGATTTGGGAGATTTGTTCTTTGCAAGGACCAAGGGTTAGTTTTTTGAGAGAGGTGATGACAGTAGATCTGAAGAGAAGAGGGACAGTACTTCAGGAGACAGAACCGTTAACAATATCAGGAAAGTTAGGTGGTGTGCAGTTTATTGGGAATAGGTTGAAGGAGCAGGAGGTGGGACTCATGGCCAGGATGATCATGGAGATGGCATGAGGGGAGATAGTACAGAAATTGGAGAAAGATTCAAGTTCAGGGCTAGGCCAGAGGTGGACGTCTGGCTCAGTAGGCATGGGGAAGGGAGGGAAATGGCAGAGGTAGCTGAATGGATGTTCTCAATTTTAGTAACCAAAAAATCCATGAGCTCCCCACACTTCTTGTTGGATCTAATTTTAGGTTATGCTCCCTTGTTCTATACTCCATCAAAAGAATTAGTTTACCTCTATTGACCCTATCAATTCCTTTAATCATCTTAAACACTCTGTAATTTTATACATTCAAGGAAGTATATGAAGAATGGTCAGGTGTATTAGGGTACTGGTGAACTGCTAACATTTATAGAATTGTACCCCAGCGAAAACCTTCAGGAAAAGAGGGGGAGATTAGGCAAATTGGAAAAAAAAGGTAGAGGTTATTTGATGTAATAATCTTGTACATGGTGACATTCACTGTCTAAACCAGCATTCGAAGTGTAAGCTGCTAATGCACCAAACGTGAGTAAGAGTCAACACCTTCAGGAGAGGGATTCAGAAACTTTTTTTTTTAAAGTAAGCAACAAACACATATAATGAGTGTTACGGATTCGATATGAAGAATAGGACAGATGCTCCGCTATTCAATACAAGCATGGCTGATCCTTGGCCTCAACTCCACTTTTTCGCCTGCTCCCCACATCCCTTGATTACACTAAGATGTACCTGTGTCTTTTCTTATCTGCTTGCTCATGTCACTATTGTATTAGTCCTTTGCTTTCTTTCTGTAGGGTTAGTTGTGGCTCTGCCATTATGTCTTGTGTCTTCCTATGATATGCTGTCCTTCAACCTTCAGAGTGGAAGAGTCTGAAGCAGTCATTTTAGGCACGGGAATGGAACAAACCAGCACCCATGGGGCTCTTAAATTTAGCTATGAATTTAGTGCCAGTCAAGGTTCTTACTTGGAAACTGAGCTCAAGTTGCAGTCTGGGCTGGCCATCAAAACCAGGACTCAATGGATTCACCTTTGATAGACCAGGAACCAAAACTGTAGGCAACCATGGCCCTATTGCATTTCTTTCACCTCTTGAGTTTGAGGTAACATCTGATGATGTGTAATATTTGGCAAGTCTCACCTGAAAGTACTCCAGAAAGGACAATCCTGATTAGGACTGATCTCTTGAAAGGAATATGAGGTTTGGTATATTGCAAGAGCTAATTGGGACAGACTCAAGTAGGGAGTTACTGGCCTTAAATATATGCTGATGTGCCAACTGCTTGATCTAGACCTCAGCCATAGGAATATAGGAACATGAGAATAGAAGTGGGGCATTTAGTCCCTCAGGCCTGTTCTGCCATTCAATGAGATCAGGGCTGATCTGCGACCTAACTCCATGTACTCACTTTTACCCCATATCCCTTAATACATTTTGCGAACAAAAATTTATGAATCTCAATTTTAAAATTAACAATTGATCCAGCAATTTTCAGAAGAGAGTTCCAAACTTCTACCACCCTTTGCATGAAGAAATGTTTCCTAATTTCACTCCTGAAAGGTCTGGCTTTAATTTGTAGACTATGCCCCCTAGTTCTAGACTCCCCAGCTAGTGGAAGTAGTTTCTTTCTATCTACCCTATCTGTTCCCCTTAATAATTTGAAAACTTTGATCAAATCACCCCTTAATCTTCTAAATTCCAGGAAGTACAACCGCAGTTTGTGTAATCTCTCCTTGTAATTTAATCCTTGGGGTCCAGATATCATTCTAGTAAATCTACACTGCAATCCCTCCAAGGCCAATATATCCTTCCTAAGGTGTAGTGCCCAGAACTGCTCACAGTGCTCCAGGTGTGGTCTAAGCAGGGGTTTGTATAGCTGAAGCATGACTTCTACCCCTTATATTCTATTCCTCGAGATATAAAGGACAACATTGCATTAGCCTTTTTTGATTAATTTCTATACTTGTTCCAGGACCAGACATACCATCCAAGTAGCTGCAAATTGCTTTTGAGTTTCCGACGCTGGTTGTTAGGGATGCAATGTAACAATGACAAACATGTGAAAACGCCTTGGAAGATAGGAGAACCTAGAGGCCAGAGAAAGCCATCTCAATGTGAGAACTCTCAGACAGCTCAAAGGATTAATGTGTGTTAGTCAACTCTACGTCCTTGCTGTCTCTCGTCTGAAGAAGGATGGACTCATATGCCACACCTACATGAGTTAGGCAGGGATTGTATATGCCATGTTTGCTCAAAAGATTGACAGAATTCAATGTCCTCTACCAATCGTGCCATTTGTAGTTCTACATACCAATCATGTTTATCTGGATTAAGCTCAAGTTAAACAAGGCCCCCAGAGTTTAAAATGAAACTGATAAAAGTACTGACTCTGATAGACCATAAACACAGTCTCTATCAGAAGAAATGTTTACTCCCCTTGTTCATTTGTTTCAATTGCCCCTGTCAAGCAATGTTATCTCATCTAAGTTGAAAGCAGCAAATATCATGTCTACTATCAGCAAGAGATATATGTCACACTCCAAAAACTAACGACCTGTCAAAGCTAATGGAAACATAGTGAATGTTGAACCATTTCAATTGCAACAACCTCCTCTGCAGTTAACAGTTATGCTTCTGCACAACTTGATCTAATGTTCAATTCTCCCAATCTTCTGGTCAGCAACTTATGTGCTTTTCTTGGTGCTCAACATGGAGTTAAAATAGCCGCCTTCAACCTTTACCGAGAATTCGTTAGACCTGTGCTACAGGAAATTTTATGAAACCTTATAAAGAACCATAGTTTTCCAGAAGACCCTGGCTTCATTTGTTACCATTTTGTTGACATCAAGCATTGTGGTCTAGTGGATAGAATTCAAAATAATCTGAACCATTATCCTTGATTGGCCAAAGCATAACAGTTTGAGTCTACATTTGATAACGCATACATTAGAATAGGAAGCAGACTGAAGAGCAAATGGATAAGGATCTAATTATTGCCATTCACTGAAAGTCTCCATCTAAAGCAAAGACATTAGAGCATCAACAACTTACAGAAGGAAATTTGGACAAGTGACTCAAAGCTTGATCAAACAGGTAGGTTCTAATGAGTGTCTTAAAAGAGCAGAGAGAGGTGGACAGGTGTAGGTAGGGATGGAATTTCCAAGCTTAGGGCTGAGGCAGCTTAAGGGACAGCCATCAATGGCGAAGTGTAGGAAGTATGAGATAGACAAGAGGCCAGAGTTAGAGGAATGCAGAGTTCTCGAATGGTTGTAGGACTGGAGGAGGTGACAGTGATAGGGAGGGTGAGACCATAAAGGGATTTGAACATGAGAATTTTAAAATTGAGCTGTTGCTAGGCCAGGAGATAATGTAGGTCAGCAAGCACAGGGTTATTGGGTGAACAGGACTTAACAGTAAAGATCATTAGCTACTCAAATGGATGTCAAGGACATTTGATTACCAGGTGCTATCATTGTTCCAGACCATTCGTGCAGCCACATTTGTAATATTCTGTATGGTGTATTTTGGACTTCCTATCATCAGAAAGGTATGGAGAAAGATTTCCTCATCTCACAACTGTAATGAAATAGGAAACAGGTGCATAACAAGGCTTTCACAAAGTTGCTACAAATGCCAACTAGAGAGAATCTCCACTTATTGATTAAACAGAGTTCAGAGAAGAGTGGCAGAGTTGGTTCCAGGGCTTAAGGCACCGAGTTATGAAGATGGAACCATGTTCTATAGATGGCTCCATGTTACGTTATAGGTTTTATACACGGGGCACTGACTATAAAGGCAAAAATTTGTACAAGATACTGGTTAGGCACATTTTAAGTATTGTGTGCTTGTCAATGCAGCCCCAAGAAAGGGACAGTGAAGATTCACTACAATTATGGAGAATTAAATATATGAAGAAAGGCATAATCAACCTTGTAAAAGAAAGGACAGATTTCCAAGGTGTGTTATACTGTGTAACATCATTATATAATACAGGGGTGCTACACAATGTAATGCACAATGAACCATTATATAATACAGAGGTGTTAAACCATTTGGCAAAGGGTCGTAGAACAACATGTATTATTATATAATCCATGCGATGCTTTATTATAGAATAGAGGGTTATTTTATAAAATAACACACAATATATTAACATAGGCTTTTTTATACCAAGATTGCTGCCATTGTATTTGGCCAATTTGGCAGGTCATTCAAAGTATTTGCCATTGATCATTGAAACAAACCATCACATTCAATTCAAAACCTCTTAGGTGGTTGAGAGCAAGGGACAATGATTCTTGATTGTCAGCCGTGTCTAAGGTCAACACTTTGGCCAGCCCTGTGTATAAGGGCAGGACCGATCATTCTTTGCAAAGGACAATTCTGTGACGGGGTCTGCAACTGTGGATGTATAGGGGGATCCCATGCTAGGATCAGCAGTGAGAAACTGGGTTAGTGTAACTTCACGCTTGTGTTTCACCACATGGTGTGTGACATTTTCAAATTTCATTTTGCATTGACAGGAGACTCGGAGACAAGTGTCTTTACTGTTTTGATATATACAGAGAAAGATCATAATTAGATTCTTGTATCATGTGCTGTTTTGCACTGAATATTATTTATTTACCTCTTCTATGTTAAATAAATTGTTGTTTGTTTTATAGCTTGAGACTTGGTCTGATAGAGTGTACGTTCCATCAGACTATTGAAGATGTGGTACATTTCAGTTTGCCAGTGCGCAGTGCACAATGGCAAGTGTTCTGTGTTTGATCCCAGGGTCTCATCTGGCCCATCTGGACGAAACTGGTCAAGGTAAAAGTTAAAAGAAAGCGGGTCAATTTCCCACTCCGTTTCCTCTCCATTGCGACTGCGATACTGGCGAGTGGCCTTTTGGGCTGCTTGATGTTCAACTGCCAGCAGTCAGCCACCTGCCTCTTCCTGTCCCTTTCAGAAGGGCGGCTGAATGTAAATGAGTCCCAGCCATTAAAGATTGGCCAGGCCTCCAGTTGTTGTTCTTGAGTGGGCCAGAAGCCTACGCAGCCGGAATCCCACTGCGGGTTATAACACTGCAGCTGGGCAGGTAAAGACACAGCCCGAATCATAAAGGGACGTGGCAGATGAAATTCAATGCAGAAGAGTGTGATATGATACATTTTGATAGGAAGAATGAAGAGAGACAATACAAGTGAATTGGTACAATTTCAAATGGGGTGCAGAGACACCCGGGTGTTTGTGCATAAACCTTTGAAGGTGGCAGGACAGGTTAACAACGAAGTTAATTAAAAAGCATGAGGAATCCTTGGCTTTATAAATAGAGGCAAAGAGTACAAAAGCCAGGAAGTTATGCTGCAGCTATATAAAAAAACTCGTTCGGCTCCAGGTGGAATATTGTGTCCAATTCTGGACCATACTTTCGTGAGCACGTGAAGGCTTTGGAGAAGGTACAATAGAGATTTCCTCGAATGGTTCCAGGGATGAGGGATTACAGTTACGTGAATAGAGTTCTGATGAAAGGTCACAGACCTGAAACGTTAACTCTATTTCCCTCCCCACGGATGCTGCCAGACCTGTTGAGTATTTCCAGCATTTTCTGTTTCTTTTCCAGATTTCCAGCATCCGCAGTATTTTGCTTTTGTGTTAGGATTTGGAATTCACTTGCTGATAGGGTGATGGATACAGATTCAATCGTGGCCTTCAAAAGGGAATTGGCTAAATACAAGAAGGAGACTAAAATTGCAGGGATATGGGGAAAGGGTGTGGGACTAACTGGATTACTCTTTGAAAGAGCCAGCACAGACTTGATGGGCAGAATGACCTCCTTCTTTACTGAACTATTCTGTGATTTATGATTCTATGAGGGGTCAATAACACTGCACCTGAATCAAATCTTTAGCATAACATCCCAAAACTGTCTCTTTGTCTTTTAACGTTTCAAAGTTTCCTCCAGCATTGTCTGTCCTCTGTCAGGATAAAACCCAATTTTTTTTTGCAAAATTAGCATCAGTTCAGTGCCATGGTTATGTTAATGGACTAGTAATCGAGAGTCCTGGCCTAATTATCCAGAGAATGCGAGTTCAAATCCCACTGTGGCACTTTAAAAAGTTGAATTCAGTTTTAGAAAAGCTAGAAGTGACCATGAGGCTGTTGGATTGTCATAAAAAAATCCAGTCGGTTCACCTCATGTGATTTAAGGTAAGAGACCTGCCATCGTTGCCCGTTCTGGCCTATGTGTGACTCCAGTCCTACACCAACATGGATGACTCTTAACTGCCCTCTGAAATGATCTAGCAAGTCGCTCAAGGCCAGTTCTCAAGAATTAATTAAAGAAGATTCAAGAGGGGAGGCGGTGGCATAGTGGTAATGTCACTGGACTAGTAATCTAGAGTTCAGGCTAATGCTGTGGCGACATGGGTTCGAATCTCACCACGTCAGATAGTGAAATTTAAATTCAGTTAATAAATCTGGAATTAAAAAGCTTGTCTAATGATGACCATAAAACCATCATCATTTGTTGTAAAAACCCACCTGGTTCACTAATGTCCTTTAGGGAAGGAAATCTGCTGTCCTTACATGTGACTCCAGACCCACAGCAATGTGGTTGACTTTTGAAATGGCCTAGTAAACCACTCAGTTCTAGGGCAAATTCAGGATAGGCAATAAATGCTGGCAAAGCCCACATCCCACCAAAAAAGAAATTCCCTGTGTTGTCAGCACAATCAAAATTTGATGCATCCCTCCACCTTCATTGGTTCAATTTTATCTATGCAAATGAATTAAGTGTTTTTGATGCATCACTTACGAATTTCTTTAACCGCCAGATTGAAATATACGCCAAGTTATATAGAAATGGGAGGAGGCCATTCAGCCCCTCGAGCCTGTTCCACCGTTCAATTTGATTATGGCTGATCTGTACCTCAACTCTACTTACCTGCATTAGTTCCAATATCTCTTTATATCATTACTTGATCCACTGATCTCAGTCACAAAAGCACCAATTGACGGCCTTTTGGGGAAGAGAGTTCCTTTGTTTGACGAAGTGCTTCCTGATTTCACTCTTAAATGACTTAGCTCTAACTTGAAGATTATGCCCTCTTGTTCTGGATTCCCCATCAAAATAGATTCTTTGTATCTACGCTATTGAATCATTTAACTATAGTAATTAATAAAGAGTTTATACCGAAGGCTGTTGAATGTGTTGTTCTATGGTTTCATTCCCTTGATAACCATCTTCAGTGTAAATATCAATCTAGAAAACAAGCAAAAAAAAATGACCAACCATTTCAAAAGGGCTGACACAGCCCCAAAAAGCTGGCAGCTCACAACCAGCATCAAGTGTAGTCTAGTGACATGTGAAAATAAGTGAATACACTTGAGAGTGCTGTGGGACAGGGGCTTGTAATTTGAGCTGTCAGCATACTCAACATTTCTTCACCTGAACTGAACGAAATAAAACACCGAAGTACATGAAAGTCTGAACATAGAAACGCAGGACCAGGAGTAGATTATTCAGTGCTTAGAGCTTGCTCCACTTTTCAATTAGACCATTGATCTGTAGCTCAACTCCATTTATCTGATTTAGTCCCATATCCCTTAATAATCTTACCTAACCTAAATTTATCTATCCCAGTTTTGAAAGCTCCAATTGTCCTAGAACCATGCACTTTTGGGGTAAGAGTTTTAGATTTTTACTATGTGATTACAAGCGTTAAAAGTGCAAGATTCATTTTCCAGGCAGGATCAGACCTTGAATCTCCAAGAATAAAGTGACATTTGGATTCTTAACAGATCACGCATAGCCCAACTTCCCCTTTCAGAGAAGCAGTCCTCTCTTCCCTTCACAAAGACACTCTCGCCTCCAAACCTTCCCCCACCACAGTTCATAGACACACTCCCCTCCTACAGCACATAGAGGTACCCCGTTCTTTCAAGCCCCTATTCACAGCAAAACAAACTCCTCATCTTTCTCAGTTGATGCGGGTGCTCTGTGTTCCTCCCCTCTGCAAGCTCAAGCTACTTCTCCTTCCTCTCTCATTCATGTTAGCATTCTTCTTCTCCTCCCCTCTGTTAACATTGGCACAGTTGTTCCCCCCCCCACTTGCCCTGCCCCAGTTAATACATCCCCTCCCCCACTCATGCAATGAATGCTAGTACTCCCCCTTCCCCAGTTGATGCGAGCATTCTTCTCCCCACATGAGAGCTTATCCAAGCTTCTCCTGTCTTCTCCCCTCTCTAAAGCTCCAGTCCCCACATCAGCTCAAACACGACACTATTCCGAAGAAAAGCAGGGGAGTTCTCTCCAGCGTCCTGGCCCAATATTTATTCCTCAAACAACACCACTTAAAACAGATTGTCTGGTCATTATCACATTGCTGTTTGTAGGAGCTTGCTGTCATCTTCTTACATGACAACACTGACTATACTTTAAAAAAGTCAGCTGTAAAGTACTCTATGACATCCTGATATCAGCAAAATCAGGGTGGGAGGGGCATACTGCACGGAGTTTCACGTGCAAACCCATCACATGGACATTGCCCCCAAAGCACTGCCCTCAAGAAACCTACATGGTTGCCATACATGCCTCAAGTTCATGTTAATTCCTTTGAGTCTCCTTTCGGGACCTTTGGGTTTCTGAGCCAGCATTCGGAGGCTGAGGAATTCACGGCCAAGCAGCCTGGCATCAAACTTGATTATTGGGCCGTCGTCAGGACTCAGAAAGGTCATCCTGCCTTTCATTCACCTCGTTAAAGGGTGGCCAGGTCAAAATCAAAATAGCGAATTAGCCACTGCTTGAGCAATCTGACATCCTCACTGCACAGCTGTATTTATGACCTGCTCACAAGAAATGGTGATTAAGCAGCTTGTTAGCTGCTTGAGAAGTATGAAAATAACCATCAGTACAGGTACATGCTGAGTGGCTGCTTTCTGCCGGGTACTCACCAGCTTTATGAAGCTTTAATCCAACTGGAGAAACTCACTTGTATCTACTTGCTGGTAAGTGGAATTCATGAACATAAGTGGGTAAACTTTAATACTTATTGCTAAATTACACAAATAGGATCCTGTGTTATTTCTCTGTATTGAATATCATGCACATTAGTCTCTATATTACGGAAATAATTTGGATGTCTGGGAGGTACCCTCTGGAAATGAAATTTGGGCACCAGGAATTAAAGGACACCAGGATTTTGCCCTAACATTCAATAACTCATTTAAATAATTTGCATCAAGAAGGGAAATAGGTGAGCCTCCAGCAGATGGGGGAAAAGCACTCATGTTGAGACAGTGCAGGAACTCCTGGAGGACTGAGGTTCTCTGGTAGGTATATAGCACTAGGGACTTATGATGCCTACAAACAATGGCGATTCAGGGAAAGGAAATTACAAGCCATGCAACAGAATTTCAAGAAAAAAGTTAGGGAGGAGATAAGGAGAAATTATTTTACTCAGCGACTTGTTATGATCCAGAATGCACTGCCTTAAAGGGTGGTGGAAACAGATTCAATAGTAACTTTCAAAAAGGAATTGGACATATAATTAAAATAGAAAAAGTGGCAAGGCCATGGTGAGCGAGCAGGGGAGTGGGACTAACTGAATAGCTCTTTCAAAGAGCTGGCACGGGCATGATGGGCCAAATGGCCTGCTGTGTTGTATGATTCTATCAACAGCACTGTAAAGCAATCTGTTGGCCCATGGAAAAGAATCAAGTGAATGGGAGATTCAATAGTGAGAGGGGTAGACAGCCAATTCTGCAATTCCCAAATGGTGTACTGCCTCCCAATATCCCCTACTGGCTTAATGAGAGTTTTGGGGGTGATGTAAGCAAAGGAGAAAAACAAGGGATTGAGCAATTGGAAGGGAAAGTAATCTTCAGCTGTAATATGGAGGTCGACAAGAAAATGAAATAGAAATCAGAATCTGGGGAAGAGAAATGCCAAAGCAAGGAAGCACATTGATGGCAGACCAGTAGAAACCTGAGTTCTACAGAATGCATATAACTAAATATTTCTGGAACTGAGTGACCAGTGTAAGATGCAGGCTAGATTTGTTTGATCTCAAAGTTACTGAGCTTGAGAAACAATCAGAGTCATTCTGCGCTACATAGCAGAGAAAGGGTTCCTCGATCCCAGCAAGAGCTGGCTATAAGGCTAGAGATGAAGTGGGGCTGAGGAAGGGAAGTGGATGGAAGAGGGAAGGACTGGTGTCAAGGAAGTGCAGAATACTCCTGGGCATGAAAATGTTTGATGGGTGATACAATGTTGGACATCAATGATGCAGATGGGAGCAATGAGGAAGGAAAGCAAATACAATGGCTCTGCGTAGTTGAGTGAAGGTGCAGCACTGATCATATTGAGAAAAGACACGTCTTGTTTACAGGACATTCTATGATTAGAGGGATAGGTTGTCTTCTGTATGACCACAACTAAGAGACTATATTGTCTCACAGGCGCCAAGAGAAAGTTCTGGGCAAAGGAGAATGGGTGGAATGAAATTTGTGATCCTTGATGAAACAAAAACAACTTTACATTGTAAAATGTCACAACACACTTCACAGGAGCGTTATCAGACAAAAATTAACACTGAGTCATATAGGGAGATATTGGGACAGGTGAGAAGTAGGTTTTAGGGAGCATCTTAAAGGAGGAATGAGAGGTAGAGAGGCAAAGAGATTTAAGGAGGGAGTTCAGAGCTTAGGACCTTTGCAGCTGAACCAGTAATATATAGAAACAGGGGGGACAGGCCTTGCAAAGGGAGTTTTGTGTTATATTGAAAAGAAAGACCTCCAGAGTGGTAATCTCAAGATTACTCCAGATGACAAATCTTTTTCTTTGGCCTCCTTATCTCGAGAGACAATAGGTAAGCTCCTGGAGGTGGTCAGTGGTGTGTGGAACAGCACCTGGAGTGGCTAGAAAGGCCAATTCGAGAGTGACAGGCTCTTCCACAGGTGCTGCAGAAAAATTTGATTGTCGGGGCTGTTACACAGTTGGCTCTTCCCTTGCGCCTCTGTCTTTTTTCCTGCCAACTGCTAAGTCTCTTTGACTCGCCACACTTTAGCCCCGCCTTTATGGCTGCCCGCCAGCTCTGGCGATTGCTGGCAACTGACTCCCACGACTTGTGATCAATGTCACAGGACTTCATGTCGCGTTTGCAGACATCTTTAAAGCGGAGACATGGACGGCCGATGGGTCTGATGCCAGTGGCGAGCTCGCTGTACAATGTGTCTTTGGGGATCCTGCCATCTTCCATGCGGCTCACATGGCCAAGCCATCTCAAGCGTCGCTGACTCAGTAGTGTGTATAAGCTGGGGATGTTGGCCGCCTCGAGGACTTCTGTGTTGGAGATACAGTCCTGCCACCTGATGCCAAGTATTCTCCGGAGGCAGCGAAGATGGAATGAATTGAGACAAACGCTAGATAAAAAACACATGCAAACATATAAAGTATTAAAAATAAGGTCAGAGAATGACAAGCAGTAATTAAAACAGAGGAACATGATGTTGTAGATTGACGCAAACTTTGTTATGGCCAGAGTGACGAGGAATTAAATATTTCTGGCTATAATATTTCAAGAGAAAGAAAGAAGGGAGAAAAAGGAAAATTCTGGAAATACTCAGCAGGTCCGGCGACCTCTGTGGAGAGAGAAACAGAGTCGATAGACCTTATGTCAGAACAAATAGAAGCCACATTACAGCCATAATCTTTTACTGATGGTGTTGTTAAGGTCTTCTCTGTCTGGGTGAAATAGAAAGAGATCTGTTACTATATGAGAAGCACAATGTACATACCAGAACAGTGCAAATGAAATCGAGGATGGGATTTGCAGGCGATTCCAAGAAGCATTAATATTACAATAATGGGTGAATTAACCATCCCAAAACACACACATTGGATAAGACAAAAGTTTGCAATGACAATGCGTTCTAGGAATGCATCATGAGCAAGAGTTGTGCAGTTGGCCAAATGGGCTGTATTTCTGGGTTCTGGTCATTTCCATTCTCTGGACATCGGCCCACTCAGAAGTATCATTTGGAACAGGGTCACAGGATACCTTCTGGACCTCTCCATGCTGGTTTTGGAAATTAAACACTGACCATATAGGAGGCAGGAGAAAATGCTGCCTCTCTCCCCTGATCTATATATCTCCATCATATGTACCTACCCCTCTCCTCCCAACCAAATATCTCCAATATATGTACCTGCACCCACCTCTCTCTCTCACACACACACACACACACCATCAAAGCTGACACATAAGGAATGACCATCTTGGTGAGATACGGAAGGGAGTACAGTGCCCTTGGAACCATAACCCAGCAAAGAGTTGCTGCTTTCAAGAGCAGAGAGGAGACTGACAGAAAAAGGAGGAAGGTATTAAAAATGAAAAAAAAGTTGGCTTAGAAGATCACCAGAATCTTCACATTAAAATTGCTGAATAAATAGTCATTTCACAGTATTAATTATGGGTCATTAATGTCATTGCTGAGCCTGCAGAGTGGGCGGGCTCTGTTTATATAAATCAGTGGGCTGTGGCTGAGTTGGAATGAAACTCCAACTGTTCACTTGTGAGGCATGTTTCAAGAGTTTGGGACTTTTAATTATCTTTCCTCACTGGTTTCCCCCCTTCTCTCTCCTTGCTTGAGAGATTGCTGTTGTGAGGAAGCTGAAAGAAGCAGAAGTTAAAAGAGCAGTGGGGCCCAATCACTGGCCCCACAGAATGCTAAGCTCCTTCCCTGTTTGATCTGAGAACGGTCCGCACAGCAGGAAATGAAAAGATAAAAAGAAAGGGAGAAACCTTTTGTCTAATAAGCAGGAAGACGGGGAAAAGAATCGACAAATTTCTTCCTGACATAATTTGGGTTAATATATGAGGCAGCTTTGATTGCAACAAGCGTGCTGTCACATAGGGACCACCACTGGGACACTGGTGGAAAGGTTTAGGTGGGGGGAGTTGTTGAAAGGTTTATCACAAATCTCCAACCACGCATGCATTGGAAGGCTGCACCTTATGTTCTTTCTTATGACATTCCTGTTGACAAGTGCACAACATTACAAAGGATCTAAAAATATAAATCTCAAAGACTGGGTGTAAGAGCGATTACATTTCCTTTAATAGCGTGTGTAAAAATTAGATTGTAAAAAAAAAGATTCATCTATAAAACCAGCCTTTCAAATAATTAGAGAACAGACCACATCATATAGGCTTAATATGAAAGTCCGGAATTTGTAAAAATCGGTCATGGGAAATATTAAACAAAGAGGGAGAACTCATTTCCCTTGGCTTTGCCCAATGTAACCATATGGAATTACATTTTCTACCTGGAAGTCATCCTCTTTCAGAACACAGAGGCTGCTTATTGTGGATTTAACCTATTAAAATGCCCCCCCAGGGCTATGTTGACTCTTCCAAGCCAATCTTTAAGGAGAATGATGGTATTTAATCAAGGACAAACACAGGGAGAGCTTTACACCACTTGCTGATAAAGAATTAGTCAGAAGGCATTTGGGCAGAAAACATTAGTTTGGGGAGAGAAAGGGGGATAGTTTGTGGCTAACCTCAGGCAGAGACTGTTTGAAATTCTAACTCGTGTTGAAGGAATCAGGGTGAGGGGGAGAATAAAAAGGAGGGGATATCTCAATCTCGCAAAAAAAAAATCCACGGAGTAATTTGGGGAGTGATACGAATTGAGACACCGCACCCTCCCAAGCTGTCAGTTTGTCGAGGACACACTGCACTCTGCTGCTTGCCTGTTCCCTCCATACCAACGCCATCAGTCAGGGCTTTTTAATAAAAGGAGGTCCATTTGCTGTTTTACATCTAATGGAGTGAGTCAAATGTACAAAGAGTCGGGAAGGCTAAACCACTAATTAATTGTTCTGACCTTATCAACAGAGTTTTACTTCCAACTGCAATTCCACCCACCTCTCCAATACAGAGATGGAGAAAACATATCGACCACTGCACAACACACACACACACACACAGCTGAAACTGCAGATACAAAATAAACGCAGACTCGATTTTGAGTTGGACCTTTCATCATGAGTGATGCTCAAACAGTTTTCAACGCTGTGATCGAAATAGTTTAAAGATTCAACTGCAATTCTTCTCCTACCCGCAATCTCGAGGTGAAATACGTTCAGGTTTTTTTAAAAAAGGGTTTTATTTGAACAGAGAGCTGGACCACCGAGAGCCGCATCTACGATTAATTCAAACACTGTAAATATATCAATTCAGCTACATTACAGTAAATATAATAATGCGACACATTAATTGCATTAATTTAACAATTTAATATTTATATATTACTATAATTACACTGCTGTAACTATATTAATGTAACATAATATAATCTGTGAAAATATAATTATATCACTGTGATAATATTACAGTATTGTCACTAGTATGTAAGTAATGGAGAGGGAAAAAAAACTTTTTTGCGCTGAACCTATTTGATCATCCGGCAGCAGGTTTTTTGCAACCAAACTCGGAAAAAAAATGTTTTTTTAACTGAATAACTGAAAACGGAATAAAAGACAGCTGTGTGCAGATCTGTCACTATAACACTGGGGTACAGTACTGGTGGGTACAGGTCTGTCACTGTATAACACGAGTACAGTACTGGTCTGAGACTGTATAACACTGGGGTGCAGTAATGGTGGGTACAGGTCTGTCACTGTATAACACTGGGGTACAGTACTGGTGGGTACAGGTCTGTCACTGTATAACACTGGGGTACAGTACTGGTGGGTACAGGTCTGTCACTGTATAACACTGGGGTACAGTACTGGTGGGTACAGGTCTATCACTGTATAACGCTGGAGTACAGTACTGGTGGGTACAGGTCTGTCACTGTATAACACTGGGGTACAGTACTGGTGGGTACAGGTCTATCACTGTATAACACTGGAGTACACTAGTGGTGGGTACAGGTCTATCACTGTATAACGCTGGAGTACAGTACTGGTGGGTACAGGTCTGTCACTGTATAACGCTGGAGTACAGTACTGGTGGGTACAGGTCTGTCACTATAACACTGGGGTACAGTACTGGTGGGTACAGGTCTGTCACTGTATAACGCTGGAGTACAGTACTGGTGGGTACAGGTCTGTCACTATAACACTGGGGTATAGTACTGGTGGGTACAGGTCTGTCACTGTATAACGCTGGAGTACAGTACTGGTGGGTACAGGTCTATCACTGTATAACGCTGGAGTACAGTACTGGTGGGTACAGGTCTATCACTGTATAACGCTGGAGTACAGTACTGGTGGGTACAGGTCTGTCACTGTATAACGCTGGAGTACAGTACTGGTGGGTACAGGTCTATCACTGTATAATGCTGGAGTACAGTACTGGTGGGTACAGGTCTGTCATTATATAACACTGGGGTGCCGTACTGGTGGGTACAGGTCTATCACTGTATAACGCTGGAGTACAGTACTGGTGGGTACAGGTCTGTCACTGTATAACACTGGAGTACAGTACTGACAGATACAGGTCTGTCACTGTATAACACTGGAGTACAGTACCGGTCTGAGACTGTATAACACTGGGGTGCAGTAATGGTGGGTACAGGTCTGTCACTGTATAACACTGGGGTACAGTACTGGTGGGTACAGGTCTGTCACTGTATAACACTGGGGTACAGTACTGGTGGGTACAGGTCTGTCACTGTATAACACTGGAGTACAGTACTGGTCTGAGACTGTATAACACTGGGGTGCCATACTGGTGGGTACAGGTCTGTCACTGTATAACACTGGGGTACAGTACTGGTGGATACAGGTCTGACACTGTATAACACTGGGGTACAGTACTGGTGGATACAGGTCTGACACTGTATAACACTGGGGTACAGTACTGGTGGATACAGGTCTGACACTGTATAACACTGGGGTACAGTACTGGTGGATACAAGTTTTTTTAAAATTCATTCATGGGATGTGGGCGTCGCTGGCCAGGCCAGCATTTATTGCCCATCACTAATTGCCCTTGAAAATGTGGTGGTGAGCTGCCTTCTTGAACCGCTGCAGTCCATGTGGGGTAGGTATACCCACAGTGCTGTTAGGAAGGGAGTTCCAGGATTTTGACCCAGCGACAGTGATATAGTTCCAATTCAGGATGGTGTGTGACTTGGAGGGGAACTTGCAGTTGGTGGTGTTCCCATGCATTTGCTGCTCTTGTCCTTCTAGTTGGTAGAGGTCGCAGGTTTGGAAGCTGCTGTGTAAGGAGCCTTGGTGCATTGCTGCAGTGCATCTTGTAGATGGTACACACTGCTGCCACTGTGTGTCGGTGGTGGAGGGAGTGAATGTTTGTAGATGGGCTGCCAATCAAGCAGGCTGCTTTGTCCTGGATGGTGTTGAGCTTCTTGAGCATTGTTGGATCTGCACCCATCCAGGCAAGTGGAGTGTATTCCATCACACTCCTGACTTGTGCCTTGTAGATGGTCTGTCACTGTATAACACTGGGGTACAGTACTGGTGGGTACAGGTCTGTCACTGTATAACACTGGGGTACAGTACTGGTGGGGACAGGTCTGTCATTGTATAACACTGGGGTACAATGTTTGGGGCGGGGGCACAGGTTTGTTATTGCTGGAAGTAGTGGGGGGAGTAATTTGAGGTGATACATTTAAAACAGTATTCCATAACAATGACATGTGCAATCTTTCCCCTGTCTGATATTGGGAGTAAACACTCAGCAAGCTTGCTGACAACTTCTTCAGGTTTATACACAATTTTCTCTTCAGACAAAAATAATGCAAGTATATAAATGTGATTGTTAATCTAAACTGTATCAGTGCAACATAAAGTATATGACTGTAGCTATATTTTCACAATGATATCACTGTAATGAGAATAATGTAATTATAGATATGTAAGTATTAATGTAACTGTCCTGCTATAATTATAGTAATGTAACCAACTATAATAACACAATCATATTACTGTAACCATAATGTTAATTATACAGTTGTGACTATGCAGCATATTAACTATATTAATGAAACTGAAGTAGCAAAACTAAATGTAATTATAATATTGTAACTAGGTTAGAAAGGGAACTGACAATATCCAACCGAGCATTAGTTTCAGGACTGTGATGGTTCAGATATCAGGGCACGCAAGTTAAAAATGAGGAAGTTAAAGAAGTAAGAAGGGGAGGTCAGCTGGAACTGCCTACCCAATGGCTACGGGAAATGTGGAATCAGTCACATGGCCATCGAAGCTGAGAGAACTAATGGTTCCAAAGGGGCAATCAGACGCATTTCTGGAGGTGGAAGAGATTGAGCAATTTGGTGAACAGGCAGCTCGGGTTAAGATCAATCAACAATGGAACAGTAGTGTTGGGCTGAATGGCCTTCTGTTCTTAAATTCCAATGTAACTACATTAATGTGATATATCAGCACGACTGTAATAATATCATTAGATGAATATAATTAGATTATATGAACAAAATAGAAACATATATAATGTAAGGTTATTTATACCATTATATCTTCATAACATTGCAAATATATTGATGCAATTATATAAATCTCGCAATCGTAATATACTGTAACTAAGCTAATAAGCCCTATTGTTGATCAGGCATCAGCATTAATGTAGCATATTACTGAAACTATATGAATATAAGTATTTTTTACAATGTATTACAACATGTAAATATGACTATATTATCATATTTATGTAACATTCTATTATAAGAACTTATTAATTGTAAGAATGCAAATGTATTACTTTATGCAAATATAGCTGTACCACCTGATCTACATCATGCAGCTAAAGTGACTTAACACAATATTGTAATATTATAAATGCAGTTAACAATATTATTCATTGTTGTTAGTGGAATTTATAAAATTATAATTATAGTTATTAGTGCGATTACAATAAATTAAACATTTTTGCAATGATGAAATGACTATAACATATGTAATGATATTAGTATAATATAATTTACGTTAATGCCACTATAATATGAACTGAAAGGCATAACTGAGCACATAAATAAATAAATGTGGCCTTTACCCACCCAGGTTATATAAATAAATTGTGCGTGTTGCTGCTTTAAATATTTTGCATACATCTTGCACACAAGAAAACTCCGCACTCCAGCCAAAAAATTCAACCCAATCTATGACCAAATAAAAGACAAGTATCAACATTCAAAATGCCTCAAACTTACATGTCATTCCCTGTTTGTTGAATCTTTTGCAGTATCTTTTCAATGTAAGAAGCTCAAGTGGAGAGGCTGGTAGCTCTGATGCAGGATTTACTGTTCTGGTCACAGTGCTCTTGCCAGCAGGAGCTAGTCCTGTTGAGCTTTGTACGGTTGAGCAGTGCGGAAAGCTGTCGGCAGGGTTGGCTGCTGTGGGACAGTTGGGTTGGTGGCATCTCCGGCTGGATTGGAATCAGGTCAGATCGAATTATGCCCAGAACCGGGACCAGGTCATGCTCTGTCTCAGACTGGAGCAAGTTGGCTTGGGTTGGGCAGAGAGACCATAAAAGACATAGAAGCCTAGCACACCGGTACCTTAGTGTGTGACCATGTTTGATGGGAAGAGTGGGGAGGGGAGATTTGATTGGGCAGAAGCTGAGGCAAAAGGAAAGGAGCCTGAACAATAATTAAAGAATAGAAATTAAAAATGCAAATAAAAATTTGAAAAAGTGTCTGCCCATTAGCGTCCAAAAAGGTGGTGTTAATATATGCTCAGTCAGAACAATCAGCTACATGACAGACTCCCTACAGAAACACTTAGAATTTCAATGTTACAAACACATAGCCACCTGGTGTTTGATAATATACAAGAAGGAAAATAAATGAGCTTAAATGGCATGTTTATTTTCCCCTCAACTTTTTCCCTCTACCCATTCTTTCCATACTTGTCTGGAATACAGATCCATAACTGTGTCAGTGCCTCTGGTACATCCTGGAAATGGCCACTTGTAAATTGTTTTCTCATCATTTCACTCCTGAGAACATCACTCCCTGTCGGGGTAAGCTCCACAATCACCTTCCACTACCACAAAGATCATTTTAAAGGCTTTTACTTACCAGTTTGTGAGCAGCCTGCAGTGGCCCTTTGAAAAGACGTTAGTTGGCCCTCTCTGTGGCAAGTACAAATGGGTAGAGAGGAACAGTTCACAATCCAAGAATTGATACCTAAAAATTGCCAGGGGCTCCTATGCATCTCATAGAGCACTGATTTGCACTACTTAATGAAGCACTCACATGAAATAGGTAAGAGCTTTGACCACCCACTTCCAGGACCAGATAGAAATGACTTGATAAAATCAGCAGTTGGGTTGGGACAGTATATAATGCATTGTCAATTTCCCTGTGCTGGCCCTCCTCCCCATTTGAAAATGGGGCCAATATATCATCCCCATTGTATTATTCCTATTGCAATGAGCAGTGCTATGGAATACCTGCTAATCTCAATATAATTATAGTGCCAAGTGCAGGTCATCAATGTTACCCCTAAGCAGCACGGCCACACAGCAACTTGGAAGTCCGCGCCCAGGCCATGCACAGGTTGGCCTCTTTAAGTTACCGCATGTTACCGCAAAAAAATTTAAAAGGGCTGCGCACTTAAATAAATTGCCTGCTCATTCCAAGAAAAAATTGAAGAGTACATTGCCTATCACCCCTGTTCTTGCTGACCTGCACGGGCACCTGGTCCATCGGCAACTCGATTCTAAAATTCTCATCTTTGTTTTCAAATCCCTTCATGGCCTCACTCCTCTGTATCTCTGTAATATTCTCCATCCTCACAACCCTCCGAAATCTCTGCGTTCCTCCATTCTAGCCGCTTGTGCATCCCCGAATTTAATTGCTTCACCATTGACAGCGTGCCTTCATCTGCCGAGGCCCTAAGCTCTGGATTTCCCTCTCTAAACCTTCACCTAGCTACCTCGTTCTTCCTTTAACATGACCTTTAAACCTACCTCTTTGACCAAGCTTTTGGTCACCTGTCCTAATATTTCCTTATGTGGCTGGTGTCAAATTTTATTTGAAAACCCTCCTGTGAAGCCTCCTGGGACATAAAGGCATTATTTGAAAGAAAGTTGTTATTGTAACTACCATCAAACTTGATGTATGTTTAATTATTAGTGACTATACTAATGCATGCAATAATACTTTAGGGGATGTTTTAATCACCTCACCCAGCTGGAGTGATGTGGGCAGGGGCTGGGCTTAGATGGCGGAGAGATTTGCACTGCATTACTGCCTCCCACCATCTTACCTTACGTAAAATCAAGCATGGGAAGACCACCTGCCCTGGCAGAGCAGGGGCTTAAGTTAAAGGCTGAAGTCGAGTCCTAATGATGTCATTGGGATGTGCACACAATTTTAACACCCTGAATGGAGAGGCCCGCATGGAGACTGTTGGCAGCTAATCAGGGTCAGCTCAGGACAGGCCTAGGTATATTTTTACATTTTCTCCCCCAGGCTTTTTAATCCCCTCCTTCTCTGGCCAGGACTGTATCCTTCTTACTTACCTTGCCAGGGACCAGAGACCTCCCACCCAACCAGCTTTGACCTCACTGTCGCCAGCTTTGCATAAGAGACAGTGCCACCGAGGACCGGGAGTTAAGATGAACCTGCCCACTCATGACACTATTCGAAAGAACAGTAGGGGAGTTCTCCTGGCCAATATTTATCCCTTAGCTAACATCAATAAAACAGATTATCTGCTCATCAACTCATTGCAATTTCTGGGGCCTTGCTGTGCACAAGTAGGCAACCACTTTTCCTACATTATAGCTGTGACTACACTTCAAAAGTACTTCATTTACTTTGGGATATCTTGATTATAAGAAAGAGGCTATATAAATACAAGTTCTTTCTTTTCTATATTTCATGTAAGTATATTATTGTCAATATACTGTCACAACATCTTATAGAATGCTGAGTGAATGGGATTTGATTAATACTTCTACACTGTTGTCGGAATGGATTACTATGGGGTACCTAGGCTGCTCACACATGAAATTGGCGTTCAAACATTTTAAAAACCTTCATATTTTGATTTGCATAGAAGACAGTTTTGCACCCGGGTTGGAAGCTGTAAATTTACTAAATGGATGGATTAGAAATCTGTCGAGCGGTTTCATACGTGGGGGTCAATTAATGTTTGTGAGCAGGTTATCAATGGTGAGGTGGCAGTTTTTGTACATTAGATTTTGGCCCACAGTTTGATGTGAAAGTAACAGCGATTTTAACGCACATGCATTATTAATGTGTAGCTCGACCAGCAGTATGTGGCAAGGAAGAGACACCCAGTGAGTTGTAAATCACCACAGATCACTTTGCAGTTAGTCTCAAAAAATGGGAGCTTGGCCTCAATCTCCCACCATGAGTTTCTAGAAATTATTGCATTTGTGCTGTCAAAACAAATTAAACTCACCAAAGAAAGTTAGGCCTAGTATTTCATGGTGTAAGGACCCTTTGAAGGACAAGTTCAATGTTCCTGGAATGACATGTAACCTTTCCAGCCTGGAAAGGGGACAATTGAAACTCTGGTGTCTCATTCTGGCAGGTGGTAAATTGTCAGAGATTCTTACAATTTGAAATTTTACATTCATAAAATGTGTTTCTTACTTGTCCTTCCTGTCTTTTTTTCCCTTTTTCTCTCTCTACTAATCTGATCTTTCCTCCCCTCCCTATATTTCTCTACCTGTATCGTATTTGACTCTAATTTACCCAATTTCCTCTCTGTCTTTCCTCTGTTTCTTTCCTTATCCTTAAATCTCACTGGTTAAGATGTGTTAAGATGGTCGCATTATTCATCAAGGTCCCAGATACCCCGTTGCCCTCACCATGCCATTTTGAGCCGCACTTTCAGCAAATTGGGCATAAAAATATTTCAAGCTGGAGGATGGGGAAAGATGCCCCTACTCCAGCACAATTCTAGGCCATTTTTTGATGGTTAGGGATATGGAAGGACAAAAAAAAGAATAGAACATCAAAGCGAGTGCCCTGATAAATGGGCACAAGCGCAGAGTACACGGGCACTGTTAGGAGGATGAGCTCCGTGTGCAGGAGATGAAGAGCAAGACTCAAAATAATGATCAGTGACGCAAAGTGTCACAGGAGCTGCCAAAAATGAAAGACTTGCCCTCAGTGAACATCTGGTTCTCTTGGATGTTACTTCAGATCGTGCCTTTGAGAATCTCTCACAGCCAAAGTGGACACTTAGGTCATCAAACATTAAAAGGTTAAACCTAGCAATCCCCTAGCAGATTTCAAATTCCGTATCTGATTATTTGGCTGTGAAACAATCACCTTGCGAATATTTTGCATCTCTGCGCACATCCTTTCAGCTATTTGTCTCTGGTTTACAAGTTGATTTTTTTCACTTCTTTCCATGAGTATATAAGCATTGGAGGGAATTTTATGCTGTCCCTTGAAGCAGGTTTGGAGGTGGGGAGAACATAAAATTGGGTTGGATGATGGAGTGGTGGGTGAGGGGGAGGGGGGTGATTCCCACCACCAGCCCGCCACCATCCACCTCCGTCAAAATTTAGACCTTGGCGGGAAGGCCTGTGAACAGCCTTCCAGCCCCGCCTCAAATTGAGGCCCTTACTTGGCAGTTAATACCAAATTCAGGCTGCTTCCTGGCTCCAGTGCTGGGGGATGCGGGGGTGAGGGGTGGGCTCCCTCGTTAAAAAGTACTTCGTGACTGAGCATGGGACTCAGCATCGGGAAGGGAGGGCGGGGGCTGAGGGCCACTTCTCTGCCCTTGCTGCAAAGTCCCTCGCCGCCACCCGCCCCCCTCCCAGCAGCCCGTGACCCCCACCCTCCGAGTCCCCTCCCACCCTGACCTACCCGAGGCCTGCTTCCAGCTACACTCCACGGCCTCCGGTGGACACACCTCCAGCAGAAGCCACTACCCCCGTGCCGGCCTCTGATTCGCCAGCAGCTCTGCAGGGGCAGGACTTCCGGTGCCGGGGTCCTTAATCCTGTGAAAGACCCATTGCTGTCCAGTTAATTGCCTGATTGGCTTTAAATTCCATAGAAGAGACGACATGGGGATCTCGGCATCAGTTTCTCCGACATTGAGAAGAACCCCCCCCCCACCCCCCGCCAGGATAAAATTCCCCCATTGTTTCTACAATGGTCATTAGCCGTCTCCTGTATCTTGGGGAGACCAAATGCAGATTGAGTAATCGCTTGAAGAACACCACAGTTCAGTCCACAAGCGTGACCCCGAACTGATGGTCGCATGTCATTTTAATTCTCTGCCACACTTCCACTCAGACCCCTCTGTTCTCATCCTCCTACACTGTTTTAATGAAGTGCAATGGAAGCTCAAGGAAAAGCACCTCATCTTAAGATTAGGCATTTTACAGCCTTCTGGACTCAACATTGAGTTCAACAATTTTAGATCATAACCTCTGCTCCTATTTTATCAGATAGCAGCTGTTAGTGATGATTCTGCTATCCGCATTTACATCTCCTCTTGACACATCTCTTCCTTTTTTACTTGCCCCATTACTGTCCTCTTTTGCCTTGCACCATCATCAACTTTGTCATTTAATCTCTCCTGCCTTCCACTCAATCACATACCTTCCCTTTTGTTCTTTCTCCCCACTTTCCCTGCCTCTGTTCTTGCTTAAAACCTGTTACATCTCTAACTTTTTCCAGTTCTGTTGAAAGGTTAGCAACCTGAAACGTTAACTCTGCTTCTCTCTCCACAGATGCTGCCGGACCTGCTGAGTATTTCCAGCATTTTCTGTTTTTATTCTTGATAATAAACAATGAAACATGGGGGCCAAGAGAATGCTCAGTAGCGAAAGCAGATGCTGATTTTGTATCGGTCGTGTGTTTCCTGTGTGTGTCTGTGTGTGCATCTCCATGCATGTGCTTGTATGTTCCTGTGTTTGTGTGAGATTGCATGTCCATGTTGTCAGGCAAACCCCCCCCCCCCCAACCTGCCAACACTGAGGCACACATGATTTCACCACATGAATATTAAAACTTAAAACTGCACGCCCCTGACTGGAAAGACATTTGCATAGTAACTAGCAGAGTTGGAACAAAGGACAATGCCCTGACCCATTCAACTAACAATGGACTTTTGATTATCAGAAGGTGGGGGAAGCTAGCATTCCAGGTTGACTGCTAAGTTAGAAGAATCCACAAACACAGAAGAAGTGGTCAGATCAGTTTTAGTCACATGAGTAGCTGTCTGTTGAGATTTGAACGTCCAGCAAGGGATTTGAACACAGAAAGCCATGTGCTCCTGAAACTGAAGCAGAACCTGCAGTCCTGCCTGCCTCCATCTCTTTCCTACGGAACTGAATCTTGTGAAAACACATGAACCTCAAAGAGAGAGAAGTCTCCTACGTGAATAAGATTTAAGAAGAACACTTGGCCCTGACGACCAGCAAGACCACCTACAATCAAGTGACCTCGAAGTACAGTAAACGAGAAACTCTTCTGATATTGCCTCAAACCCCTTCTACTATATTTTCCTCTCCTCTTTTCTGTCACTATTTGCATGTGTATATTGTGTGCGCATGCTAGCATGGGCGTGTCATATATCCATAGGTGTGAACATAGACGTATTAGAGTTTAAGTTTAAGGTTTAATAAACTTCACTTTTCTCCTTTAAACCTGAGAAAACCTGGTGCGTTGGTTTCTTTGCCTTACAATTGGAAAGCTGTGAACAAGGATTCACAAAGGGGGAGCTCAAAACACAGTGTGTTTAAAATTAAACCTTGTTACAATAAGACCAGGGGAAGATAGTAACAGACCCCTAGACACCTTTCTCACCTGGTTGTTACAATGTGTGTGTTTGTATGTTTCTTGTATGTGTGTGTATGTGTGATGTGTGTCCATACATGTCTGTTTGTGTGATTATGTATTAATGCGTGGCATGGTTGTGTTTCCTATGTATGAGGTAAAATATTTGCTTGTGTATGTGTGTTTGCGTGTTTCTGTGTATTTGTGTATATGTTTAAGTGGCTCTTTAAGCTGCTGGTGCTGGTGAATCTGTATGTATGGCTATATGACTGTAGTTTGTGTGTATGTAACTGTGTTGAATATGTTAATACAAGAATGTCTGCTTTAAAAATCTGTGTGTCTGTCTGTGTGTGTGTCTCTGTTTGTGTCTATGTATGTCTCCCTACCTATATGTCTTGCCTGCATGTGGGCACACATTGGAAAAAAAATCTTTAAATTCAAAACCATAATTTTAAAAAATGATTAATTTTGTTTCCAGGTTTTGCACTCGAAACAAGAAAAATATGACTTTCAAAGAGTGGAGATATTATAACCTGAGAGTGGAATTGTTTCGCTATTCTTTGCATAATAAGTTATTGCATCAATGAGCAATCAGGGCATTTGGAGGCTTGTATTGAATGTATCTTTGAACCAAGAAAGAACACCAAGTCAAATTCCATCTCCTCGCAACAATTAAATGAAGATAAAGGAAGATCACTCCTTCGCCCGGCCTCAGTCACGCAGTAAATTCAGTCACAACGCCACCTTTAAAAGTAGCTGTTCTTTAATTTACCATCATCTTTGAATGTTTTGTTGGGGGTGGAGACCACTTTGTGTTTGATTAAGGAATGTAGACCACATCAAAGGTGATCGATAAGCTGATTTTAAATTGATCAACAAAGAACTCTGCTCAGTAACTGCTGTTAGCTGTTAAATTGAAAACAGTAAGAAGGGAGGGAAAAGTCAGCCAAATTTCCCACTCCTGATGTCTATCTATCGACTCCTGTTGGAAAGGATGATGAGGAGAGGGATCGAGCTCTATTCTGGAATAGTCCTCTAAACTCCCTCTTGGGTGAATAAAAGCCACCTACTCCTTGGAAAATAAGAATCTAACTGGGGTAAAGGAACAAAATGACCTAGGGGAACAGATACATGAATCACTCAAAGTAGCAAAACAGGTAAGCAAGGCAATAAAAATGCAAACCAAGCACTAAGGCTCATTTCTAGAGGAATAGAATTGAAAAACAGAAAAGTTATACTCATCTTGTATAGAACCTTAGAGTACACTTAGAATGCCTTGAACAATTCTGGTCTACATTTAACAAAATGGATATAGAGGCACTGGAACAAAAACAAGAAATGCTGGAATCACTCAGCAGGTCTGGCAGCATCTGTGGAAAGAGAAGCAGAGTTAACGTTTCAGGTCAGTTACCCTTCTTCGGAACCCTGGAATAGGTGCTAAAAAGATTCACAAGAATGATACCCGAAATGAGAGGTTATAACTAACAGAAAGGACCTGAACAGGCTGGGGCTCTTTTCTTGAGTAAAGAGAAGGTTGAAGGGTGATCGATTAAGGTATTTAATATCATGAAGGGGTTTGATACAGTGGCTGTAAATAAACTGTTTCCACTTATGGGGAAGGGGTCATAAATGTAAGATTGCCACTAACAAATCTGGTAAGGGAGTTTAGGAGAGACTTCATTATCCAGAGAGCGGTGAGAATGTGGAACTTGCTACCACATGGAGTGGGGTTGAGGCGAATATCATAGATGCAAATGAGAGAGAAAGGGATAGAAGGATATGTTGATAGGGTGAGATGAAGTATGGTGGAAGGAGGCTCGTTTGGAGTATAAACACCAGGATGGACCTGTTGGGCTGAATGGCCTTGCTTCTCTGCTTTAAATTCAAAGTAATTGCCAATCGACTGCTGCCTCCTATGAACTGGAGTCCAACATGTGTCAGTACCCTGTAGAGAGAGAGGACAGGGTGGGCAAAAAGCAAAGGTTTAATCCCTATGTGAGCTGGTATTTCAGGTATGGAAAGGAGTTTACTGTTACTTCCCTGCATGTGTTTCCTTTGCCCCTTTGATAACAGAGCAATTGAATTTGCAGCAGCACAGGAGCAGGTGATGCCCGTCGAAGAAAGATACCAGCACCTTGCAGAAGGCTTGTGACAGTAAATTCATTTTTTCCAGAAGGAAGTCATGCCTGTGAGGCTGTGGCAAAATCTGTCTTTACGCTGCTTATCACCGTGTGTCCCTCCAACTGGGGTGATAGAAGTGGATCGTTCAGCTGCAACTGTATGGTCTAATCCAATTTACAGCTCCCCAGCAAGAGATAATTACAAGCTTGAAACCAGTTAGTAAAAAAAAACCCCTCAAACTGAAACTGTGCTGTATATGCCTGGAAATATCGAATTTAGATTCTACTGGGAGAACTCAAGCTCGGCATTGTTAAAAACTAAGAAAGTGTGTTAACTAATGAGCCAGACTGAATCTTAAAGCACACAAAGCACTTAGCAAAGAATTAGAAGAGGCTTGGTTAATGCTTGCCTGTAGATAGAAACTGAGTCATGAGTCTCAGCTCTGAGAGAGCTTTTAATATGAAAGGAAAATCATTGAGCAGAGAAGATTTATATCTTGAATAACTACCTGGCTTCGAGTGTGTTACAAGGCTGCAGCATATCCAAGGGGTGCTGATGATGTCATAAATCATAAGAGCAAAACTCGGTGCTTGATGCGGTCGTTAAAATTCCATAATTATAATGCTGCTTAAAAATTTAAGTGTTGGCCTGCTCTTATTTAAAATATTAAAGATATTTACAATCTGAAATTGGAGGTGGCAAGCTTGAGAGTCAGGACCATGGACATGAATTTTTCAGCAGGCCACAGTGGGGGCAACAGGGAGAGGGAAGGACAACTGCCCCATGGAGGGGGGAATGGATCCATTGCAATGGTGTATTTAAACCAAGACAGGCAAACACAGATTTATAGCAAATTATCAATTGTGTAAGACACAGAGAACCACTGCCAGCTACAAGATATATTGGATTCAAACAATCACAACATGCAGACTGTCAGCATGCCCAATGTTCAAACAAGTTTGACAACAGTTTTACTGGGCTATTAACGACCATTAGCAAAGGTCACTGGATCACATTGCCTCTGCAGGGCAGTAATACCAAGGCAAAACACAGTGGAGTAGATTTCCAATGAACAGTCCAGGCCTAAGACTGGTGATGCAGATCAACATCATCATGGAAAATCCAATGAAAAATTGGGTGATTTAAAAAACGGGTAGCAGATCCACAACACAGGCCTTCCAATTCAGAGAATGTTCGCAAGGGGCTTATCAGTTAAGAAGGACAGAGGCATTCAGTGGCACCACAGTGTAATATAATAAATACAAGAGAGAGACTGTCAGTGAAACACAGAGTATTATAATATATACAGGAGAGAGACTGTCAGTGAAACACAGTGTATTATAATAAATACAAGAGAGAGACTGTCAGTGAAACAGACTGAATAATAATAAATACAAGAGAGAGACTGTCAGTGAAACACAGTGTATTATAATATATACAGGAGAGAGACTGTCAGTGAAACACAGTGTGTTAAAATAAATGCAAGAGAGAGACTGTCAGTGAAACACAGTGTATTATAATATATACAGGAGAGAGAGTGTCAGTGAAACACAGTGTATTATAATATATACAGGAGAGAGACTGTCAGTGAAACACAGTGTATTATAATATATACAGGAGAGAGACAGTCAGTGAAACACAGTGTATTATAATATATAAAAGAGAGAGACTGTCAGTGAAACATAGTGTATTATAATATATACAAGAGAGAGACAGTCAGTGAAACACAGTGTATTATAATATATACAGGTGAGAGACTGTCAATGAAACAGTGTATTATAATATCTACAGGAAAGAGACAGACAGTGAAACAAAGTGTATTATAATATATGCAAGAGAGAGACTGTCAATGAAACAAAGTGTATGATAATATATACAGGAGAGAGACTATCAGTGAAACAAAGTGTATTACAATATATGCAGGAGAGAGACTGTCACTGAAACACAGTGTATTATAATATATAAAAGAGAGAGACAGTCAGTGAAACACAGTGTATCATAATATATACAAGAGAGAGACAGTCAGTGAAACACAGTGTATTATAATATATACAGGAGAGAGACTGTCAGTGAAACACAGTGTATTATAATATATACAGGAGAGAGACAGTCAGTGAAACACAGTGTATTACAATAAATACAAGAGAGAGACTGTCAGTGAAACACAGTGTATTATAATAAATACAAGAGAGAGACAGTGAAACAAAGTGTATTATAATATATACATGAGAGAGACAGTCAGTGAAACACAGTGTATTATAATAAATACAAGAGAGAGACTGTCAGTGAAAGACAGTGAATTATAATATATACTGGAGAGAGACTGTCAGTGAAACACAGTGTATCAGAATAAATACAAGAGAGAGACTGTCAGTGAAAGACAGTGTAGTATAATAAATACAAGAGAGAGACTGTCAGTGAAACACAGTGTATTACAATAAATACAAGAGAGAGACTGTCAGTGAAACATAGTGTATTATAATAAATACAAGAGAGAGACAGTCAGTGAAACAAAGTGTATTATAATATATACAGGAGAGAGACAGTCAGTGAAACACAGTGTATTATAATAAATACAAGAGAGAGACTGTCATTGAAACACAGTGTATTATAATATATACAAGAGAGAGACTGTCAGTGAAAGACAGTGCATTATAATATATACTGGAGAGAGACTGTCAGTGAAACACAGTGTATTATAATAAATACAAGAGAGAGACTGTCAGTGAGAGACAGTGCATTATAATATATACAGGAGAGAGACTGTCAGTGAAACACAGTGTATCAGAATAAATACAAGAGAGAGACTGTCAGTGAAAGACAGTGTAGTATAATAAATACAAGAGAGAGACTGTCAGTGCAAGACAGTGCATTATAATATCTACTGGAGAGAGACTGTCAGTGAAAGACAGTGTATTATAATAAATACAAGAGAGAGACTGTCAGTGAAAGACAGTGTATTATAATATATACAGGAGAGAGACAGTCAGTGAAACACAGTGTATTATAATAAATACAAGAGAGAGACGGTCTGTGAAACACAGTGTAATATAATAAATAAAAGAGAGAGACTGTCGGTGAAAGACAGTGTATTGGAATATATACAAGAGAGAGACAGTCAGTGAAACACAGTGTATTATAATAAATAAAAGAGAGAGACTGTCAGTGAAAGACAGTGTATTGTAATATATACAGGTGAGAGACTGTCAATGAAACAGTGTATTATAATATCTACAGGAGAGAGACAGACAGTGAAACAAAGTGTATTATAATATATACAGGTGAGAGACTGTCAATGAAACAGTGTATTATAATATCTACAGGAGAGAGACAGACAGTGAAACAAAGTGTATTATAATATATACAGGAGAGAGACAGTCAGTGAAACAAAGTGTACTATAATATATACAAGAGAAAGACTGTCAATGAAACACAGTGTATTATAATATATACAGGAGAGAGACTGTCAGTGAAACAAAGTGTATTATAATATATACAGGAGAGAGACTGTCAGTGCAACAAAGTGTATTATAATATATACAGGAGAGAGACTGTCAGTGCAACAAAGTGTATTACAATATATACAGGAGAGAGACTGTCACTGAAACACAGTGTATTATAATATATACAAGAGAGAGACAGTCAGTGAAACACAGTGTATTATCAAATATACAAGAGAGAGACAGTCAGTGAAACACAGTGTATTATAATATATACAGGAGAGAGACTGTCAGTGAAACAAAGTGTATTATAATATATACAGGAGAGAGACAGTCAGTGAAACAAATTGTATGATAATATATACAAGAGAGAGACTGTCAGTGAAACACAGTGTATTATAATATATACAAGAGAGAGACTGTCAGTGAAAGACAGTGCATTGTAATATATACAAGAGAGAGACTGTCAGTGGCACCACAGTGTATTATAATATATACAAGAGAGAGACTGTCAGTGAAAGACAGTGTATTATAATATATACAAGAGAGAGACTGTCAGTGAAAGACAGTGCATTATAATATATACTGGAGAGAGACTGTCAGTGAAACAGTGTATTATAATATCTACAGGAGAGAGACAGACAGTGAAACAAAGTGTATTATAATATATGCAAGAGAGAGACTGTCAATGAAACAAAGTGTATGATAATATATACAGGAGAGAGACCATCAGTGAAACAAAGTGTATTACAATATATACAGGAGAGAGACTGTCACTGAAACACAGTGTATTATAATATATAAAAGAGAGAGACAGTCAGTGAAACACAGTGTATCATAATATATACAAGAGAGAGACAGTCAGTGAAACACAGTGTATTATAATATATACAGGAGAGAGACTGTCAGTGAAACACAGTGTATTATAATATATACAGGAGAGAGACAGTCAGTGAAACACAGTGTATTACAATAAATACAAGAGAGAGACTGTCAGTGAAACACAGTGTATTATAATAAATACAAGAGAGAGACAGTGAAACAAAGTGTATTATAATATATACATGAGAGAGACAGTCAGTGAAACACAGTGTATTATAATAAATACAAGAGAGAGACTGTCAGTGAAAGACAGTGAATTATAATATATACTGGAGAGAGACTGTCAGTGAAACACAGTGTCTCAGAATAAATACAAGAGAGAGACTGTCAGTGAAAGACAGTGTAGTATAATAAATACAAGAGAGAGACTGTCAGTGAAACACAGTGTATTACAATAAATACAAGAGAGAGACTGTCAGTGAAACACAGTGTATTATAATAAATACAAGAGAGAGACAGTCAGTGAAACAAAGTGTATTATAATATATACAGGAGAGAGACAGTCAGTGAAACACAGTGTATTATAATAAATACAAGAGAGAGACTGTCATTGAAACACAGTGTATTATAATATATACAAGAGAGAGACTGTCAGTGAAAGACAGTGCATTATAATATATACTGGAGAGAGACTGTCAGTGAAACACAGTGTATTATAATAAATACAAGAGAGAGACTGTCAGTGAAAGACAGTGCATTATAATATATACAGGAGAGAGACTGTCAGTGAAACACAGTGTATCAGAATAAATACAAGAGAGAGACTGTCAGTGAAAGACAGTGTAGTATAATAAATACAAGAGAGAGACTGTCAGTGCAAGACAGTGCATTATAATATCTACTGGAGAGAGACTGTCAGTGAAAGACAGTGTATTATAATAAATACAAGAGAGAGACTGTCAGTGAAAGACAGTGTATTATAATATATACAGGAGAGAGACAGTCAGTGAAACACAGTGTATTATAATAAATACAAGAGAGAGACGGTCTGTGAAACACAGTGTAATATAATAAATAAAAGAGAGAGACTGTCGGTGAAAGACAGTGTATTGGAATATATACAAGAGAGAGACAGTCAGTGAAACACAGTGTATTATAATAAATAAAAGAGAGAGACTGTCAGTGAAAGACAGTGTATTGTAATATATACAAGAGAGAGACAGTCAGTGAAACAAAGTGCATTATAATATATACAGGAGAGAGACTATCAGTGAAACAAAGTGTATTACAATATATACAGGAGAGAGACTGTCACTGAAACACAGTGTATTATAATATATACAAGAGAGAGACAGTCAGTGAAACAAAGTGTACTATAATATATACAAGAGAGAGACTGTCAGTGAAACAAAGTGCATTATAATATATACAGGAGAGAGACAGTCAGTGAAACAAAGTGTATTGTAATATATACAGGAGAGAGACTGTCAGTGAAACACAGTGTTTTATGATAAATACAAGAGAGAGACTGTCAGTGAAACACAGTGTATGATAATATATAGAGGAGAGAGACTGTCAGCGAAACACTGTGTATTAGAATACATGCAGGAGAGACAGTCAGTGAAACACAGTGTATTATAATATATACAGGAGAGAGAGTGTCAATGAAACACAGTGTATTATAATATATACAGGAGAGAGACTGTCAGTGAAACACAGTGGATTATAATATATACAGGAGAGAGACTGTCAGTGAAACACATTGTATTATAATATATACAGGAGAGAGACAGTCAGTGAAACACAGTGTATTATAATATATCCAGGAGAGAGACAGTCAGTGAAACAAAGTGCATTACAATATATACAGGAGAGAGGGACTGTCAGTGAAACTCAGTGTATTATAATATATACAGGAGAGAGACAGTCAGTGAAACACAGTATTATAATATATACAGGAGAGAGACAGTGAGTGAAACACAGTGTATTATAATCTCGACAGGAGAAAGACAGTCAGTGAGACACAGTGTATTATAATATATGCAGGAGAGAGACAGTCAGTGAAATACAGTGTATTATAATATATACAGGAGAGAGACTGTCAGTGAAACATAGTGTATTATAATATATACAAGAGAGAGACAGTCAGTGAAACACAGTGTATTATAATAGATGCAGGTGAGAGACTGTCAATGAAACAGTGTATTATAATATCTACAGGAGAGAGACAGACAGTGAAACAAAGTGTATTATAATATATACAGGAGAGAGACTGTCAGTGGAACAAAGTGTATTATAATATATACAGGAGAGAGACTGTCAGTGAAACAAAGTATATTATAATATATACAGGAGAGAGACAGTCAGTGAAACAAAGTGTACTATAATATATACAAGAGAAAGACTGTCAATGAAACACAGTGTATTATAATATATACAGGAGAGAGACTGTCAGTGAAACAAAGTGTATTATAATATATACAGGAGAGAGACTGTCAGTGCAACAAAGTGTATTATAATATATACAGGAGAGAGACTATCAGTGAAACAAAGTGTATTACAATATATACAGGAGAGAGACTGTCACTGAAACACAGTGTATTATAATATATACAAGAGAGAGACAGTCAGTGAAACACAGTGTATTATCAAATATACAAGAGAGAGAAAGTCAGTGAAACACAGTGTATTATAATATATACAGGAGAGAGACTGTCAGTGAAACAAAGTGTATTATAATATATACAGGAGAGAGACAGTCAGTGAAACAAATTGTATGATAATATATACAAGAGAGAGACTGTCAGTGAAACACAGTGTATTATAATATATACAAGAGAGAGACTGTCAGTGAAAGACAGTGCATTGTAATATATACAAGAGAGAGACTGTCAGTGGCACCACAGTGTATTATAATATATACAAGAGAGAGACTGTCAGTGAAAGACAGTGTATTATAATATATACAAGAGAGAGACTGTCAGTGAAAGACAGTGCATTATAATATATACTGGAGAGAGACTGTCAGTGAAACACATTGAATTATAATATATACTGGAGAGAGACTGTCAGTGAAACACAGTGTATTAGAATAAATACAAGAGAGAGACTGTCAGTGAAAGACAGTGTATTATAATAAATACAAGAGAGAGACTGTCAGTGAAACACAGTGTATTAGAATAAATACAAGAGAGAGACTGTCCGTGAAAGACAGTGTATTATAATATATACAGGTGAGAGACTGTCAATGAAACAGTGTATTATAATATCTACAGGAGAGAGACAGACAGTGAAACAAAGTGTATTATAATATATGCAAGAGAGAGACTGTCAATGAAACAAAGTGTATTATAATATAAACAGGAGAGAGACAGTCAGTGAAACAAAGTGTACTATAATATATACAAGAGAGAGACTGTCAGTGAAACAAAGTGTATTATAATATATACAGGAGAGAGACAGTCAGTGAAACAAAGTGTACTATAATATATACAGGAGAGAGACAGTCAGTGAAACAAAGTGTACTATAATATATACAAGAGAGAGACTGTCAATGAAACACAGTGTATTATAATATATACAGGAGAGAGACTGTCAGTGAAACAAAGTGTATTATAATATATACAGGAGAGAGACTGTCAGTGAAACAAAGTGTATTATAATATATACAGGAGAGAGACTATCAGTGAAACAAAGTGTATTACAATATATACAGGAGAGAGACTGTCACTGAAACACAGTGTATTATAATATATACAAGAGAGAGACAGTCAGTGAAACAAAGTGTACTATAATATATACAAGAGAGAGACTGTCAGTGAAACAAAGTGCATTATAATATATACAGGAGAGAGACAGTCAGTGAAACAAAGTGTATTGTAATATATACAGGAGAGAGACTGTCAGTGAAACACAGTGTTTTATGATAAATACAAGAGAGAGACTGTCAGTGAAACACAGTGTATGATAATATATAGAGGAGAGAGACTGTCAGCGAAACACTGTGTATTAGAATACATGCAGGAGAGACAGTCAGTGAAACACAGTGTATTATAATATATACAGGAGAGAGAGTGTCAATGAAACACAGTGTATTATAATATATACAGGAGAGAGACTGTCAGTGAAACACAGTGGATTATAATATATACAGGAGAGAGACTGTCAGTGAAACACATTGTATTATAATATATACAGGAGAGAGACAGTCAGTGAAACACAGTGTATTATAATATATCCAGGAGAGAGACAGTCAGTGAAACAAAATGCATTACAATATATACAGGAGAGAGGGACTGTCAGTGAAACTCAGTGTATTATAATATATACAGGAGAGAGACAGTCAGTGAAACACAGTATTATAATATATACAGGAGAGAGACAGTGAGTGAAACACAGTGTATTATAATCTCGACAGGAGAAAGACAGTCAGTGAGACACAGTGTATTATAATATATGCAGGAGAGAGACAGTCAGTGAAATACAGTGTATTATAATATATACAGGAGAGAGACTGTCAGTGAAACATAGTGTATTATAATATATACAAGAGAGAGACAGTCAGTGAAACACAGTGTATTATAATATATACAGGTGAGAGACTGTCAATGAAACAGTGTATTATAATATCTACAGGAGAGAGACAGACAGTGAAACAAAGTGTATTATAATATATACAGGAGAGAGACTGTCAGTGGAACAAAGTGTATTATAATATATACAGGAGAGAGACTGTCAGTGAAACAAAGTGTATTATAATATATACAGGAGAGAGACAGTCAGTGAAACAAAGTGTACTATAATATATACAAGAGAAAGACTGTCAATGAAACAAAGTGTATTATAATATATACAGGAGAGAGACTGTCAGTGCAACAAAGTGTATTATAATATATACAGGAGAGAGACTATCAGTGAAACAAAGTGTATTGCAATATATACAGGAGAGAGACTGTCACTGAAACACAGTGTATTATAATATATACAAGAGAGAGACAGTCAGTGAAACACAGTGTATTATCAAATATACAAGAGAGAGACAGTCAGTGAAACACAGTGTATTATAATATATACAGGAGAGAGACTGTCAGTGAAACAAAGTGTATTATAATATATACAGGAGAGAGACAGTCAGTGAAACAAATTGTATGATAATATATACAAGAGAGAGACTGTCAGTGAAACACAGTGTATTATAATATATACAAGAGAGAGACTGTCAGTGAAAGACAGTGCATTGTAATATATACAAGAGAGAGACTGTCAGTGGCACCACAGTGTATTATAATATATACAAGAGAGAGACTGTCAGTGAAAGACAGTGTATTATAATATATACAAGAGAGAGACTGTCAGTGAAAGACAGTGCATTATAATATATACTGGAGAGAGACTGTCAGTGAAACACAGTGAATTAGAATAAATACAAGAGAGAGACTGTCAATGAAACAAAGTGTATTATAATATAGACAGGAGAGAGACAGTCAGTTAAACAAAGTGTACTATAATATATACAAGAGAGAGACTGTCAGTGAAACAAAGTGTATTATAATATATACAAGAGAGAGACTGTCAGTGAAAGACAGTGCATTGTAATATATACAAGAGAGAGACTGTCAGTGGCACCACAGTGTATTATAATATATACAAGAGAGAGACTGTCAGTGAAAGACAGTGTATTATAATATATACAAGAGAGAGACTGTCAGTGAAAGACAGTGCATTATAATATATACTGGAGAGAGACTGTCAGTGAAACACAGTGTATTAGAATAAATACAAGAGAGAGACTGTCAGTGAAAGACAGTGTATTATAATAAATACAAGAGAGAGACTGTCAGTGAAACACAGTGTATTAGAATAAATACAAGAGAGAGACTGTCAGTGAAAGACAGTGTATTATAATAAATACAAGAGAGAGACTGTCCGTGAAAGACAGTGTATTATAATAAATACAGGTGAGAGACTGTCAATGAAACAGTGTATTATAATATCTACAGGAGAGAGACAGACAGTGAAACAAAGTGTATTATAATATATGCAAGAGAGAGACTGTCAATGAAACAAAGTGTATTATAATATAGACAGGAGAGAGACAGTCAGTTAAACAAAGTGTACTATAATATATACAAGAGAGAGACTGTCAGTGAAACAAAGTGTATTATAATATATACAGGAGAGAGACAGTCAGTGAAACAAAGTGTACCATAATATATACAGGAGAGAGACAGTCAGTGAAACAAAGTGTACTATAATATATACAAGAGAGAGACTGTCAATGAAACACAGTGTATTATAATATATACAGGAGAGAGACTGTCAGTGAAACAAAGTGTATTATAATATATACAGGAGAGAGACTGTCAGTGAAACAAAGTGTATTATAATATATACAGGAGAGAGACTATCAGTGAAACAAAGTGTATTACAATATATACAGGAGAGAGACTGTCACTGAAACACAGTGTATTATAATATATACAAGAGAGAGACAGTCAGTGAAACACAGTGTATTATAATATATACAGGAGAGAGACAGTCAGTGAAACACAGTGTATTATAATATATACAGGAGAGAGACTGTCAGTGAAACAAAGTATATTATAATATATACAGGAGAGAGAAAGTCAGTGAAACAAATTGAATTATAATATATACAAGAGAGAGACTGTCAGTGAAAGACAGTGCATTATAATATATACTGGAGAGAGACTGTCAGTGAAACACAGTGTATTACAACATATACAAGAGAGAGACTGTCAGTGAAAGACAGTGCATTGTAATATATACAAGAGAGAGACTGTCAGTGGCACCACAGTGTATTATAATATATACAGGAGAGAGACTGTCAGTGAAACACAGTGTATTATAATAAATACAAGAGAGAGACTGTCAGTGAAAGACAGTGCATTATAATATATACTGGAGAGAGACTGTCTGTGAAACACAGTGTATTAGAAGAAATACAAGAGAGAGACTGTCAGTGAAAGACAGTGTATTATAATAAATACAAGAGAGAGACTGTCAGTGAAAGACAGTGCATTATAATATATACTGGAGAGAGACTGTCAGTGAAACACAGTGTATTCTAATATATACAGGAGAGAGACTGTCAGTGAAACACAGTGTATTATAATATATACAAGAGAGAGACTGTCAGTGAAAGACAGTGCATTATAATATATACTGGAGAGAGACTGTCAGTGAAACACAGTGTATTATAATAAATACAAGAGAGAGACTGTCAGTGAAAGACAGTGTATTATAATATATACAGGAGAGAGACAGTCAGTGAAACACAGTGTATTATAATAAATACAAGAGAGAGACTGTCAGTGAAAGACAGTGTATTATAATAAATACAAGAGAGAGACTGTCAGTGAAACACAGTGTATTATAATAAATACAAGAGAGAGACTGTCAGTGAAACACAGTGTATGAGAATAAATACAAGAGAGAGACTGTCAGTGAAACACAGTGTATTGTAATATGTAGAGGGGAGAGAGTGTTTGTGAAAGAAAGTGCATTATAATATATACAGGAGAGAGACAGTCAGTGAAACACAGTGTATTATAATAAATACAAGAGAGAGACTGTCAGTGAAACACAGTGTATTATAATAAATAAAAGAGTGGGACTGTCAGTGAAAGACAGTGTATTGTAATATATACAAGAGAGAGACAGTCAGTGAAACAAAGTGTATTATAATATATACAGGAGACAGACAGTCAATGAAACAAAGTGTATAATAATATATACAGGAGAGAGACTGTCAGTGAAACAAAGTGTATTATAATATATGCAGGAGAGAGACAGTCAGTGAAACACAGTGTATTATAATATATACAGGAGAGAGACTGTCAGTGAAACAAAGTGTATTATAATATATACAGGAGAGAGATGGTCAGTGAAACACAGTGTATTATAATAAATACGAGAGAGAATGTCAGTGAAACAAACTGTATTATAATATATACAGGGGAAAGACTGTCAGTGAAACAAAGTGTACTATAATATATACAGGAGGGAGACTGTCAGTGAAACAAAGTATATTACAATATATACAGGAGAGAGACAGTCAGTGAAACAAAATGTGTTGTAATATATACAGGAGAGAGAAGGTCAATGAAACACAGTATATTATAATATATAGAGGAGAGAGACTGTCAGTGAAAAACAGTGTATTATAATATATAGAGTAGAGAGACTGTCAATGAAACACAGTGTGTTACAATATGTACAGGAGAGAGACTGTCAGTGAAACACAGTGTATTATAATATGTAGAGGGGAGAGAGTGTATGTGAAAAAAAGTGCATTATAATATATACAGGAGAGAGACTGTCAGTGAAACACAATGTATTATAATAAATGCAAGAGAGAAACTGTCAGTGAAACACAGTGTATTATAATAAATACAAGAGAGAGACTGTCAGTGAAACACAGTGGATTATAATATATACAAGAGAGCGACTGTCAGTGGCACACAGTGTATTATAATAAATACAAGAGAGAGACTGTCAGTGAAACACAGTGTATTATAATATTAACAAGAGAGAGACTGTCAGTGGCACACTGTATTATAAGATATACAAGAGAGAGACTGTCAATGAAAGACAGTGTATTATAATAGATCCAGGAGAGAGACAGTCAATGAAACACAGTGTATTATAACATATACAGGAGAGAGACAGCCAGTGGCACACAGTGTATTAAAATATATAGAGTAGAGAGACTGTCAATGAAACACAGTGTGTTATAATATGTACAAGAGAGAGATTGTCAATGAAAGACTGTATTATAATATATACAGGAGAGAGAGTGTCAGTGAAACAAAGTGTATTATAGTATATACAGGAGAAAGACAGTCAATGAAACAAAGTGTATTATAATAAATACAAGAGAGAGACTGTCAGTAAAAGACAGTGTATTATAATATAGACAGGAGAGAGACAGTCAGTGAAACAAAGTGTATTATAACATATACAGCAGAGAGACAGCCAGTGGCACACAGTGTATTATAATATATAGAGTAGAGAGACTGTCAATGAAACACAGTGTGTTATAATATGTACAAGAGAGAGATTGTCAATGAAAGACTGGGTATTATAATATATGCAGGAGAGAGACTGTCAGTAAAAGACAGTGTATTATAATATATACAGGAGAGAGACAGTCAGTGAAACAAAGTGTACTCTAATATATACAGGAAAGAGACAGTCAGTGAAACAAAGTGTATTATAATATGTACAGGAGAGAGACATTCAATGAAACAAAGTGTATTATAATATAGACAGGTGAGAGGCAGTCAGTGAAACACAGTGTATAATAATAAATACAAGAGAGAGACTGTCAGTGAAACACAGTGTATTATAATAAATTAAAGAGAGAGACTGTCAGTGAAAGACAGTGTATTGTAATATATACAAGAGAGAGACAGTCAGTGAAACAAAGTGTATTATAATATATACAGGAGAGAGACAGTCAATGAAACAAAGTGTATTATAATAAATACAAGAGAGAGACTGTCAGTAAAAGACAGTGTATTATAATATATACAAGAGAGAGACAGTCAGTGAAACACAGTGTATTATAATATATACAGGAGAGAGACTGTCAGTGAAACAAAGTGTATTATAATATATACAGGAGAGAGATGGTCAGTGAAACACAGTGTATTATAATAAATACAAGAGAGAATGTCAGTGAAACAAACTGTATTATAATATATACAGGGGAAAGACTGTCAGTGAAACAAAGTGTACTATAATATATACAGGAGGGAGACTGTCAGTGAAACAAAGTATATTACAATATATACAGGAGAGAGACAGTCAGTGAAACAATGTGTGTTGTAATATATACAGGAGAGAGATGGTCAATGAAACACAGTATATTATAATATATAGAGGAGAGAGACTGTCAGTGAAAAACAGTGTATTATAATATATAGAGTCGAGAGACTGTCAATGAAACACAGTGTGTTACAATATGTACAGGAGAGAGACTGTCAGTTAAACACAGTGTATTATAATATGTAGAGGGGAGAGAGTGTATGTGAAAGAAAGTGCATTATAATATATACAGGAGAGAGACTGTCAGTGAAACACAATGTATTATAATAAATGCAAGAGAGAAACTGTCAGTGAAACACAGTGTATTATAATAAATACAAGAGAGAGACTGTCAGTGAAACACTTTGGATTATAATATATACAAGAGAGCGACTGTCAGTGGCACACAGTGTATTATAATAAATACAAGAGAGAGACTGTCAGTGAAACACAGTGTATTATAATAAATACAAGAGAGAGACTGTCAGTGAAACACAGTGTATGATAATATATACAAGAGAGAGACTGTCAGTGGCACACTGTATTATAAGATATACAAGAGAGAGACTGTCAATGAAAGACAGTGTATTATAATAGATGCAGGAGAGAGACAGTCAATGAAACACAGTGTATTATAACATATACAGGAGAGAGACAGCCAGTGGCACACAGTGTATTAAAATATATAGAGTAGAGAGTCTGTCAATGAAACACAGTGTGTTACAATATGTACAAGAGAGAGATTGTCAATGAAAGACTGTATTATGATATATACAGGAGAGAGAGAGTCAGTGAAACAAAATGTATTGTAATATATACAGGAGAGAGACAGTCAATGAAACAAAGTGTATTATAATAAATACAAGAGAGAGACTGTCAGTAAAAGACAGTGTATTATAATATAGACAGGAGAGAGACAGTCAGTGAAACAAAGTGTATTATAACATATACAGGAGAGAGACAGCCAGTGGCACACAGTGTATTATAATATATAGAGTAGAGAGACTGTCAATGAAACACAGTGTGTTATAATATGTACAAGAGAGAGATTGTCAATGAAAGACTGGGTATTATAATAGTTACAGGAGAGAGACAGTCAGTGAAACACAATGTATTATAATAAATACAAGAGAGAGACTGTCAGTGACACCACAGTGTATTATAATAAATACAAGAGAGAGACAGTCAGTGAAACACAGTGTATTATAATAAATACAAGAGAGAGACTGTCAGTGGCACCACAGTGTATTATAATAAATACAAGAGAGAGACAGTCAGTGGCACCACAGTGTATTATAATATATAGAGTAGAGAGACTGTCAATGAAACACAGTGTGTTATAATATGTACAGGAGAGAGACTGTCAGTGAAACACAGTGTATTATAATATGTAGAGGGGAGAGAGTGGATGTGAAAGAAATTGCATTATAATATATGCAGGAGAGAGACTGTCAGTGAAACACAATGTAGTATAATAAATGCAAGAGAGAAACTGTCAGTGAAACACAGTGTATTATAATATTAACAAGAGAGAGACTGTCAGTGGCACACTGTATTATAAGATATACAAGAGAGAGACCGTCAATGAAAGACAGTGTATTATAATAGATACAGGAGAGAGACAGCCAGTGGCACACAGTGTATTATAATATATAGAGTAGAGAGACTGTCAATGAAACACAGTGTGTTATAATATGTACAAGAGAGAGATTGTCAATGAAAGACTGGGTATTATAATATATGCAGGAGAGAGAGAGTCAGTGAAACAAAGTGTATTATAATATATACAGGAGAGAGACAGTCAATGAAACAAAGTGTATTATAATATATACAGGAGAGAGACTGTCAGTGAAACACAGTGTTTTATAATAAATACAAGAGAGAGACTGTCAATGAAACACAGTGTATGATAATATATACAGGAGAGAGACTGTCAGTGAAACAAAGTGTATTATAATATATACAGGAGACAGACAGTCAATGAAACAAAGTGTATATTAATATATACAGGAGAGAGACTGTCAGTGAAACAAAGTGTATCATAATATATACAGGAGAGTGACAGTCAGTGAAACACAGTGTATTATAATATATACAGGAGAGAGACTGTCAGTGAAACAAAGTGTATTATAATATACACAGGAGAGAGATGGTCAGTGAAACACAGTGTATTATAATAAATACGAGAGAGAATGTCAGTGAAACAAACTGTATTATAATATATACAGGGGAAAGACTGTCAGTGAAACAAAGTGTACTATAATATATACAGGAGGGAGACTGTCAGTGAAACAAAGTGTATTACAATATATACAGGAGAGAGACAGTCAGTGAAACAAAGTGTGTTATAATAAATACAGGAGAGAGATGGTCAATGAAACACAGTATATTATAATATAAAGAGGAGAGAGACTGTCAGTGAAAAACAGTGTATTATAAAAGATAGAGTAGAGAGACTGTCAATGAAACACAGTGTGTTACAATATGTACAGGAGAGAGACTGTCAGTGAAACACAGTGTATTATAATATGTAGAGGAGAGAGAGTGTATGTGAAAGACAGTGTATTATAATATATACAGGAGAGAGACTGTCAGTGAAACACAGTGTGTTATAATAGATACAGGAGATAGACTGTCAGTGAAACAAAGCGTATTATAATATGTAGAGGGGAGAGAGTGTATGTGAAAGACAGTGTATTAAAAAATATACAGGAGTGAGACTGTCAGTGAAACACAGTGTATTATAATATGTAAAGGGGAGAGAGTGTTTGTTGAAGACAGTGTATTATAATATATGCAGGAGAGAGACTGTCAGTGAAACACAGTGTGTTATAATATATGCAGGAGAGAGACTGTCAGTGAAACAAAGTGAATTATAATATATACAGGAGAGAGACTGTCATTGAAAGACAGTGTATTATAATAGATACAGGAGAGAGACAGTCAGTGAAACACAATGTATTATAATAAATACAAGAGAGAGACTGTCAGTGGCACTACAGTGGATTATAATAAATACAATAGAGAGACAGTCAGTGAAACACAGTGTATTATAATAAATACAAGAGAGAGACTGTCAGTGGCACCACAGTGTATTATAATAAATACAAGAGAGAGACAGTCAGTGGCACCACAGTGTATTATAATATATAGAGTAGAGAGACTGTCAATGAAACACAGTGTGTTATAACATGTACAGGAGAGAGACTGTCAGTGAAACACAGTGTATTATAATATGTAGAGGGGAGAGAGTGTATGTGAAAGAAAGTGCATTACAATATATACAGGAGAGAGACTGTCAGTGAAACACACTGTATTATAATATATACAAGAGAGAGACTGTCAGTGGCACACTGTATTATAAGATATACAAGAGAGAGACTGTCAATGAAAGACAGTGCATTATAATAAATACAAGAGAGAGACTGTCAGTAAAAGACAGTGTATTATAATATATACAGGAGAGAGACAGTCAGTGAAACAAAGTTTATTTTAACATATACAGGAGAGAGACAGCCAGTGGCACACAGTGTATTATAATATATAGAGTAGAGAGACTGTCAATGAAACACAGTGTGTTATAATATGTACAAGAGAGAGATTGTCAATGAAAGACTGTGTACTATAATATATACAGGAGAGAGACAGTCAGTGAAACAAAGTGTACTCTAATATATACAGGAAAGAGACAGTCAGTGAAACAAAGTGTATTATAATATATACAGGAGAGAGACATTCAATGAAACAAAGTGTATTATAATCTTTACAGGTGAGAGACTGTCAATGAAACAGTGTATTATAATATCTACAGGAGAGAGACAGACAGTGAAACAAAGTGTATTATAATATATACAGGTGAGAGACTGTCAATGAAACAGTGTATTATAATATCTACAGGAGAGAGACAGACAGTGAAACAAAGTGTATTATAATATATACAGGAGAGAGACTGTCAATGAAACACAGTGTATTATAATATATACAGGAGAGAGACTGTCAGTGAAACAAAGTGTATTATAATATATACAGGTGAGAGACTGTCAATGAAACAGTGTATTATAATATCTACAGGAGAGAGACAGACAGTGAAACAAAGTGTATTATAATATATACAGGAGAGAGACTGTCAATGAAACACAGTGTATTATAATATATACAGGAGAGAGACTGTCAGTGAAACAAAGTGTATTATAATATATACAGGAGAGAGACAGTCAGTGAAACAAAGTGTATTATAATATATACAGGAGAGAGACTATCAGTGAAACAAAGTGTATGACAATATATACAGGAGAGAGACTGTCACTGAAACAAAGTGTACTATAATATATACAAGAGAGAGACTGTCAATGACACACAGTGTATTATAATATATACAGGAGAGAGACTGTCAGTGAAACAAAGTGTATTATAATATATACAGGAGAGAGACTGTCAGTGAAACAAAGTGTATGACAATATATACAGGAGAGAGACTGTCACTGAAACAAAGTGTACTATAATATATACAAGAGAGAGACTGTCAATGAAACACAGTGTGCTATAATATATACAGGAGAGAGACTTTCAGTGAAACAAAGTGTACTATAACATATACAGGAGAGAGACAGTCAGTGAAACAAAGTGTATTATAACATATACAGGAGAGAGACAGCCAGTGGCACACAGTGTATTATAATATATAGAGTAGAGAGACTGTCAATGAAACACAGTGTGTTATAATATGTACAAGAGAGAGATTGTCAATGAAAGACTGTATTATAATATATACAGGAGAGAGACAGTCAGTGAAACACAGTGTATTATAATATATACAGGAGAGAGACTGTCAGTGAAACAAAGTGTATTATAATAAATACAAGAGAGAGACTGTCAGTGAAACACAATGTATTATAATAAATACAAGAGAGAGACTGTCAGTGGCACCACAGTGTATTATAATAAATACAAGAGAGAGACAGTCAGTGAAACACAGTGTATTATAATAAATACAAGAGAGAGACTGTCAGTGGCACCACAGTGTATTATAATAAATACAAGAGAGAGACAGTCAGTGGCACCACAGTGTATTATAATATATAGAGTAGAGAGACTGTCAATGAAACACAGTGTGTTATAACATGTACAGGAGAGAGACTGTCAGTGAAACACAGTGTATTATAATATGTAGAGGGGAGAGAGTGTATGTGAAAGAAAGTGCATTACAATATATACAGGAGAGAGACTGTCAGTGAAACACAATGTAGTATAATAAATGCAAGAGAGAAACTGTCAGTGAAACACACTGTATTATAATATATACAAGAGAGAGACTGTCAGTGGCACACTGTATTATAAGATATACAAGAGAGAGACTGTCAATGAAAGACAGTGTATTATAATATATACAGGAGAGAGACAGTCAGTGAAACAAAGTGTATATTAACATATACAGGAGAGAGACAGCCAGTGGCACACAGTGTATTATAATATATAGAGTAGAGAGACTGTCAATGAAACACAGTGTGTTATAATATGTACAAGAGAGAGATTGTCAATGAAAGACTGTGTACTATAATATATACAGGAGAGAGACAGTCAGTGAAACAAAGTGTACTCTAATATATACAGGAAAGAGACAGTCAGTGAAACAAAGTGTATTATAATATATACAGGAGAGAGACATTCAATGAAACAAAGTGTATTATAATCTTTACAGGTGAGAGACTGTCAATGAAACAGTGTATTATAATATCTACAGGAGAGAGACAGACAGTGAAACAAAGTGTATTATAATATATACAGGTGAGAGACTGTCAATGAAACAGTGTATTATAATATCTACAGGAGAGAGACAGACAGTGAAACAAAGTGTATTATAATATATACAGGAGAGAGACTGTCAATGAAACACAGTGTATTATAATATATACAGGAGAGAGACTGTCAGTGAAACAAAGTGTATTATAATATATACAGGTGAGAGACTGTCAATGAAACAGTGTATTATAATATCTACAGGAGAGAGACAGACAGTGAAACAAAGTGTATTATAATATATACAGGAGAGAGACTGTCAATGAAACACAGTGTATTATAATATATACAGGAGAGAGACTGTCAGTGAAACAAAGTGTATTATAATATATACAGGAGAGAGACTGTCAGTGAAACAAAGTGTATTATAATATATACAGGAGAGAGACTATCAGTGAAACAAAGTGTATGACAATATATACAGGAGAGAGACTGTCACTGAAACAAAGTGTACTATAATATATACAAGAGAGAGACTGTCAATGACACACAGTGTATTATAATATATACAGGAGAGAGACTGTCAGTGAAACAAAGTGTATTATAATATATACAGGAGAGAGACTGTCAGTGAAACAAAGTGTATGACAATATATACAGGAGAGAGACTGTCACTGAAACAAAGTGTACTATAATATATACAAGAGAGAGACTGTCAATGAAACACAGTGTACTATAATATATACAGGAGAGAGACTTTCAGTGAAACAAAGTGTACTATAACATATACAGGAGAGAGACAGTCAGTGAAACAAAGTGTATTATAACATATACAGGAGAGAGACAGCCAGTGGCACACAGTGTATTATAATATATAGAGTAGAGAGACTGTCAATGAAACACAGTGTGTTATAATATGTACAAGAGAGAGATTGTCAATGAAAGACTGTATTATAATATATACAGGAGAGAGACAGTCAGTGAAACACAGTGTATTATAATATATACAGGAGAGAGACTGTCAGTGAAACAAAGTATTATAATATATACAGGAGAGAGATGGTCAGTGAAACACAGTGTATTATAATAAATACGAGAGAGAATGTCAGTGAAACAAAGTGTATTATAATATATACAGGGGAAAGACTGTCAGTGAAACAAAGTGTACTATCATATATACAGGAGGGAGACTGTCAGTGAAACAAAGTATATTACAATATATACAGGAGAGAGACAGTCAGTGAAACAAAGTGTGTTGTCATATATACAGGAGAGAGATGGTCAATGAAACACAGTATATTATAATATATAGAGGAGAGAGACTGTCAGTGAAAAACAGTGTATTATAATATATAGAGTAGAGAGACTGTCAATGAAACACAGTGTGTTACAATATGTACAGGAGAGAGACTGTTAGTGAAACACAGTGTATTATAATATGTAGAGGGGAGAGAGTGTATGTGAAAGAAAGTGCATTATAATATATACAGGAGAGAGACTGTCAGTGAAACACAATGTATTATAATAAATGCAAGAGAGAAACTGTCAGTGAAACACAGTGTATTATAATAAATACAAGAGAGAGACTGTCAGTGAAACACAGTGGATTATAATATATACAAGAGAGCGACTGTCAGTGGCACACAGTGTATTATAATAAATACAAGAGAGAGACTGTCAGTGAAACACAGTGTATTATAATATATACAAGAGAGAGACTGTCAGTGGCACACTGTATTATAAGATATACAAGAGAGAGACTGTCAATGAAAGACAGTGTATTATAATAGATGCAGGAGAGAGACAGTCAATGAAACACAGTGTATTATAACATATACAGGAGAGAGACAGCCAGTGGCACACAGTGTATTAAAATATATAGAGTAGAGAGACTGCCAATGAAACACAGTGTGTTATAATATGTACAAGAGAGAGATTGTCAATGAAAGACTGGGTATTATAATAGATACAGGAGAGAGACAGTCAGTGAAACACAATGTATTATAATAAATACAAGAGAGAGACTGTCAGTGGCACCACAGTGTATTATAATAAATACAAGAGAGAGACAGTCAGTGAAACACAGTGTATTATAATAAATACAAGAGAGAGACTGTCAGTGGCACCACAGTGTATTATAATAAATACAAGAGAGAGACAGTCAGTGGCACCACAGTGTATTATAATATATAGAGTAGAGAGACTGTCAATGAAACACAGTGTGTTATAATATGTACAGGAGAGAGACTGTCAGTGAAACACAGTGTATTATAATATGTAGAGGGGAGAGAGTGGATGTGAAAGAAATTGCATTATAATATATACAGGAGAGAGACTGTCAGTGAAACACAATGTAGTATAATAAATGCAAGAGAGAAACTGTCAGTGCAACACAGTGTATTATAATAAATACAAGAGAGAGACAGTCAGTGAAACACAGTGTATTATAATAAATACAAGAGAGAGACTGTCAGTGGCACCACAGTGTATTATAATAAATACAAGAGAGAGACAGTCAGTGGCACCACAGTGTATTATAATATATAGAGTAGAGAGACTGTCAATGAAACACAGTGTGTTATAATATGTACAGGAGAGAGACTGTCAGTGAAACACAGTGTATTATAATATGTAGAGGGGAGAGAGTGGATGTGAAAGAAATTGCATTAAAATATATACAGGAGAGAGACTGTCAGTGAAACACAATGTAGTATAATAAATGCAAGAGAGAAACTGTCAGTGCAACACAGTGTATTATAATATATACAAGAGAGAGACTGTCAGTGGCACACTGTATTATAAGATATACAAGAGAGAGACTGTCAATGAAAGACAGTGTATTATAATAGATACAGGAGAGAGACAGTCAATGAAACACAGTGTATCATAACATATACAGGAGAGAGACAGCCAGTGGCACACAGTGTATTAAAATATATAGAGTAGAGAGACTGTCAATGAAACACAGTGTGTTATAATATGTACAAGAGAGAGATTGTCAATGAAACACAGTATATTATAATATATAGAGGAGAGAGACTGTCAGTGAAAAACAGTGTATTATAATATATAGAGTAGAGAGACTGTCAATGAAACACAGTGTGTTACAATATGTACAAGAGAGAGACTGTTAGTGAAACACAGTGTATTATAATATGTAGAGGGGAGCGAGTGTATGTGAAAGAAAGTGCATTATAATATATACAGGAGAGAGACTGTCAGTGAAACACAATGTATTATAATAAATGCAAGAGAGAAACTGTTAGTGAAACACAGTGTATTATAATAAATACAAGAGAGAGACTGTCAGTGAAACACAGTGGATTATAATATATACAAGAGAGCGACTGTCAGTGGCACACAGTGTATTATAATAAATACAAGAGAGAGACTGTCAGTGAAACACAGTGTATTATAATATATACAAGAGAGAGACTGTCAGTGGCACACTGTATTATAAGATATACAAGAGAGAGACTGTCAATGAAAGACAGTGTATTATAATAGATGCAGGAGAGAGACAGTCAATGAAACACAGTGTATTATAACATATACAGGAGAGAGACAGCCAGTGGCACACAGTGTATTAAAATATATAGAGTAGAGAGACTGCCAATGAAACACAGTGTGTTATAATATGTACAAGAGAGAGATTGTCAATGAAAGACTGGGTATTATAATAGATACAGGAGAGAGACAGTCAGTGAAACACAATGTATTATAATAAATACAAGAGAGAGACTGTCAGTGGCACCATAGTGTATTATAATAAATACAAGAGAGAGACAGTCAGTGAAACACAGTGTATTATAATAAATACAAGAGAGAGACTGTCAGTGGCACCACAGTGTATTATAATAAATACAAGAGAGAGACAGTCAGTGGCACCACAGTGTATTATAATATATAGAGTAGAGAGACTGTCAATGAAACACAGTTTGTTATAATATGTACAGGAGAGAGACTGTCAGTGAAACACAGTGTATTATAATATGTAGAGGGGAGAGAGTGGATGTGAAAGAAATTGCATTATAATATATACAGGAGAGAGACTGTCAGTGAAACACAATGTAGTATAATAAATGCAAGAGAGAAACTGTCAGTGCAACACAGTGTATTATAATAAATACAAGAGAGAGACAGTCAGTGAAACACAGTGTATTATAATAAATACAAGAGAGAGACTGTCAGTGGCACCACAGTGTATTATAATAAATACAAGAGAGAGACAGTCAGTGGCACCACAGTGTATTATAATATATAGAGTAGAGAGACTGTCAATGAAACACAGTGTGTTATAATATGTACAGGAGAGAGACTGTCAGTGAAACACAGTGTATTATAATATGTAGAGGGGAGAGAGTGGATGTGAAAGAAATTGCATTATAATATATACAGGAGAGAGACTGTCAGTGAAACACAATGTAGTATAATAAATGCAAGAGAGAAACTGTCAGTGCAACACAGTGTATTATAATATATACAAGAGAGAGACTGTCAGTGGCACACTGTATTATAAGATATACATGAGAGAGACTGTCAATGAAAGACAGTGTATTATAATAGATACAGGAGAGAGACAGTCAATGAAACACAGTGTATCATAACATATACAGGAGAGAGACAGCCAGTGGCACACAGTGTATTAAAATATATAGAGTAGAGAGACTGTCAATGAAACACAGTGTGTTATAATATGTACAAGAGAGAGATTGTCAATGAAAGACTGTGTATTATAATATATACAGGAGAGAGAGAGTCAGTGAAACAAAGTGTATTATAATATATACAGGAGAGAGACAGTCAATGAAACAAAGTGTATTATAATAAATACAAGAGAGAGACTGTCAGTAAAAGACAGTGTATTATAATATATACAGGAGAGAGACAGTCAGTGAAACAAAGTGTATTATAACATATACAGGAGAGAGACAGCCAGTGGCACACAGTGTATTATAATATATAGAGTAGAGAGACTGTCAATGAAACACAGTGTGTTATAATATGTACAAGAGAGAGATTGTCAATGAAAGACTGTGTACTATAATATATGCAGGAGAGAGACAGTCAGTGAAACAAAGTGTACTCTAATATATACAGGAAAGAGACAGTCAGTGATACAAAGTGTATTATAATATATACAGGAGAGAGACATTCAATGAAACAAAGTGTATTATAATATATACAGGTGAGAGACTGTCAATGAAACAGTGTATTATAATATCTACAGGAGAGAGACAGACAGTGAAACAAAGTGTATTATAATATATACAGGTGAGAGACTGTCAATGAAACAGTGTATTATAATATCTACAGGAGAGAGACAGACAGTGAAACAAAGTGTATTATAATATATACAGGAGAGAGACTATCAGTGAAACAAAGTGTATGACAATATATACAGGAGAGAGACTGTCACTGAAACAAAGTGTACTATAATATATACAAGAGAGAGACTGTCAATGAAAGACAGTGTATTATAATAGATACAGGAGAGAGACAGTCAATGAAACACAGTGTATCATAACATATACAGGAGAGAGACAGCCAGTGGCACACAGTGTATTAAAATATATAGAGTAGAGAGACTGTCAATGAAACACAGTGTGTTATAATATGTACAAGAGAGAGATTGTCAATGAAACACAGTATATTATAATATATAGAGGAGAGAGACTGTCAGTGAAAAACAGTGTATTATAATATATAGAGTAGAGAGACTGTCAATGAAACACAGTGTGTTACAATATGTACAAGAGAGAGACTGTTAGTGAAACACAGTGTATTATAATATGTAGAGGGGAGAGAGTGTATGTGAAAGAAAGTGCATTATAATATATACAGGAGAGAGACTGTCAGTGAAACACAATGTATTATAATAAATGCAAGAGAGAAACTGTTAGTGAAACACAGTGTATTATAATAAATACAAGAGAGAGACTGTCAGTGAAACACAGTGGATTATAATATAGACAAGAGAGCGACTGTCAGTGGCACACAGTGTATTATAATAAATACAAGAGAGAGACTGTCAGTGAAACACAGTGTATTATAATATATACAAGAGAGAGACTGTCAGTGGCACACTGTATTATAAGATATACAAGAGAGAGACTGTCAATGAAAGACAGTGTATTATAATAGATGCAGGAGAGAGACAGTCAATGAAACACAGTGTATTATAACATATACAGGAGAGAGACAGCCAGTGGCACACAGTGTATTAAAATATATAGAGTAGAGAGACTGCCAATGAAACACAGTGTGTTATAATATGTACAAGAGAGAGATTGTCAATGAAAGACTGGGTATTATAATAGATACAGGAGAGAGACAGTCAGTGAAACACAATGTATTATAATAAATACAAGAGAGAGACTGTCAGTGGCACCATAGTGTATTATAATAAATACAAGAGAGAGACAGTCAGTGAAACACAGTGTATTATAATAAATACAAGAGAGAGACTGTCAGTGGCACCACAGTGTATTATAATAAATACAAGAGAGAGACAGTCAGTGGCACCACAGTGTATTATAATATATAGAGTAGAGAGACTGTCAATGAAACACAGTGTGTTATAATATGTACAGGAGAGAGACTGTCAGTGAAACACAGTGTATTATAATATGTAGAGGGGAGAGAGTGGATGTGAAAGAAATTGCATTATAATATATACAGGAGAGAGACTGTCAGTGAAACACAATGTAGTATAATAAATGCAAGAGAGAAACTGTCAGTGCAACACAGTGTATTATAATAAATACAAGAGAGAGACAGTCAGTGAAACACAGTGTATTATAATAAATACAAGAGAGAGACTGTCAGTGGCACCACAGTGTATTATAATAAATACAAGAGAGAGACAGTCAGTGGCACCACAGTGTATTATAATATATAGAGTAGAGAGACTGTCAATGAAACACAGTGTGTTATAATATGTACAGGAGAGAGACTGTCAGTGAAACACAGTGTATTATAATATGTAGAGGGGAGAGAGTGGATGTGAAAGAAATTGCATTATAATATATACAGGAGAGAGACTGTCAGTGAAACACAATGTAGTATAATAAATGCAAGAGAGAAACTGTCAGTGCAACACAGTGTATTATAATATATACAAGAGAGAGACTGTCAGTGGCACACTGTATTATAAGATATACAAGAGAGAGACTGTCAATGAAAGACAGTGTATTATAATAGATACAGGAGAGAGACAGTCAATGAAACACAGTGTATCATAACATATACAGGAGAGAGACAGCCAGTGGCACACAGTGTATTAAAATATATAGAGTAGAGAGACTGTCAATGAAACACAGTGTGTTATAATATGTACAAGAGAGAAATTGTCACTGAAAGACTGTGTATTATAATAAATACAGGAGAGAGAGAGTCAGTGAAACAAAGTGTATTATAATATATACAGGAGAGAGACAGTCAATGAAACAAAGTGTATTATAATAAATACAAGAGAGAGACTGTCAGTAAAAGACAGTGTATTATAATATATACAGGAGAGAGACAGTCAGTGAAACACAGTGTATTATAACATATACAGGAGAGAGACAGCCAGTGGCACACAGTGTATTATAATATATAGAGTAGAGAGACTGTCAATGAAACACAGTGTGTTATAATATGTACAAGAGAGAGATTGTCAATGAAAGAATGTGTACTATAATATATGCAGGAGAGAGACAGTCAGTGAAACAAAGTGTACTCTAATATATACAGGAAAGAGACAGTCAGTGAAACAAAGTGTATTATAATATATACAGGAGAGAGACATTCAATGAAACAAAGTGTATTATAATATATACAGGTGAGAGACTGTCAATGAAACAGTGTATTATAATATCTACAGGAGAGAGACAGACAGTGAAACAAAGTGTATTATAATATATACAGGTGAGAGACTGTCAATGAAACAGTGTATTATAATATCTACAGGAGAGAGACAGACAGTGAAACAAAGTGTATTATAATATATACAGGAGAGAGACTGTCAATGAAACACAGTGTATTATAATATATACAGGAGAGAGACTGTCAGTGAAACACAATGTAGTATAATAAATGCAAGAGAGAAACTGTCAGTGCAACACAGTGTATTATAATATATACAAGAGAGAGACTGTCAGTGGCACACTGTATTATAAGATATACATGAGAGAGACTGTCAATGAAAGACAGTGTATTATAATAGATACAGGAGAGAGACAGTCAATGAAACACAGTGTATCATAACATATACAGGAGAGAGACAGCCAGTGGCACACAGTGTATTAAAATATATAGAGTAGAGAGACTGTCAATGAAACACAGTGTGTTATAATATGTACAAGAGAGAGATTGTCAATGAAAGACTGTGTATTATAATATATACAGGAGAGAGAGAGTCAGTGAAACAAAGTGTATTATAATATATACAGGAGAGAGACAGTCAATGAAACAAAGTGTATTATAATAAATACAAGAGAGAGACTGTCAGTAAAAGACAGTGTATTATAATATATACAGGAGAGAGACAGTCAGTGAAACAAAGTGTATTATAACATATACAGGAGAGAGACAGCCAGTGGCACACAGTGTATTATAATATATAGAGTAGAGAGACTGTCAATGAAACACAGTGTGTTATAATATGTACAAGAGAGAGATTGTCAATGAAAGACTGTGTACTATAATATATGCAGGAGAGAGACAGTCAGTGAAACAAAGTGTACTCTAATATATACAGGAAAGAGACAGTCAGTGAAACAAAGTGTATTATAATATATACAGGAGAGAGACATTCAATGAAACAAAGTGTATTATAATATATACAGGTGAGAGACTGTCAATGAAACAGTGTATTATAATATCTACAGGAGAGAGACAGACAGTGAAACAAAGTGTATTATAATATATACAGGTGAGAGACTGTCAATGAAACAGTGTATTATAATATCTACAGGAGAGAGACAGACAGTGAAACAAAGTGTATTATAATATATACAGGAGAGAGACTATCAGTGAAACAAAGTGTATGACAATATATACAGGAGAGAGACTGTCACTGAAACAAAGTGTACTATAATATATACAAGAGAGAGACTGTCAATGAAACACAGTGTATTATAATATATACAGGAGAGAGACTTTCGGTGAAACAAAGTGTACTATAATATATACAGGAGAGAGACTGTCAGTGAAACAAAGTGTATTATAACATATACAGGAGAGAGACAGCCAGTGGCACACAGTGTATTATAATATATAGAGTAGAGAGACTGTCAATGAAACACAGTGTGTTATAATATGTCCAAGAGAGAGATTGTCAATGAAAGACTGTGTATTATAATATATGCAGGAGAGAGAGAGTCAGTGAAACAAAGTGCATTATAATATATACAGGAGAGAGACAGTCAATGAAACAAAGTGTATTATAATAAATACAAGAGAGAGACTGTCAGTAAAAGACAGTGTATTATAATATATACAGGAGAGAGACAGTCAGTGAAACAAAGTGTACTCTAATTTATACAGGAAAGAGACAGTCAGTGAAACAAAGTGCATTATAATATATACTGGAGAGAGACTGTCACTGAAACACAGTGTATTATAATATATAAAAGAGAGAGACAGTCAGTGAAACACAGTGTATTATAATATATACAAGAGAGAGACAGTCAGTGAAACACAGTGTATTATAATATATACAGGAGAGAGACAGTCAGTGAAACACAGTGTATTATAACATGTACAGGAGAGAGACTGTCAGTGAAACAAAGTGTATTATAATATGTACAGGAGAGAGACTGTCAGTGAAACAAAGTGTATTATAATATATACAGGAGAGAGACAGTCAGTGAAACACAGTGTATTATAATATATACAGGAGAGAGACTGTCAGTGAAACAAAGTGTATTAAAATATGTACAGGAGAGAGACTGTCAGTGAAAGACAGTTCATTATAATATATGCTGGAGAGCGACTTTCAGTGAAACACAGTGTGTTATAATATATACAGGAGAGAGACTGTCTGTGAAACACAGTGTATTATAATATATACAAGAGAGAGACTGTCAGTGAAACATAGTGTATTATAATAAATACAAGAGAGAGACGGTCAGTGAAACACAGTGTATTATAATATATACAGGAGAGAGACTGTCAGTGAAACAAAGTGGATTATAATATGTACAGGAGAGAGACTGTCAGTGAAACAAATTGTATTATAATATATACCAGAGAGAGACAGTCAGTGAAACAAAGTGTATTATTATAAATACAAGAGAGAGACTGTCAGTGAAAGACAGTGTATTAGAATAAATACAAGAGAGAGACTGTCAGTGAAAGACAGTGTATTATAATAAATACAAGAGAGAGACTGTTAGTGAAAGACAGTGTATTATAATATATACAGGAGAGATACAGTCAATGAAACACAGTGTCTTATAATAAATACAAGCGAGAGACTGTCAGTGAAAGACAGTGTATTATAATATATACAGGAGAGAGACAGTCAGTGAAACACAGTGTATTATAATAAATACAAGAGAGAGACGGTCAGTGAAACACAGTGTATGATAATAAATAAAAGAGAAAGACTGTCAGTGAAAGACAGTGTATTGTAATATATACAAGAGAGAGACAGTCAGCGAAACACAGTGTATTATAATAAATAAAAGAGAGAGACTGTCAGTGAAAGACAGTGTATTGTAATATATACAAGAGAGAGACAGTCAGTGAAACAAAGTGCATTATAATAATTACAGGAGAGAGACAGTCAGTGAAACACAGTGTATGATAATATATACAGGAGAGAGACTGTCACTGAAACAAAGTGTATTATAATATCTCCAGAAGAGTGACAGTCAGTGAAACAAAGTGTATTATAATATATACAGGAGACAGACAGTCAATGAAACATAGTGTATAATAATATATACAGGAGAGAGACCGTCAGTGAAACACAGTGTATTATAATATATACAGGAGAGAGACTGTCAGTGAAACAAAATGTATTATAATATATACAGGAGAGAGACAGTCAGTGAAACACAGAGTATTATATTATATACAGGAGAGAGACTGTCAGTGAAACAAAGTGTATTATAATGTTTCCAGGAGAGAGATAGTCAGTGAAACACAGTGTATTATAATATATAGAGTAGAGAGACTGTCAATGAAACACAGTGTGTTATAATATGTACAGGAGAGAGACTGTCAGTGAAACACAGTGTATTATAATATGTAGAGGGGAGAGAGTGTATGTGAAAGACAGTGTATTATAATATATACAGGAGAGAGACTGTCAGTGAAACACAGTGTGTTATAATAGATACAGGAGATAGACTGTCAGTGAAACTAAGCGTATTATAATATGTAGAGGGGAGAGAGTGTTTGTGAAAGACAGTGTATTATAATATATGCAGGAGAGAGACTGTCAGTGAAACAAAGTGTGTTATAATATATGCAGGAGAGAGACTGTCAGTGAAACAAAGTGAATTATAATATATACAGGAGAGAGACTGTCAATGAAAGACAGTGTATTATAATAGATACAGGAGAGAGACTGTCAGTGAAACAATGTGTACTAAAATATGTGCAGGGGAGATTGTCAGTGAAACACAGTGTGTTATAATAGATAAAGGAGAGATTTTCAGTGAAACACAGTGTATTACAATAGAAACAGGAGAGAGACTGTCAGTGAAACATAGTGTATTATAATATATACAGGAGAGAAACTGTCAGGGAAACACACTGTATTACAATATATAGAGGAGAGAAACTGTCAATGAAGCACAGTGTGTTATAATATATACAAGAGAGAGACTGTCAGTGAAAGAGTGTGCTATAATATATAAAGGAGAGAGACAGTCAGTGAAACACAGTGTATTATAATAAATAGAAGAGAGGGACTGTCAGTGAAACATAGTCTATTACAATATATACAGGATAAAGACTGTCAGTGAAACACAGTGTATAATAATATATACGGGAGAGAGACAGTCAGTGAAACACAGTGTGTTATAATATGTACAGGAGAGAGACTGTCAATGAAACACAGTGCATTATCATATATACAGGAGCGAGACTGTCAGTGACACACAGTGTATTATAATATATAGAGGAGAGAGACTGTCAGTAAAACACTCCATTATAATATATACAGGAGGGAGACAGTCAGTGAAACATAGTGTATAATAATAATATATACAGGAGAGAGACTGTCAGTGAAACACAGTGGATACTATTATATACAGGAGAGAGACTGTCAGTGAAACACACTATTATAATATATACAGGAGAGATACTGTCAGTGAAACATAGTGCATTATAATATATACAGGAGCGAGACTGTCAGTGACACACAGTGTATTATAATATCTCGAGGAGAGAGACTGTCAGTGAAACACTCTATTATAGTATATTCAGGAGGGAGACAGTCAGTGAAACATAGTGTATAATAATATATACAGGAGGGAGACTGTCATTGAAACACAGTGTATACTATTATATACAGGAGAGAGACTGTCAGTGAAACACACTATTATAATATATACAGGAGAGATACTGTCAGTGAAACATAGTGTATTATAATATATAGAGGAGGGAGACTGTCATTGAAACACAGTGTATCATATTATATACAGGAGAGAGACTGTCAGTGAAACACACTATTATAATATATACAGGAGAGATACTGTCAGTGAAACATAGTGTATTATAATGTATACAGGAGAGAGACGGTCAGTGAAAGAGTGTGTTAAAATACAAACAGGAGAGAGACTGTCAGTGAAACATAGTCTTTGACAATATATACAGGAGAAGGACTGTCAGTGAAACACAGTGTGTTATAATATATACAGGAGAGAAACTGTCAGTGAAACACAGTGTATTATAACATGTACAGGAGAGAGATTGTCAGTGAAACAAAGTGTATTATAATATGTAGAGGGGAGAGAGTGTATGTGAAACGCAGTGTGTCATCATATATAAAGGAGAGACTGTCTGTAAACACAGTGTGTTATAATATATACAGGAGAGAGACTGTCAGTGAAACACAGTGTATTATAATATATACAGAAGAGAGACAGTCAGTGAAACACACTATTATAATATATACAGGAGGGAGTCTGTCAGTGAAACACAGTGTATAATAATAGATAAAGGAGAGAGACTGTCAGTGAAACACACTATTATAATATATACAGGAGAGAGGCTGTCAGTGAAACATAGTGTTTTATAATGTATACAGGAGAGAGACGGTCAGTGAAAGAGTGTGTTATAATATAAACAGGAGAGAGACTGTCAGTGAAACATAGTCTTTGACAATATATACAGGAGAAAGACTGTAAGTGAAACACAGTTTGTTATAATATATACAGAAGAGAGATGGTCTGTGAAACACAGTGTATGAAAATATATACAAGAGAGAGGCTGTCAATGAAACACAGTGTATTATAATATATACAGGAGAGAGACTGTCAGTGAAACAAAATGTATTATAATATATACAGGAGAGAGACAGTCAGTGAAACACAGAGTATTATATTATATACAGGAGAGAGACTGTCAGTGAAACAAAGTGTATTATAATGTTTCCAGGAGAGAGATAGTCAGTGAAACACAGTGTATTATAATATATAGAGTAGAGAGACTGTCAATGAAACACAGTGTGTTATAATATGTACAGGAGAGAGACTGTCAGTGAAACACAGTGTATTATAATATGTAGAGGGGAGAGAGTGTATGTGAAAGACAGTGTATTATAATATATACAGGAGAGAGACTGTCAGTGAAACACAGTGTGTTATAATAGATACAGGAGATAGACTGTCAGTGAAACTAAGCGTATTATAATATGTAGAGGGGAGAGAGTGTTTGTGAAAGACAGTGTATTATAATATATGCAGGAGAGAGACTGTCAGTGAAACAAAGTGTGTTATAATATATGCAGGAGAGAGACTGTCAGTGAAACAAAGTGAATTATAATATATACAGGAGAGAGACTGTCAATGAAAGACAGTGTATTATAATAGATACAGGAGAGAGACTGTCAGTGAAACAATGTGTACTAAAATATGTGCAGGGGAGATTGTCAGTGAAACACAGTGTGTTATAATAGATAAAGGAGAGATTTTCAGTGAAACACAGTGTATTACAATAGAAACAGGAGAGAGACTGTCAGTGAAACATAGTGTATTATAATATATACAGGAGAGAAACTGTCAGGGAAACACACTGTATTACAATATATAGAGGAGAGAAACTGTCAATGAAGCACAGTGTGTTATAATATATACAAGAGAGAGACTGTCAGTGAAAGAGTGTGCTATAATATATAAAGGAGAGAGACAGTCAGTGAAACACAGTGTGTTATAATATGTACAGGAGAGAGACTGTCAATGAAACACAGTGCATTATCATATATACAGGAGGGAGACAGTCAGTGAAACATAGTGTATAATAATAATATATACAGGAGAGAGACTGTCAGTGAAACACAGTGGATACTATTATATACAGGAGAGAGACTGTCAGTGAAACACACTATTATAATATATACAGGAGAGATACTGTCAGTGACACACAGTGTATTATAATATCTAGAGGAGAGAGACTGTCAGTGAAACACTCTATTATAGTATATTCAGGAGGGAGACAGTCAGTGAAACATAGTGTATAATAATATATACAGGAGGGAGACTGTCATTGAAACACAGTGCATACTATTATATACAGGAGAGAGACTGTCAGTGAAACACACTATTATAATATATACAGGAGAGATACTGTCAGTGAAACATAGTGTATTATAATATATAGAGGAGGGAGACTGTCATTGAAACACAGTGTATCATATTATATACAGGAGAGAGACTGTCAGTGAAACACACTATTATAATATATACAGGAGAGATACTGTCAGTGAAACATAGTGTATTATAATGTATACAGGAGAGAGACGGTCAGTGAAAGAGTGTGTTAAAATACAAACAGGAGAGAGACTGTCAGTGAAACATAGTCTTTGACAATATATCCAGGAGAAGGACTGTCAGTGAAACACAGTGTGTTATAACATGTACAGGAGAGAGATTGTCAGTGAAACAAAGTGTATTATAATATGTAGAGGGGAGAGAGTGTATGTGAAACGCAGTGTGTCATCATATATAAAGGAGAGACTGTCTGTAAACACAGTGTGTTATAATATATACAGGAGAGAGACTGTCAGTGAAACACAGTGTATTATAATATATACAGAAGAGAGACAGTCAGTGAAACACACTATTATAATATATACAGGAGGGAGTCTGTCAGTGAAACACAGTGTATAATAATAGATAAAGGAGAGAGACTGTCAGTGAAACACACTATTATAATATATACAGGAGAGAGGCTGTCAGTGAAACATAGTGTTTTATAATGTATACAGGAGAGAGACGGTCAGTGAAAGAGTGTGTTATAATATAAACAGGAGAGAGACTGTCAGTGAAACATAGTCTTTGACAATATATACAGGAGAAAGACTGTAAGTGAAACACAGTTTGTTATAATATATACAGAAGAGAGATGGTCTGTGAAACACAGTGTATGAAAATATATACAAGAGAGAGGCTGTCAATGAAACACAGTGTATTATAATATATACAGGAGAGAGACTGTCAGTGAAACAAAATGTATTATAATATATACAGGAGAGAGACAGTCAGTGAAACACAGAGTATTATATTATATACAGGAGAGAGACTGTCAGTGAAACAAAGTGTATTATAATGTTTCCAGGAGAGAGATAGTCAGTGAAACACAGTGTATTATAATATATAGAGTAGAGAGACTGTCAATGAAACACAGTGTGTTATAATATGTACAGGAGAGAGACTGTCAGTGAAACACAGTGTATTATAATATGTAGAGGGGAGAGAGTGTATGTGAAAGACAGTGTATTATAATATATACAGGAGAGAGACTGTCAGTGAAACACAGTGTGTTATAATAGATACAGGAGATAGACTGTCAGTGAAACTAAGCGTATTATAATATGTAGAGGGGAGAGAGTATTTGTGAAAGACAGTGTATTATAATATATGCAGGAGAGAGACTGTCAGTGAAACAAAGTGTGTTATAATATATGCAGGAGAGAGACTGTCAGTGAAACAAAGTGAATTATAATATATACAGGAGAGAGACTGTCAATGAAAGACAGTGTATTATAATAGATACAGGAGAGAGACTGTCAGTGAAACAATGTGTACTAAAATATGTGCAGGGGAGATTGTCAGTGAAACACAGTGTGTTATAATAGATAAAGGAGAGATTTTCAGTGAAACACAGTGTATTACAATAGAAACAGGAGAGAGACTGTCAGTGAAACATAGTGTATTATAATATATACAGGAGAGAAACTGTCAGGGAAACACACTGTATTACAATATATAGAGGAGAGAAACTGTCAATGAAGCACAGTGTGTTATAATATATACAAGAGAGAGACTGTCAGTGAAAGAGTGTGCTATAATATATAAAGGAGAGAGACAGTCAGTGAAACACAGTGTGTTATAATATGTACAGGAGAGAGACTGTCAATGAAACACAGTGCATTATCATATATACAGGAGCGAGACTGTCAGTGACACACAGTGTATTATAATATATAGAGGAGAGAGACTGTCAGTAAAACACTCCATTATAATATATACAGGAGGGAGACAGTCAGTGAAACATAGTGTATAATAATAATATATACAGGAGAGAGACTGTCAGTGAAACACAGTGGATACTATTATATACAGGAGAGAGACTGTCAGTGAAACACACTATTATAATATATACAGGAGAGATACTGTCAGTGAAACATAGTGCATTATAATATATACAGGAGCGAGACTGTCAGTGACACACAGTGTATTATAATATCTAGAGGAGAGAGACTGTCAGTGAAACACTCTATTATAGTATATTCAGGAGGGAGACAGTCAGTGAAACATAGTGTATAATAATATATACAGGAGGGAGACTGTCATTGAAACACAGTGTATACTATTATATACAGGAGAGAGACTGTCAGTGAAACACACTATTATAATATATACAGGAGAGATACTGTCAGTGAAACATAGTGTATTATAATATATAGAGGAGGGAGACTGTCATTGAAACACAGTGTATCATATTATATACAGGAGAGAGACTGTCAGTGAAACACACTATTATAATATATACAGGAGAGATACTGTCAGTGAAACATAGTGTATTATAATGTATACAGGAGAGAGACGGTCAGTGAAAGAGTGTGTTAAAATACAAACAGGAGAGAGACTGTCAGTGAAACATAGTCTTTGACAATATATACAGGAGAAGGACTGTCAGTGAAACACAGTGTGTTATAATATATACAGGAGAGAAACTGTCAGTGAAACACAGTGTATTATAACATGTACAGGAGAGAGATTGTCAGTGAAACAAAGTGTATTATAATATGTAGAGGGGAGAGAGTGTATGTGAAACGCAGTGTGTCATCATATATAAAGGAGAGACTGTCTGTAAACACAGTGTGTTATAATATATACAGGAGAGAGACTGTCAGTGAAACACAGTGTATTATAATATATACAGAAGAGAGACAGTCAGTGAAACACACTATTATAATATATACAGGAGGGAGTCTGTCAGTGAAACACAGTGTATAATAATAGATAAAGGAGAGAGACTGTCAGTGAAACACACTATTATAATATATACAGGAGAGAGGCTGTCAGTGAAACATAGTGTTTTATAATGTATACAGGAGAGAGACGGTCAGTGAAAGAGTGTGTTATAATATAAACAGGAGAGAGACTGTCAGTGAAACATAGTCTTTGACAATATATACAGGAGAAAGACTGTAAGTGAAACACAGTTTGTTATAATATATACAGAAGAGAGATGGTCTGTGAAACACAGTGTATGAAAATATATACAAGAGAGAGGCTGTCAATGAAACACAGTGTATTATAATATATACAGGAGAGAGACTGTAGGTGAAACACAGTGCAGTATAATATGTGAAGGGGAGAGAGTGTGTGTGAAAGACAGTGTATTATAATATATACAGGAGAGAGACTGTCAGTGAAACACAGCGTATAACAATGTATACAGGAGAGAGACTGTCAGTGAAACACACTATTATAATATATACAGGAGAGATACTGTCAGTGAAACATAGTGTATTATAATGTATACAGGAGAGAGACGGTCAGTGAAAGAGTGTGTTAAAATACAAACAGGAGAGAGACTGTCAGTGAAACATAGTCTTTAACAATATATACAGGAGAAAGACTGTCAGTGAAACACAGTGTGTTATAATATATACAGGAGAGAAACTGTCAGTGAAACACAGTGTATTATAACATGTACAGGAGAGAGATTGTCAGTGAAACACAGTGTATTATAATATGTAGAGGGGAGAGAGTGTATGTGAAACGCAGTGTGTCATTATATATAAAGGAGAGACTGTCTGTAAACACAGGGTGTTATAATATATACAGGAGAGAGACTGTCAGTGAAACACAGTGTATTATAATATATACAGAAGAGAGACAGTCAGTGAAACACACTATTATAATATATACAGGAGGGAGACTGTCCGTGAAACACAGTGTATAATAATATATAAAGGAGAGAGACTGTCAGTGAAACACACTATTATAATATATACAGGAGAGAGACTGTCAGTGAAACATAGTGTTTTATAATGTACACAGGAGAAAGACGGTCAGTGAAAGAGTGTGTTCTAACATAAACAGGAGAGAGACTGTCAGTGAAACATAGTCTTTGACAATATATACAGGAGAAAGACTGTAAGTGAAACACAGTTTGTTATAATATATACAGAAGAGAGATGGTCAATGAAACACAGTGTATTATAATATATACAGGAGAGAGACTGTAGGTGAAACACAGTGCAGTATAATATGTAAAGGGGAGAGAGTGTGTGTGAAAGACAGTGTATTATAATATATACAGGAGAGAGACTGTCAGTGAAACACAGCGTATTACAATGTAGACAGGAGAGAGACTGTCAGTGAAACACACTATTATAATATCTACAGGAGAGAGACTGTCAGTGAAACACACTGTATAATATCTACAGGAGAGAGACTGTCAGTGAAACACGGTGTATTATAATATATACAGAGAGAGACTGTCAGTGACTCACAGTGTATAATAATATATACAGGAGTGAGACTGTCAGTGAAACACACTATTATAATATCTACAGGAGAGAGACTGTCAGTGAAACACACTATTATAATATCTACAGGAGAGAGACTGTCAGTGAAACACGGTGTGTTATAATATATACAGAGAGAGACTGTCAGTGACTCACAGTGTATAATAATATATACAGGAGAGAGACTGTCAGTGAAACATAGTGTATTATAATATATACAGGAGAGAGACTGTCATTGAAAGAGTGTGTTGCAATATATAAAGGAGGGAGACTGTCAGTGAAACATAGTCTATGGCAATATATACAGGAGAAAGACTGTCAGTGGAACACAGTGTGTTATAATATATAAAGGAGAGACTGTCTGTAAACACAATGTATTATTATATATACAGGAGAGAGACTGTCAGTGAAACACAGTGTGTTATAATACATACAGGAGAGAAACTGTCAGTGAAACACAGTGTATAATAATATATACAGGAGAGAGACTGTCAGTGAAACACAGTGTATTATAATAGAAAGAGGAGAGAGACTGTCAGTGAGACACTCTATTATAATATATACAGGAGAGAGACTGTCAGCGAAACACAGTATATTACAATATGTACAGGAGAGAGACTGTCAGTGAAACACAGTGTATTATAATATATGCAGAAGAGAGACAGTCAGTGAAACACACTACTATAATATATACAGGAGGGAGACTGTCACTGAAACAATGAGTATTATAATACATACAGGAGAGAGACTGTCAGTGAAACACAGTGTATTATAATATATACAGGAGAGAGACTGTCAATGAAACACAGTGTATTATAATATATACAGGAGAGAGACTGTCAGCGAAACACAATATATTACAATATGTACAGGAGAGAGACTGTCAGTGAAACACAGTGTATTATAATATATGCAGAAGAGAGACAGTCAGTGAAACACACTATTATAATATATACAGGAGGGAGACTGTCACTGAAACAATGAGTATTATAATACATACAGGAGAGAGACTGTCAGTGAAACACAGTGTATTATAATATATGCAGAAGAGAGACAGTCAGTGAAACACACTATTATAATATATACAGGAGGGAGACTGTCACTGAAACAATGAGTATTATAATATATACAGGAGCGAGACTGTCAGTGAAACACAGTGTATTATAATATGTAGAGGGGAGACAGTGCATGTGAAAGACAGTGTATTATAATATATACAGGAGAGAGACTGTGAGTGAAACACAGTGTCTTATAATATATACAGGAGCGAGACTGTAAGTGAAACACAGTGTGTTATAATATGTACAGGAGAAAGACTGTCAATGAAACACAGTGTATTATAATATATACAGGAGAGAGACTGTCAGTGAAGCAATGTGTACTAAAATATGTGCAGGAGAGATTGTCAGTGAAACACAGTGTGTTATAATATATAAAGGAGAGAATTTCAGTGAAACATAGTGTATTATAATATATACAGGAGAGAAACTGTCAGTGAAACACACTGTATTATAATGTATAGAGGAGAGAACCTGTCAATGAAGCACAGTGTGTTATAATATATACAAGAGAGAGACTGTCAGTGAAAGAGTGTGCTATAATATATAAAGGAGAGAGACAGTCAGTGAAACACAGTGTATTATAATAAATAGAAGAGAGGGACTGTCAGTGAAACATAGTCTATTACAATATGTACAGGATAAAGACTGTCAGTGAAACACAGTGTATAATAATATATACGGGAGAGAGACAGTCAGTGAAACACAGTGTGTTATAATATATACAGGAGAGAGACTGTCAATGAAACACAGTGCATTATAATATATACAGGCGTGAGACTGTCAGTGACACACAGTGTATTATAATATATAGAGGAGAGAGACTGTCAGTAAAACACTCTATTATAATATATACAGGAGGGAGACAGTCAGTGAAACATAGTGTATAATAATATATACAGGATGGAGACTGTCAGTGAAACACAGTGTGTTATAATACATACAGGAGAGAAACTGTCAGTGAAACACAGTGTATAATAATATATACAGGAGAGAGACAGTCAGTGAAACACACTATTATAATATATACAGGAGGGAGACTGTCACTGAAACAATGAGTATTATAATACATACAGGAGAGAGACCGTCAGTGAAACACAGTGTATTATAATATATACAGGAGAGAGACTGTCAGTGAAACACAGTGTATTATAATATATACAGGAGAGAGACTGTCAGTGAAACACAGTGTATTATAATATATACAGGAGAGAGACAGTCAGTGAAACACAGTGTGTTATAATATATACAGGAGAGAGACTGACAATGAAACACAGTGCATTATAATATATACAGGAGAGAGACTGTCAGTAAAACACTCTATTATAATATATACAGGAGGGAGACAGTCAGTGAAACATAGTGTATAATAATATATACAGGAGAGAGACTGTCAGTGAAACACAGTGTATTAAAAGAGATACAGGAGAGAGACTGTCAGTGCAATAAAGTGTATTATAATATTTTCAGGAGAGATACTGTCAGTGAAACAAAGTGCATTATAATATATACAGGAGGGAGACTGTCATTGAAACACAGTGTGTACTATTATATACAAGAGAGAGACTGTCAGTGAAACACACTGTATTATAATATATACAGGAGAGAGACTGTCAGTGAAACATAGTGCATTATAATGTATACAGGAGCGAGACTGTAAGTGAAACACAGTGTGTTATAATATGTACAGGAGAAAGACTGTCAATGAAACACAGTGTATTATAATATATACAGGAGAGAGACTGTCAGTGAAGCAATGTGTACTAAAATATGTGCAGGAGAGATTGTCAGTGAAACACAGTGTGTTATAATATATAAAGGAGAGAATTTCAGTGAAACATAGTGTATTATAATATATACAGGAGAGAAACTGTCAGTGAAACACACTGTATTATAATGTCTAGAGGAGAGAAACTGTCAATGAAGCACAGTGTGTTATAATATATACAAGAGAGAGACTGTCAGTGAAAGAGTGTGCTATAATATATAAAGGAGAGAGACAGTCAGTGAAACACAGTGTATTATAATAAATAGAAGAGAGGGACTGTCAGTGAAACATAGTCTATTACAATATGTACAGGATAAAGACTGTCAGTGAAACACAGTGTATAATAATATATACGGGAGAGAGACAGTCAGTGAAACACAGTGTGTTATAATATATACAGGAGAGAGACTGTCAATGAAACACAGTGCATTATAATATATACAGGAGCGAGACTGTCAGTGACACACAGTGTATTATAATATATAGAGGAGAGAGACTGTCAGTAAAACACTCTATTATAATATATACAGGAGGGAGACAGTCAGTGAAACATAGTGTATAATAATATATACAGGAGAGAGACTGTCAGTGAAACACAGTGTATTAAAAGAGATACAGGAGAGAGACTGTCAGTGAAATAAAGTGTATTATAATATATACAGGAGGGAGACTGTCAGTGAAACACAGTGGATACTATTATATACAGGAGAGAGACTGTCAGTGAAACACACTATTATAATATATACAGGAGAGATACTGTCAGTGAAACAAAGTGCATTATAATATATACAGGAGCGAGACTGTCAGTGACACACAGTGTATTATAATATATAGAGGAGAGAGACTGTCAGTGAAACACTCTATTATAATATATACAGGAGGGAGACAGTCAGTGAAACATAGTGTATAATAATATATACAGGAGAGAGACTCTCAGTGAAACACAGTGTATTATAATATATACAGGAGGGAGACTGTCATTGAAACACAGTGTATACTATTATATGCAGGAGAGAGACTGCCAGTGAAACACACTATTATAATATATACAGGAGAGATACTGTCAGTGAAACATAGTGCATTATAATGTATACAGGAGAGAAACGGTCAGTGAAAGAGTGTGTTAAAATACAAACAGGAGAGACACTGTCAGTGAAACATAGTCTATGACAATATATACAGGAGAAAGACTGTCAGTGAAACACAGTGTATTATAATATATGGAGGATAGACACTGTCAGTGAAACACAGTGTATTATAATATGTACAGGAGAGAGACTGTCAGTGAAGCACAGTGTATTATAATATATACGGGAGAGAGACTGTCAATGAAACACAGTGTATTATAATATATACAGGAGAGAGACTGTCAGTGAAACACAGTGTGTTTTAATATATACGGGTGAGAGACTGTCAATGAAACACAGTGTATGATAATATATACAGGAGAGAGACTGTCAGTGAAACACAGTGTGTTATAATTTCTAGAGGAGAGAGACTGTCAGTGAAACACAGTGTGTTATAATATATAAAGGAGAGACGGTCAGTGAAAGAGTGTGTTATAGTATATACAGGAGAGAGACTGTCAGTGAAACATAGTCTATTACAATATATACAGGAGAGAGACTGTCAGTGAAACACAGTGTATTACAATATATACAGGAGAGAGACTGTCAGTGAAACAGTGTGTATTACAATATATACAGGAGAGAGACTCAGTGAAACATAGTCTATTACAATATATACAGGAGAGAGACTGTCAGTGAAACTCAGTGTATTACAATATAAACAGGAGAGAGACTGTCAGTGAAACACAGTGTGTTTTCATATATAAAGGAGAGACTGTCAGTGAAACACTGTCTATTATAATATATACAGGAGAGAGACTCAATGAAACACAGTGTATTATCATATATACAGGAGAGAGACTGTATGTGAAACACAGTATATTATAATATATACAGGAGAGACTGTCAATGAAACAGAGTGTTTTACAATATATACAGTTGACATCCTGTCAGTGAACACAGTGTATGATAATATCTAGAGGATAGAGATTGTCAATGAAACACTTTGTATTATAATATATACAGGAGAGAGACGGTCAGTGAAACACAGTGTATGATAATATATAGAGAGAGGCTGTCACTGAAACACATTGTATTATAATATGTACAGGAGAGAGACTATCAGTGAAACACTGTGTGTTATAATATTGTTTTTTAATTCATTCATGGGAAGTGGGCGTCGCTGGCTAGGCCAGCATTTATTGCCCATCGCTAATTGCCCTTGAGAAGGTGCTGGTGAGCTGCCTTCTCAAACCGCTGCTGTTCACGTTGGGTAGTTGCACCCCCAGTGCTTTTCGGAAGGGAATGCCATGATTTTGACACAGTGACAGTGGAGGATTGGCAATATAGTTCCAAGTCAGGATGTTCTGTGTCTTGGAGGGGAAATTGCAGATGGTGGTGTTCCCATGCATTTGCTGCTCTTGTCCTTCGAGTTGGTAGAGGACGCGGGTTTGGACGGTGCTGTCTAAGGAGACGGTGCGTTGCTGCAGTGCATCTTGTGGATCGTACACAGTGCTACTGTCCGTCGGTGGTGGAGGGTGCGAATGTAGATGGGGTGCCAATCAAGCGGGCTGCTTTGTCCTGGATGGTGTCGAGCTTCTTGAGTGTTGTTGGAGCTGCACCCATCCAGGCAAGTGAAGAGTATTCCATCACACTCATGACTTGTGCCTTGTAGATGGTGGACAGGCTTTGGGAGTCAGGAGCTGAGTTATTCACCGCAGGATTCCTAGCCTCTGACCTGCCCTTGTAGCCACGGTATTTATATGGCTACTCCAGTTCAGTTTCTGATCAATAGTAGCTGCTGGGATGTTGATAGTGGGGGATTCAGCAATGGTAATGCCATTGAATGTCAAGGGGAGATGGTTAGATTCTCTCTTGTTGCAGATGGTCATTGCCTGGCACTTGTGTGGCGCAAATGTTACTTGCCACTTATCTGCCCAAGCCTGGATATTGTCCAGGTCTTGCTGCAATTCTACACGGACTGCTTCAGTAACTGAGGAGTCACGAATGGTGCTGAACATTGTGCAATCATCAGCAAAGATCCCCACTTCTGACCTTATGATTGAAGGAAGGTCATTGATGAAGCAGCTGAAGATGGTTGGGCCTGGGACACTACCCTGAGGAACTCCTGCAGTGATGTCCTGGAGCTCAGATGATTGACCTCCAACAACCACAGCCATCTTCCTTTGCGCTAGGTATGACTCCAGCCAGCGGAGGGTTTTGCCCCGATTCCCATTGACCTCAGTTTTGTTCGGGTTCCTAATGCCATACTCGGTCACTTTACTAATGATTGACAGTAGGCTGATGGGGCGGTAATTGGCCGGGTTAGACCTGTCCTGCTTTTTGAGTACAGGACATACCTGGACAATTTTCCACATTGCAGGGTAGATGCCAGTGTTGTAGCTGTACTGGAACAGCTAGGCTAGGAGCGCAGCAAGTTCTCGAGCACAGGTCTTCAGTCCTATTGCTGGAATATTGTCAGGGCCCATAGACTTTGCAGTATCCAGTGCCTTCAGTCATTTCTTGATATCACGGAGTGAATCGAATTGGCTGAAGTCTGGCATCTGTGATGCTAGGGACTTCAGGAGAAGGCCGAGATGGATCATCAACTTGGCACTTCTGACTGAAGATTGTTGCAAATGCTTCAGCCTTATCTTTTGCACTGATGTGCTGGGCTCCCCCATCATTGAGGATGGGGATATTTGTGGAGCCACCTCCTCCAGTTAGTTGTTTAATTGTCCACCACCATTCACGGCTGGATGTGGCAGGACTGCAGAGCTTAGATCTGATCCGTTGGTTATTGGATCGCTTAGCTCTGTCTATCGCATGCTGCTTACACAGTTTGGCATGCAGATTGTCCTGTGTTGTAGCTTCACCAGGTTGACACCTCATTTTGAGGTATGCCTGGTGCTGCTCCTGACATGCCCTCCTGCACTCTTCATTGAACCAGGGTTGGTCTCCTGGCTTGATGGTAATGGTAGAGTGGGGGATATGCCGGGCCATGAGGTTACAGATTGTGGTTGAGTACAATTCTGCTGCTGCTGATGGCCCACAGCGCCTCATGGTGCCCAGTTTTGCATTGCTAGATCTGTTCAAAATCTATCCCATTTAGCACGGTGGTAGTGCCACACAACACGAAAGAGGATATCCTTAATGGAAAGGAGGGACTTCGTCTCCACAATGACTGCGTGGTGGTCACTCCGACCTATACTGTCATGGACAGATGCATCTGTGGCAGGCAGATTGGTGAGGACGAGGTCAAGTATATTTTTCCCTCGTGTTGGTTCCCCCACACCTGCCGCAGACCCAGTCTAGCAGATATGTCCTTTAGGACTCGGCCAGCTCGGTCAGTAGTGGTGCTACCGAGCCACTCTTGGTGATGGACATTGAAGTCCTCCACCCAGAGTTCATTCTGTGCCCTTGCCACTCTCAGTGCTTCCTCCGAGTGGTGTTCAACATGGAGGAGTACTGACTCATCAGCTGAGGGAGGGCGGTAGGTGGTAATCAGCAGGAGGTTTCCTTGTCCATGTTTGACCTGATGCCATGAGACTTCATGGGGTCCAGAGTCGATGTTCAGGACTCCCAGGGCAACTCCCTCCCTACTGCATACCACTGTGCCGCCACCTCTGCTGGGTTTGTCCTGCCGGTGGGACAGGACATACCCGGGGATGGTGATGGCAGAGACTGGGACATTGTCTGTTCGGTGTTAGGTGGCAGCTGGGTAAGTGAGTTTACAACTTATATAAACTTACCTTGTTGTTTTGGCGGTTTCTTTTTGCAGCGGCGACAGGGAGAGCGAGGTGGCAGCTGGGTAAGTGAGTTTACAACTTATATAAACTTACAAAGAACAAAGAACAAAGAAAATTACATCACATTAACAGGCCCTTCGGCCCTCCAAGCCTGCGCCAATCCAGATCCTCTACCTAAACCTGTCGCCTATTTTCTAAGGGTCTGTATCTCTTTACTTCCTGCCCATTCATGTATCTGTCTAGATACATCTTAAAAGACGCCATCGTGCCCGCATCTACCACCTCCGCTGGCAACGCGTTCCAGGCACCCACCACCCTCTGCGTAAAGAACTTTCCACGCATATCCCCCCTAAACTTTTCCCCTTTCACTTTGAACTCGTGTCCTCTAGTAATTGAATCCCCCACTCTGGGAAAAAGCCTCTTGCTATCCACCCTGTCTATACCTCTCATGATTTTGTACACCTCAATCAGGTCCCCCCTCAACCTCCGTCTTTCTAATGAAAATAATCCTAATCTACTCAACCTCTCTTCATAGCTAGCGCACTCCATACCAGGCAACATCCTGGTGACCCTCCTCTGCACCCTCTCCAAAGCATCCACATCCTTTTGGTAATGTGGCGACCAGAACTGCACGCAGTATTCCAAATGTGGCCGAACCAAAGTCCTATACAACTGTAACATGACCTGCCAACTCTTGTACTCAATACCCCGTCCGATGAAGGAAAGCATGCCGTATGCCTTCTTGACCACTCTATTGACCTGCGTTGCCACCTTCAGGGAACAGTGGACCTGAACACCCAAATCTCTCTGGACATCAATTTTCCCCAGGACTTTTCCATTTATTGTATAGTTCACTCTTGAATTGGATCTTCCAAAATGCATCACATCGCATTTGCCCTGATTGAACTTCATCTGCCATTTCTCTGCCCAACTCTCCAATCTATCTATATTCTGCTTTATTCTCTGACAGTCCCCTTCACTATCTGCTACTCCACCAATCTTAGTGTCGTCTGCAAACTTGCTAATCAGTCCACCTATACTTTCCTCCAAATCATTAATGTATATCACAAACAACAGTGGTCTCAGCACGGATCCCTGTGGAACACCACTGGTCACACGTCTCCATTTTGAGAAACTCCCTTCTACTGCTACACTCTGTCTCCTGTTGCCCAGCCAGTTCTTTATCCATCTAGCTAGTACACCTTGGACCCCATGCACCTTCACTTGCTCCCGCAGCCTGCCATGGGGAACCTTATCAAACGCCTTACTGAAGTCCATGTATATGACATCGACAGCCCTTCCCTCATCAATCAACTTTGTCACTTCCTCAAAGAATTCTATTAAGTTGGTAAGACATGACCTTCCCTGCATAAAACCATGTTGCCTATCACTGATGAGCCCATTTTCTTCCAAATGGGAATAGATCCTATCCCTCAGTATCTTCTCCAGCAGCTTCCCTACCACTGACGTCAGGCTCACCGGTCTATAATTACCTGGTTTATCCCTGCTACCCTTCTTAAACAAGGGGACGACATTAGCAATTCTCCAGTCCTCCGGGACCTCACCCGTGTTTAAGGATGCTGCAAAGATATCTGTTAAGGCCCCAGCTATTTCCTCTCTCACTTCCCTCAGTAACCTGGGATAGATCCCATCCGGACCTGGGGACTTGTCCACCTTAATGCCCTTTAGAATACCCAGCACTTCCTCCCTCCTTATGCCGACTTGACCTAGAGTAATCAAACATCTGTTCCTAACCTCAACATCCGTCATGTCCCTCTCCTCGGTGAATACCGATGCAAAGTACTCGTTTAGAATCTCACCCATTTTCTCTGACTCCAAGCATAACATTCCTCCTTTGTCCTTTAGTGGGCCAATCCTTTCTCTAGTCTTTCTCCTTATACATGAATAAAAGGCTTTGGGATTTTCTTTAACCCTGTTTGCTAAAGATATTTCATGACCCCTTTTAGCCCTCTTAATTCCTCGTTTCAGATTGGTCCTACATTCCCGATATTCTTTCAAAGCTTCATCTTTCATCAGCCGCCTGGACCTTATGTATGCTTCCTTTTTCCTCTTTGCTCATCTCACAATTTCACCTGTCGTCCATGGTTCCCTAATCTTGCCATTTCTATCCCTCATTTTCACAGGAACATGTCTCTCCTGCACGCTAATCAACCTCTCTTTAAAAGCCTCCCACATATCACATGTGGATTTACCTTCAAACAGCTGCTCCCAATCTACATTCCCCAGCTCCTGCCGAATTTTGGTATAGTTGGCCTTCCCCCAATTTAGCACTCTTCCTTTAGGACCACTCTCGTCTTTGTCCATGAGTATTTTAAAGCTTACGGAATTGTGATCACTATTCCCAAAGTAGTCCCCTACTGAAACTTCAACCACCTGGCCGGGCTCATTCCCCAACACCAGGTCCAGTATGGCCCCTTCCCGAGTTGGACTATTTACATACTGCTCTAGAAAACCCTCCTGGATGCTCCTTACAAATTCTGCTCCATCTGGACCTCTAACACTAAGTGAATCCCAGTCAATGTTGGGAAAATTAAAATCTCCTATCACCACCACCCTGTTGCTCCTACATCTTTCCATAATCTGTTTACATATTTGTACCTCTATCTCACGCTCGCTGTTGGGAGGCCTGTAGTACAGCCCTAACATTGTTACCGCACCCTTCCTATTTCTGAGTTCTGTCCATATTGCCTCACTGCTCGAGTCCTCCATAGTGCCCTCCTTCAGCACAGCTGTGATATCCTCTTTGACCAGTAATGCAACTCCTCCACCCCTTTTACCTCCCTCTCTATCCCGCCTGAAGCATCGATATCCTGGGATATTTAGTTGCCAATCATGCCCTTCCCTCAACCAAGTCTCAGTAATAGCAATAACCTCATACTCCCAGGTACTAATCCAAGCCCTAAAAACTTACCTTGTTGTTTTGGCGGTTTCTTTTTGCAGTGGCGACAGGGAGAGCGAGGTGGCAATGGGTAAGTGAGTCCTATATATTTGGGTAGCGGCTGAACCCGAGACACTACACCTGTAGTGTCTCCCACCCGCCCTCCTCCTCTAACCAAAAAAAAAGGACTCGGTGGTGTGCAGATAAGGTAAGGCTTTTTCTATTTATTTTTTTTTTCCTGTGATTGGTGAAAACTTTTCGTTCCTTTTTCGTTTATCTAAGTTAAGGCTAACTTAAGCTTAAGATTGAAAATGGCAGGAGATCTCAGACCCGTGTCATGCTCCTCTTGCTCAATGTGGGAGCTCAGGGACACGGCTGATGTCCCTGACTCCTTCACGTTCTGGAAATGTGTCCAGCTGCAGCTCTTGTTAGACCGCATGACGGCTCTGGAGCTGCGAATGGACTCACTTTGGAGCATCCGCGATGCTGAGGAGGTCGTGGATAGCACGTTTAGCGAATTGGTCACACCGCAGATTAGGATTGCTGAGGGTGAAAGGGAATGGGTGACCAAAAGGCAGAGAAAGAGCAGGAAGGCAGCGCAGGTGTCCCCTGCGGTCATCTCCCTCCACAACAGGTATACCGTTTTGGATACTGTTGAGGGAGATGGCTCACCAGGGGAAGGCAGCAGTCGCCAGGTTCATGGCACCGTGGCTGGCTCTGCTGTTTGGAAAGGCGGGAAAAAAAGTGGAAGGGCTATAGTTATCGGGGATTCGATTGTAAGGGGAGTAGATAGGCGGTTCTGTGGTCGAAAACGAGACTCCCGAATGGTATGTTGCCTCCCAGGTGCACGGGTCAGGGATGTCTCAGATCGGCTGCAGAACATTCTGAAAGGGGAGGGTGAACAGCCAGTTGTCGTTGTGCACATAGGCACCAATGATATAGGTAAAAAACGGGATGAGGTCCTACAAGCAGAATTTAGGGAGTTAGGAGCCAAGTTAAAAAGTAGGACCTCAGAGGTAGTAATCTCAGGATTGCTACCAGTGCCACGTGATAGTCAGAGTAGAAATGAAAGAATAGTCAGGATGAATGCGTGGCTTGAGAGATGGTGCAGGAGGGAGGGGGTTCAGATTTTTGGGACATTGGGACCGGTTCTCGGGGAGGTGGGACAATTACAAATTGGACGGTCTACACCTGGGCCGGACTGGAACCAATGTCCTTGGGGGTGTTTTTGCTAACGCTGTTGGGGAGGGTTTAAACTAATGTGGCAGGGGGATGGGAACCAAATGAGGAGGTCAGTGGACAGTAAGGAGGTAGTAACTAAAGCCTGTAAGGAACTAGATAATGAAGTCAGCCTGACTAAGGAAAAGAGTAGACAGGGAGCAGATGATGAACGCAAAGGGACTGGTGGTCTGAGGTGCATTTGTTTTAATGCAAGAAGTGTAGTTGGTAAGGCAGATGAACTTAGGGCCTGGATTGGTACCTGGGAGTATGATGTTATTGCTATTACTGAGACTTGGTTGAGGGAAGGGCATGATTGGCAACTAAATATCCCAGGATATCGATGCTTCCGGCGGGATAGAGAGGGAGGTAAAAGGGGTGGAGGAGTTGCAGTACTGGTCAAAGAGGATATCACAGCTGTGCTGAAGGAGGGCACTATAGAGGACTCGAGCAGTGAGGCAATATGGGCAGAACTCAGAAATAGGAAGGGTGCGGTAACAATGTTGGGGCTGTACTACAGGCCTCCCAACAGCGAGCGTGAGATAGAGGTACAAATATGTAAACAGATTATGGAAAGATGTAGGAGCAACAGGGTGGTGGTGATAGGCGATTTTAATTTTCCCAACATTGACTGCGTTTCACTTAGTGTTAGAGGTCCAGATGGAGCAGAATTTGTAAGGAGCATCCAGGAGGGTTTTCTAGAGCAGTATGTAAATAGTCCAACTCGGGAAGGGGCCATACTGGACCTGGTGTTGGGGAATGAGCCCGGCCAGGTGGTTGAAGTTTCAGTAGGGGACTATTTTGGGAATAGTGATCACAATTCCGTAAGTTTTAGAATACTCATGGACAAAGACGAGAGTGGTCCCAAAGGAAGAGTGCTAAATTGGGGGAAGGCCAACTATACCAAAATTCGGCAGGAGCTGGGGAATGTAGATTGGGAGCAGCTGTTTGAAGGTAAATCCACATTTGATATGTGGGAGGCTTTTAAAGAGAGGTTGATTAGCGTGCAGGAGAGACATGTTCCTGTGAAAATGAGGGATAGAAATGGCAAGATTAGGGAACCATGGATGACAGGTGAAATTGTGAGACTAGCTAAGAGGAAAAAGGAAGCATACATAAGGACTAGGCGGCTGAAGAAAGACGAAGCTTTGAAAGAATATCGGGAATGTAGGACCAATCTGAAACGAGGAATTAAGAGGGCTAAAAGGGGTCATGAAATATCTTTAGCAAACAGAGTTAAGGAAAATCCCAAAGCCTTTTATTCATATATAAGGAGCAAGAGGGTAACTAGAGAAAGGATTGGCCCACTCAAGGACAAATGAGGAAAGTTATGCGTGGAGCCAGAGAAAATGGGTGATATTCTAAACGAGTACTTTGCATCGGTATTCACCGAGGAGAGGGACATGACGGATGTTGAGGTTAGGGACAGATGTTTGATTACTCTAGGTCAAGTCGGCATAAGGAGGGAGGAAGTGTTGGGTATTCTAAAAGGCATTAAGGTGGACAAGTCCCCAGGTCCGGATGGGATCTATCCCAGGTTACTGAGGGAAGCGAGAGAGGAAATAGCTGGGGCCTTAACAGATATCTTTGCAGCATCCTTAAACACGGGTGAGGTCCCGGAGGACTGGAGAATTGCTAATGTCGTCCCCTTGTTTAAGAAGGGTAGCAGGGATAATCCAGGTAATTATAGACCGGTGAGCCTGATGTCAGTGGTAGGGAAGCTGCTGGAGAAGATACTGAGGGATAGGATCTATTCCCATTTGGAAGAAAATGGGCTTATCAGTGATAGGCAACATGGTTTTGTGCAGGGAAGGTCATGCCTTACCAACTTAATAGAATTCTTTGAAGAAGTGACAAAGTTGATTGATGAGGGAAGGGCTGTCGATGTCATATACATGGACTTCAGTAAGGCGTTTGATAAGGTTCCCCATGGTAGGCTGATGGAAAAAGTTAAGTCGCATGGGGTCCAGGGTGTACTAGCTAGATGGATAAAGAACTGGCTGGGCAACAGGAGACAGAGAGTAGCAGTGGAAGGGAGATTCTCAAAATGGAGACATGTGACCAGTGGTGTTCCACAGGGATCCGTGCTGGGACCACTGTTGTTTGTGATATACATTAATGATTTGGAGGAAAGTATAGGTGGTCTGATTAGCAAGTTTGCAGACGACACTAAGATTGGTGGAGTAGCAGATAGTGAAGGGGACTGTCACAGAATACAGCAGAATATAAATAGATTGGAAAGTTGGGCAGAAAAATGGCAGATGGAGTTCAATCAGGGCATATGCGAGGTGATGCATTTTGGAAGATCCAATTCAAGAGTGAACTATACAATAAATGGAAAAGTCCTGGGGAAAATTGATGTACAGAGAGATTTGGGTATTCACGTCCATTGTTCCCTGAAGGTGGCAACGCAGGTCAATAGAGTGGTCAAGAAGGCATACGGCATGCTTTCCTTCATCGGACGGGGTATTGAGTACAAGGGTTGGCAGGTCATGTTACAGTTGTATAAGACTTTGGTTCGGCCACATTTGGAATACTGCGTGCAGTTCTGGTCGCCACATTATCAAAAGGATGCAGATGCTTTGGAGAGGGTGCAGAGGAGGTTCACCAGGATGTTGCCTGGTATGGCGGGTGCTAGCTATGAAGAGAGGTTGAGCAGATTAGGATTATTTTCATTGGAAAGACAGAGGTTGAGGGGGGACCTGATTGAGGTGTACAAAATCATGAGAGGTATAGACAGGGTGGATAGCAAGATGCTTTTTCCCAGAGTGGGGGATTCAATTACTAGGGGTCACGAGTTCAAAGTGAGAGGGGAAAAGTTTAGGGGGGATATGCGTGGAAAGTTCTTTACGCAGAGGGTGGTGGGTGCATGGAATGCATTGCCAGTGGAGGTGGTAGCCGCGGGCACGATAGCGTCTTTTAAGATGTATCTAGACAGATACATGAATGGGCAGGAAGCAAAGAGATACAGACCCTTAGAAAATAGGCGACATGTTTAGATAGAGGATCTGGATCGGCGCAGGTTTGGAGGGCCGAAGGGCCTGTTCCTGTGCTGTAATTTTCTTTGTTCTTTGTTCTTTGTATGATTCCGTGAGTGTGACTATGTCAGGTGTTGCTTGACTAGTCTGTGGGACAGCTCTCTCAACTTTGGCACAAGCCCCCAGATGGTAGTAAGGAGGACTTTGCAGGGTCGACAGGGCTGGGTTTGCCATTGTCGTTTCCGGTGCCTAGGTCGATGCCGGGTGGCCCATCTGGCTTCATTCCTTTTTATTGACTTCGTAGCAGTTAGATACAACTGAGTGGCATGCTAGGCCATTTCAGAGAGCATGTAAGAGTCAACCACATTGCTGTGGGTCTGGAGTCACATGTCGGCCAGACCAGGTAAAGACAGCAGATTTCCTTCCCTAAAGGACATTAGTGAACCAGATGGGTTTTTACAACAATCGACAATGGTTATTCGACTAGTTTTTTTTAAATTCCATATTTATTAATTGAATTCAAATTCCACCTTCTGCTATGGTGGGATTTGAACCCTTGTCCCCAGTGCAATATCCTGGATCTCTGGGTTACTAGTCCAGTGACAATACCACCCGCCACTGCCTCTCAAGAGAGAGATTGTCAGTGAAACACAGTGTATTATAATATATACAGGAGAGAGACTGTCAGTGAAACAAAGTGTATTATAATATATACAGGAGAGAGACTGTCAATGAAACACAGTGTATTATAATATATACAGGAGAGAGACTGTCAGTGAAAAATAATGTATTATAATATATACAGGAGAGAGACTGTCAGTGAAAAATCATGTATTATAATATATACAGGAGAGAGACTGTCAGTGAAACACGGTGCATTGCAATATATACAGGAGAGAGACTGTCAGTGAAAAATCATGTATTATAATATATACAGGAGAGAGACTGTCAGTGAAACACGGTGCATTGCAATATATACAGGATAGAATTCTCTCGATTCTAGAATTCTTGTTTGGGTTGGGAGGTTGTTAATGTAACTCAGCTGTTCAAGAAATGAGGGAGATGGAAAACAGGGAACTATTGGCCAGTTTGCCTGACGTCAATAGTAGGGAAAATGCTAGAATCTCTTATTACGGTTGTGGTAACAGGACACTTTGAAAATCACAATATTATATGGTTTTAGGAAAAGGAAATTGTGTTTGTCAAATTTATTAGAGTTTTTTGAAGTTGTATCTATCAGGGTAGATGTGGAGCCAACCAGTAGATGCAGTATATTTGGATTTTCAGAAAGCATTCAATAAGGTGACACACAAAAGGTTGCTACACAAGATTAGGTCTCATGGGATTGGATTAACTATATTAGTATGGATTGAGGATAGATAATGGATAGAAAGCAGAGAGTAGGAATAAACAGTTCATTTGCAGGATGGCAGGGTGTAACTAGTTAGATGCCACAAGGATCAGTGCTTTGGCCCCAGCTATCTACAATCTATATCAATGATTGAGTTTGAGGAGACTGAGTGGATTATATCCAAGGTTGCTGACAATACAAAGCTAAGTGGAAAAACAAGCTGTGAGGAAAACATAAAGATGTTGTCAAGGGATATAGACTACTTAAGTGATTGGGCAAGAAAGTAGCAAATGAAATATAATGTGAGTGTGAAATTATCCATTTTGGTAGAAAGAATAGAAAATCAGATTTTTTTTTTTAAATGAGAGACTAGTATTCGGAGGGATTGGGGTATCCCTGCACATGACTCACAAGAAGTTGACTTACAAGTAGAGCAAACAATTAGGAAGGCAAGTGGGATGTTAGCATTTATTGCAAGGGGGCATAAGAGTAAGGAAGCTTTGCTGCAATTATATAGGGCTTTTATGACAGAACAGCTGGAGTACTGTGTCTAGTTTTGGTTATCTTAACTAAAGAAGGATATACTGCCTGAGAGGGGGTGCAACAAAGGTTCGCCGGACTTATTCCTGGGATTAGAGGGCTGTCTTAGGAGGAGTGCGTGAGTAGAATGGGCCTATATTCTCTAGAGTTACGAAGAATAGGTAGTGATCTCACTGAAACGTATTAAATTCTGAGAGGGCTTGACAGGGTCGATGCCAAGATGCTGTCTCCCCAGGCTGGAGAGTCTAGAACTAGGGGTCATATTCTCAGGATAAGGGCTCGCCTGTTTAGGACTGAGATAAGGAGAAATTTAATTACTCAGAGGGTTGTGAATCGTTGGAATTCACTATCCCAGAGTGCTGCGGAAACTCAATTGTTGAGCATATTCAAGATAGAGATTGAGTGACTTTTGGACACTTAGGGAGTGAAGAGATGTGAGGATTAAGCAGGAAAGTGGAGTTGATGCAGGTCAGCCATGATTTTATTGAATGGGAGAGCAGCCACAAGGGGCTATATGGCCTACTCCTACTCCTATTTCTGATGTTGGTACGCTCTGATGAGAGAGGTTGACAGGTAAACATGATGTATCAAGATATATACTGGAGGGAGACTGTTAGCCAAACATAATGTAGTCTCAGGATGGCAAGACTGGCATTTATTATCCATCCCTAGTTGCCCTGACAAGGTGGTGTGAATGCTTTATAGTAGTTTGTTACAATCGATCGTCTTGCTGGGAATTCAGAGGGCAGTTAGTGCCAACCATGTAGGTTTGAGACCAGAGTCACATATAGGCCAGACCAAGTAAGGACAGCAGGTTTTCTTCCATAAGGAAGATTAATGAACCGGTTGGGTTGTTAAGAAAATCTGGCATCTTCATGTTTGCCTTTACTTGTGTTAGCTTGAAGGGAAACAGAAGCCAAATTCCCACCAAACACACCTATACAGAAGGCATTCAGTAAGGTTCCATACAAGAGATTATGCAAATATGAGACTGCACAGAATTGGAGGTAGCCCTTAGACTTGAATTGGAAATTGGTTGAGAGGACAGGGTGCTCTGATAAAGGGTACATAGACTGATTGATGAGATGTGACAGGTGGTGTTCCCCAGGGAGCTCTCCTGGGTCCTCAATCTTTCACTATATTTAGTAATGATTTATATGAAGGAGTCAAGAGTTGTATATTCAATTTTGTATATGATTCTAATTGAGTAATGACAATAAGTAGAGCAGTTGAGAGCAAGAAGTTGCAAAGGGACAGAGTCAGATTGCGAATCATCAAAACGATGGCAAATAGAGTTCAATGTGGGAGAGTGTGAGGTCACTCACTTTGGACCTAAGCAGGATAAATCAAAGTATTTTCTGATTGGTGGGAAATGAGGAACTGTGGAGGAGCAAAGAGATTTGGGAGTCCAAGAACACAAATCATTGAAAGCTAGCAGACAGGTACAGAAAGCACTCAAAAAGGCAAATGCAATCTTGGCCTTTATCTCAAGGGAATACAATGGGGAAAAAGTTACGTTTCAGTTGTACAGACTCCATCTGAAGTACTGCATTCTATTTTGGGTACTACACCTTTGAAAGGTGCAGCCTAGATTCACCAGAATGATACTAGGGCTTAGAGTGTTAAGTTATAAGGTAACGTTGCACAAACTTGGCTTGTATCCCCTGAGTATAGAAGATTGAGGGGTGATCTGATTGAGGTGTTCAAAGTGATAAAGTAATTTAAAGGGGTAGATAAGGAAAACCTATTTCCTCTGGTGGGGGAGTAAAGAATAAGGGGATGTAATCTTAGAATTAGAGCCATGCATTCAGGCACAAACATGTTTTCACACAAAGTGACTATAAGTGTCGACCTCTCTGTGGATGCTAGGGGACAGTTAGAGCCTTCAGAACTGAGATCAATAGATTTTTGTTAGGTAAAGGTATCGATGAATACCAAGAAGATCAACCATAATGTAGTTGAATGCCAAAGCTGAATGGCCTACTCCTGTCCCAAATGTCCCTATGTTCTAGTGGCAAGGCCTCAGACACCAGTGAGTGGCAACAATGACAATGAGTGCCAGTCTTGCCACTCACAGCTTGGGAGCCAGGTTTATCCAGGATTAGTGAGCTGTGTTATTATGTAGTCTACTGGACTGTCCCATTTTGCAGTGACTCTTGTTTCTAAAATACACAGCATTAAAATCGTGTATGTTACTTACAAAAAAAATCACGGCTTTTAATGGATTGAAAGGCTACTGCCTAAAATACACTTGTAAATGCTGGTGGTCTTTAGCTGCATGTACTGCAGACATTAAATTTCCTTTGACAGTGTTATTCAGAGTCACATAAAACATGCTCTGAGGATTAGTGTGTAACAAAAGAGTGTTTTTATATGGTTTCTTTATAGGGGAACCATAAAGACTGTGTGCAAGATCAGAGAATGCAGAACTCTGATGGTATTGTATTGAGAGGTGTAGCCAAGTGAGGGGTACACTACAAAGGTTGGCTCTACAAGGTGACATGTTACAGCGACGAGCGCGCAATACAGGGCGATGCCCCTATCAGTTAGCTGACTAGAGTCGGAGTAGAAGCTGGCTTGCTACAATTCACTTCATTGATCAGGGATGGGAAAGGTTAACCAAGGCTGCAGACCCCTGAGCACCAAGCAGAGACGAGTGTTGAGAAGTGTCCATGTGTGAGCATCCACCATAGGCACTCTATATTGCCCTCATGGAGTAATCTGCCAGTGCTCATCATCTAGGCTGGGGAGGGTGCCAATGTTTGGGAAATGAATTGACAGCAGGGGAGAAAATTGGTAAAGTGGAATCTGAAAATGGGCTGCTGTAGGGAGGTTTTGTGAATGAGCACTCCTGATATCGAGCTTCAAGCAATCGGAGTACATATCAGAAATTTACATGTGGGGGTCAGTGCACACTGTGTGGTTTTCCAACCATTAACCTCCACACCTGTGAATGCTGAGTGACATTTGAAATTGTCAAGACTGTGATTGATAGTTGTCTTAGGTTAGAGTATCAAGGGATTTGGAGGTGAAGGCGAGCAAATGGAGTTGAGGCTTGGATCAGCCATGATCGTATTGAATGGAAGAGAAAGCTTGAGGAGCTGAATGGCCTCCTCCTCTTCCTGAAATGCAAAGTTTTATGCAGATTTTTATAGTCTGTGCTTTTGAGGTTAGAATATTTGCAACCTTGGTGTCATATTTGACCTGCAGATGAGCTTCCAACCACATAACCTCACTATCACTAAGACTGCTCATTTCTACCTCTAGTATTGCCTGACTCAGCTCCTGAATCAGCTCATCTGCTGCTGAAGCCCTTATCCATGCCTTTTTTACCTCTGGACTTGACTATTCCAATGCACTTCTGACTGTCCTCCCACATTATACCCTCCATGAAGTTGAGGTCATTCAAAACTCTGCTCTCCTGGAGTATTGTGTACAGTTTTGGTCCCCTTACTTGAGGAGGGATGTATTTGCATTGGAGGCAGTTCAGAGGAGGTTCACTGGATTGATTCCAGAGATGAGGGGTTTATCTTACGAAGAGAGATTGAGCAGTTTAGGCCTTTACTCTCTAGAGTTTAGAAGAATGAGAGGAGATTTAATTGAGGTATATAAGATGATTAAGGGGATTGACAAAGTAGATATGGAGAGGATGTTTCCTCTTGTGGGGCAATCTAGAACAAGAGGTCATAGTTTTAGGGTAAGGGGTAGCAATTTAAAACAGAGATGAGGAGAAAATACTTCTCTCAAAGGGTCATGAGTCTATGGAATTCACTACCCCAGAGTGCGGTGGATGCCAGGACATTAAGTAAATTTAAGGAGGAGATAGACAGATTTTTAATTAATAATGGGATGAAGGGTTATGGCGAATGGGCAGGAAAGTGGAGTTGAGGCCGAGATGAGTTCAGCCATGATTGTATTGAATGGCGGAGCAAGCTCGAGGGGCTGAATTGCCTACTCCTGCTCCTAGTTCTTATGTTCCCGTGTCCTTACTCACACCAAGTTCTGTTCATCCCTGTGCTCGCTGACCTACACTGGGTCCTGGTTAAGCAAAGGCTTCATTTTAAAATTCTCATCCCTGTTTTCAAATCCGTCCATGGCTTCGCCCCTCCCTATCTCTGTAATCTCCTCCAGCCTCGCAACCCACAGAGATATCTTCTCAACTAATTCTAGACTCTTGAGTATTCCTGATTTTAATTGCTCCACCATTGAGCTGCCTAAGCCCTAAGGTTTGGAATTCCCTCTCTAAACAACTCCACCTCTCTACCTCTCTCTCTCTTCTCCTTTAAGATGATCCTTAAAACCTACCTCTTTGACCAAGCTTTTGGTCATCTGCTCCAATATCGCCTTAAGTGGCTCGGTGTCAAGTTTTGCTAACGCTCCTGCAAAGTGCCTTGGGACATTTCATTATGTCAAAGGCACTATATAGATATAATTTGTTGTTTTTAAAGCAGCAATTTGTAGCAGGCTGACCTGTGACTATAATGTGTAGAACCTCTATCTGTGCATCTGTGTCTTTCAGCTCCTGAAATTACAAATGTGTCATGTGAATATGTTCTTATGACTTGGTTTATAGGCAAAGTTTTAAGGAAAACACTTGCCGAAGCTGGTGCCTGTGGAAAATATCTGCGATGGAGGGATCTTAGTTGGTTAATACATATGTTTTAAATCTTTAAACATGAAATCTACAATACAGAAACAGACATTTGGCTATGGTCCATGTGGTATTTATGCTCCAGACAAGCCTCCTCCAACCCCCACTCATCTAATCCTTTCTCTATCTTGTGCTTAACTCACTTTTCCTTAAATCCATCTATGCTATTCGCCTTAACTACTCCCTGTGGTAGCAAGTTCCACATTCTAGCTGTTCTCTGGGTAAAGAAGTGTCTCCTGGATTCCTTATTGAATTTACTATCTTGTATTTATGAGCTCTAGCTTTGGATTCCCTCACAAGTGGAAACATCTTCTCTCCATCTACCTTATCGAACACCTTCATAATTTTAAAGACCTCTAGGGCGGCACAGTGGCGCAGTGGTTAGCACCGCAGCCTCACAGCTCCAGGGACCGGGGTTCGATTCCGGGTACTGCCTGTGTGGAGTTTGCAAGTTCTCCCTGTGTCTGCGTGGGTTTTCTCCGGGTGCTCCGGTTTCCTCCCACAAGCCAAAAGATTTGCAGGTTGATAGGTAAATTGGCCATTATAAATTGTCACTCGTATAGGTAGGTTGTAGGGACAGGTGGGGATGTTTGGTAGGAATATGGGATTAGTGTAGGATTAGTATAAATGGGTGGTTGATGTTCGGCACAGACTCGGTGGGCCGAAGGGCCTGGTTCAGTGCTGTATATCTAATCTATTCGGTCACCCCCAAGTCTTCTCTTTTCCCCAATCTGTTCAGCTTTTCCTGATAGGTATATCCTCTCAGTTCCTGTATCACCCTTTTGAATTGTTTTTCCACCTTTTTAAGTGTGTCTATATCTTTTTTATAATATGGAGACCAGAACAGTTCACCACACTCGAAGCGTGCTCTAACCAAGGTTCTATAAAGGTTTAACATAACTTCTCTGCGTTACAATTCTATCCCTTTAGAAATGAACCCCAGTGCTCGGTTTTCTTATTTATGATCTGTACTTTCACTGCTGATGGAACATTTGGCAAAAGTCCACTGCCTGAATCACATGCTCCATCCCTGCTCATTGGGACAATATCTGCTCACTCACTGGCTGCCACCTCTGTCAGTCAGTGTCGTTTCCATGGGAACGGCAAGGAGCTGAGACGCCGTGAAGTGAATCAGCCGCTGGTTTTCTACTACTGATGTCATTGGCTGATTTGCAAAAGTTTTCATCCAAATAATCACCATAGCAACTGGAGGCACCAAGCATCACTGCCATGGGCAGGCATTTGAATGTGGCTTCTAAAGTAAAAACAAAAAAAAGTCCCTGAAGTAGGCAGAAATTGATCATTTTGCAGACAGATTGGGTCGAATTAACTCCTCATGCCTGGTGTAAACCAGAAGGGGTAGGGGGCAATTAAAATAGATCAGGGTTATTACCCATTCCTTTCCCATCCGAGCTGGCTGACTGTAATTTTAAATTGCAGGCAGCAAGGATGCCTGTCAGAATAACTTGTTCACTGACACTCAGTTTGGGTTCTGTCAGGGCCACTCAGCTCCTGACCTCATTACAGCCTTGGTGCAAACATGGACAAAAGAGCTGAACTCCAGAGGTGAGGTGAGAGTGACTGCTCTTGACATCAGGACAGCACTTGACCGAGTGTGGTATCAAGGAGCCCTTGCAAAACTGGAGTCAATGGGAATTAGGGAGAAAACTCTCCATTGGTTGGAGTCATACCTAGAACAAAGGAAGATGGTTGTGGTTGTCATTTAGTAGTACAGAACTTGAGTATTGCTGAAAATGAAGACATGTTGCCGAAGCTTTTCGTCTTGCACTCATTAGGACAATCCGCAAGAATAACCAATGTAAGGGAAAACAACAACTTATACTGCATGAGAAGAGAGTGCTGATTGGTTGGCAAGTGAACTCTGATTGGTAGAGGTGTAGTCACAGAGTATGCGCCAGTTTATGGTGACTGATAGTTAACTGCTAAGCTCTGTTTGAAATTTAAACCAGGCAACTTGACTGTGATTGGTCAAGGCATTGCCCTGAGGAATGAACTAACTGTCACTTATTTTGTTCAGCTGAAACAGGCGCAATGCTTTCACATATTCTTTCTGTCTGCAAAGAACAGGGTCCTGTGTATTCTTGCGGATTGTCCTGATGGTTGTGGTTGTTGGAGGTCAATAATCTCAGTCCCAGGACATCACTGCAGGAGTTCCTCAGGGTAATGCCCTAGGCCCAACCATCTTCAGCTGCTTCATCAATGACCTTCCCTCCACCATCAGGTCAGAAATCGGAATGTTCACTGATGATTGCACCATGTTCAGCACTATTCACGACTCCTCGGATACTGAATCAGCCCATGTTCACATGCAGCGAGACCTGGACAACATCCAGGCTTGTGCTGATAAGTGGCAAGTAGCATTCACGCCACACAAGTGCCAGGCAATGACCATCTCAAACAAGAAAGAATCTAACCATCTCCCCTTGACATTCAAAGGCATTAACATCGCTGAATCCCATGCTATCAACATCCTGGGGGTCATCATTGACCAGAAACTGAAATGGACCAGCCACATAAACATTGTGGCTACAAGAGCAGGTCAGAGGCTGGGAATTCTTAGGTGAGTAACTCACCTCCTGTCTCCCTAATGCCTGTCCACCATCTACAAGGCACAAGTCAGGAGTGTGATGAAATACTCTCCACTTGCCTGGATGGGTGCAGCTCCAACAACACTCAAGAAGCTTGACACCATCCAGGACAGAGCAGCCCGCTTGATTGGCACCCCATCCACAAACATTCACTCCCTCCACCACCGACGCACAGTGGCAGCAGTGTGTACCATCTACAAGATGCACTGCAACACCTTACCAAGGCTCCTGCGACAGCACCTGCCAAACCAGCGACCTCTACCACCTAGAAGGACAAGGGCTGCAGATGCATGGGAACACCACCACCCGCAAGTTCCCCTCCAAGCCACACACCATCCTGACTTGGAACTATATCGCCGTTCCTTCACTGTCACTGGGTCAAAATCCTGGAACTCCCTTCCTAACAGCACTGTGGGTGTACCTACCCCAAATGGACTGCAGCGGTTCAAGAAGGCAGCTCACCACCACCTTCTCAAGGTCAATTAGGGATGGGTAATAAGTGCTGGCCTGGATAGCGAAGCCCACATCCCCGAACGAATAAATAAAATCAGGTGGGGTCCTCCTTACAAGTGTGGTTCAAACACCAATGATGTTATCAGAGACCTAATCAACTATGTTAGCCCGAGGCCTGAGCTGGGAAACAGTGGTGGCTTCCCCTTCAGGCCAAACCTGCCAGAAGTTGGATCGAGGGCCAGAAGAGACCCAGCTCGTTGAGATTTGAACATTAATTTTTAGTGTCCTTGTGAGCTAAGAGGAGCTGGTGTGATGAAACATTGGGCCAGCCCTGTTACAGGCTTCCTTCCTCAAACAGGATTCCCCTCCAATGGAGTTACCTTGTGCCAGGGACCATTACAACACCTTGCTGGCAATGTATTCCTGACACCTGAATTGCCGCATCTGCAGTGGTACCAGGCACGCAAACAAGAAATGCTGGAAATACTCAGCAGATCTGACAGCATCTGTGGGGAGAGAAGCACAGTTAACGTTTCAGGTCAGTGACCCTTTATTTTAGTGGTACCTGGCAGATTTGTGCAGAAGTCCAATCCTGTTCATGGAAGGGACGCTTCGATAACGAAGATCTCTCCAGGCCTCGGTAGGCGGGCTTGTCAATCTCCCTGGCCTCCACACACACCAATCCTGCCTTTGATAAAATTATTCCCATTATTTGAATTCTTCCTTTTTCTGAGAGCAGAATAAATAGCCACAACCTCTGAACAACATCCGGATCTCGGTCTGCTCAACAATGGCTTGAAAATACTTGTAATCTGCTAAAAATGTGTCATCTGTCATTATTGCCTGAATGTATCAGAATTTGATTTTAAAATGAATCTTTTTCTTTGTTTACTCGGCCTATTTTTCAAACAATTTTCCAAACTTCTGACTTCTCTTTTTTTCCCCCATTTCTTCCTATTCCGACGTTGTCAGAAGTCATTTTCTGACCTCACAGTTTTGTAGACAAGACACCCCAGGAACACAAAATACAAATAGAGTCATCGAGTCATAGATTATACAGTACAGAAACAGGCCCTTCGCTGATCGTGTCTGTGCCGACCATCAAGCACCTATCTATTCTAATCCCATTTTCCAGCACTTGGCCCGTAGCCTTGTATGCTATGGTGTTTCAAGTGCTCATCTAAATACTTCTCAAATGTTGTGAGGGTTCCTGCCTCTACCATCTCTTCAGGCAGTGTGTTTCAGATTCCAACCACCCTCTTGGTGAAAATGTTTTTCCTCAAATCCCCTCTAAATCTCCTGCCCCTTACCTGTAAATCTATGCCCCCTTATCATTGACCCCTCCGCTAAGGGAAAAAGTTTCTTCCTATCCACCCTATCAATGCCCCTCATGATTTTGTGAACCTCAATCATGTCCCCCCTCAGCCTTCTCTGCTCTAAGGAAAACAACCCTAACCTTTTCAGTCTCTCTTCACAGCTGAAATGCTCCAGCCCCATCAACATCCTGGTGAATCTCCTCTGCACCCGCTCCAGGGCAATCACATCCTTCCTATATTGTGGCGACCAGAACTGTACACAGTACTCCAGCTGTGGCCTAACTAGCATTTTATACAGCTCCATCATAACCTCCCTGCTCTTATATTCTATGCCTCGGCTAATGAAGGCAAGTATCCCATATGCCTTCCTAACCACCTTATCGACCTGTGCTGCTGCCTTCAGTGATCTATGGACAGTACACCAAGGCACCTCTGATCTTCTGTACTTCCTAGGGTCCTACCATCCATTCTATATTCCCTCGCCTTGTTAGTCCTCCCAAAATGCATCGCCTCACACTTCTCAGGATTAAATTCCATTTGCTACTGCTCCGCCCATCTTCCCAGCCCATCTATATCGTCCTGTAATCTAAGACTTTCCTCCTCACTATTTTATGACACCACCAATTTTCGTGTCTTCTGCGAACCTACCAATCATACCTCCTATATTCATGTCTGAATCATTAATGTACACTACAAGCAGCAAGGGTCCCAGCACCGATCCCTGTGGTACACCACTGGTCACAGGCTTCCACTCGCATAAACAACCCTTGACCATCACCCTCTGCCTCCTGCCACAAAGTCAATTTTGGATCCAATTTGCCAAATTGCCCTGGATCCCATGGGCTCTTACCTTCTTAACCAATCTCCCATGAGGGACCTTATCAAAAGCCTTACTGAAAATGGATACTAGTCACTCATGCTTGTTATGTCCCTTAAACACTCAAATCGTTTTGGTAATGTAATAGCTACTTTTACTTCAGACTCTCTGGTACATTCTCTCTAAGGAACCTCATCATGCCTGAATCTGTATTTGACACTGGAGGGAATCACTACTGTGCCCGATGCAATCTTCAGCCAACAGGGTATAAGTGGATAGGATGTTTCCCCTGGCTGGTGAGTCGAGAACAAGGGGCCACAGTTTCAGAATAAGGGGCAGGCCATTTATGACTGAGATGAGGAGGAATTTTTTTGGTCAGAGGGTGGTGGAATCTGTGGAATTGACTGCCCCAGAGGGCTGTGGAAGCTCAATCATTGAGCATGTTCAAGTCAGAAATCAATAGATTTCTGAATACTAACGACATCAAGAGATATGGGAATAGTGAGGATAAATGGCGTTGAGTAGATGATCATCCATGATCTGTTTGAATGGTGGAACAGGCTCGATGGGCCGAATGGCCTACTCCTGCTCCTATTTCCTATGGTTCTATGATCTTAACACTTACAGACGAATGAAGTGAATTGAGGTGTTACTTGAATGTATTCCAGGCTGTCATTTTCTTTGGGGGGGATTTTAGTTCTGACCAACCAGCAACAAAGGAGCAGGAGAGCAGGTAAATGCACCAGTTCTATCGCAAATTAGACTGAGCCAATGCAGGGCCTCAGGAGTGAACTGAAACAGACTCATCATGTAATGAACTGCTCCTGTCGATGGAATTTTACTGGAGACTATTTTTCCAGTTATTTTAGGCACTAAAGAGTCTTCAAGGTAACCAAGATGGGATCTTGAGCTGCAGTCCCTCGTTAGCCCACATTTAGCGCAAGATGACATCTTGGTAAAGGTGTTGAAACATGCGCTCGGAATGCCCGCCCCGAGGACAATTAAGGCTCTAATGACCAATTAAATTGGCTCCTAATGCTGATTAAAGAGGTTGCATAAAATAACAGCGACCAACTAAACAAAAGAAAAGGTCATTGCGAGCACTACTTAAGCTGTTCTCAGCTTTCACTGTTCACTTGCTCCTGGAGATTGCTTAACTACACTGTTTTTGAAAAGGACTCTTAAAACACACTGGTTGGAGTCATACCTAGCACAAAGGAAGATGGTTGTAGTTATTGGAGGACAATCATCTCAGCCTCAGGACATCACTGCAGGAGTTCCTCAGGGTAGTGTCCTGGACCCAGCCATCTTCAGCTGCTTCATCAATGACCTTCCCTCCATCATAAGATCAGAAGTGGGGATGTTTACTGATGATTGCACAGTGTTCAGTACCATCCACAACTCCTCAGATACTGAAGCAGTCCATGCCCGCGTGCAGCAAGACCTGGATCATATTCAGGCTTGGGTTGATACGTGGCAGATAACATTTGCACCACACAAGTGCCAGGCAATGACCATCTTCAACAAGAGAGAATCTATTCATCTCCCTTTGACATTCAATGGCATTACCATCGCTGAATCCTCACCATCAAAATCCTGGGGGGGTTACCATTAACCAGAAACTTAATAGGACCAGCCATATAAATACCTTGGCTACAAGAGCAGGTCAGAGGCTGGGAATCCTGCGGCGAGTAACTCACCTCCTGACTCCCAAAGCCTGCCCACTATCTACAAGGCACAAGTCAGGAGTGTGATGGAATACTCCCCAATCGCCTAGACGAGTGCTGCTCCAACAACACTCAAGAAGCTCGACACCATCCATGATAAAGCTATCTGCTTGATCAGCTCCCCATCCACCACCTTCAACATTCAACCACCTTCACCAAGGCGTACATTGGCAGCAATGTGTACCATCTACAAGATACACTGCAGCAACTTGCCAAGCCTCCTTCAACAGCACCTTCCAAACCTGCAAAATAGAATTAAAAGGGCAGCAGACACATGGAAACTCCACCACCTGCAAGTTTTCCACGAAATGACGCACCATCCTAACTTGGAACTATATCGCCGTTCCTTCACTGTCGCTGGGTCAAAATCCTGGAACTCTCTTCCTTACAGCACTGTGGATGTACCTACCCCACATGGACTGCAGCCATTCAAGAAGCGGAATTAGGGATGGGCAATATATGTTGGCCTGGCCAGCGACACTCACATCCCAAGAATGAATAACAAAAATCGGGAGACTTTTTGAGTCAGTTTGTCAAAAATCCGCCAACACTCTATCAAGATTTATTCTGGAAATTCTCTGAGGACTGAATATAAAAAGAATAAGTGCTTTGTTACTGCACCTTATAGGAATCACCAGAAGGGAGTGCTGGGTCAAGGGGATCTTGCTCGGGATCTCCCTTGGTCTGAACGAGGAACGGGAAGAGATCATGAGGCCAAGCAGAGCAGCGCCAGCTGCTGCAGGAAGGAGGGGCAGGGGAATGTAGAAGGTTCCAGATTCATGGTGACTTGCCTTGCTGCATGCACCACAATCTGTGCAATCATGAGAGACAAATGGTTACCACCAACGATTGTGCCAGAAGATCAAGCTGAGAAACCACAAGAGGAGGAGAAGGAAGGAGACAAGGGGGACTGGGGGGGGTCACCAGAAGATTCCAGTTAGACTGGTTCCACCTGGGAGGAATGCTCGCCACCATCTAAAAACCGCTTTCGAGAAATGTCCTCCACTATCAGTCTTAGGAGCACTGTTTATACATGCCTTACCTTCAAAGATTGAGGATCAATCAAGAAGTCCACCATCTGCACTTAATCCTTTCAATGCTTGATAGGGTTGGTGCTGGCAGGATATTTTCAGGCTGGTGAGTCCAGAACATGGGAGTCACAGTCTCGGAATAAGGGACTGAGATGCAGACAAATTTCATCACTCAGGGTGTTGTGAATCTTTGGCATTCTCTAACCCAGGGGGCTGTTGATGCTCAGTTATTGAGTATATCCAAGATAGAGGTTGATAGATTTTTGGATACTAAGGTAAACAAGTGGGAATAGTGAGGGAAGGTGGAGTTGAGGTAGAAAATGGTGGAGCAGGCTCAAAGGGATGTCTGGCCTATTCCTGCTCCTATTTCTCATGATCTTATTGTCCCTTCCACTCATAGTAGTTGCTGCTCACTGGTACCTGTGTGCGTCTCGCTGTGATGATCCCTGTTCTATCCTAGGCTTTAACTTATGTGTGTTGCCGGTGTTAGAGCTGGTGCCTATGCCAGTGGTGGTGATTGACAGAGCATTTTCTCCTCCTCCTCTTCATCTGGGGTAACGTGCCATGACTCTTCCTCCTCTTCCAGTTTCTCCAGGTGGTAAGGTGGACCTTGCTTCTGGGAGCCTGCAGTGAAATTGCTGGAAGGGTTAGGGCAAAGGGTGTGTGGCCACTATGGGAGGATGTGTGCGATGAGGCCCTAAGGATCTTGTGAGTGATGATAGGTTTGCGGGATTTCGGGATCAGAAACAGTTGTGCACCTGTAAGGAAGCTGGAGTAGGCACATACCTCTAGGCGAGATGCCCCCTGCTTTGCAAGTGTCTAGGGCATCTGCCACTCCTATCCCAGTTGCTGCCAGCTCTGCCTCCTTGAGGAGAATGATGTCATGGAATTGTGCTTCCTCTCCCCTCCCCCGATTAGGTCCTGCTGCCGCCTGTTACGCATCACCTTGTCCCGGCAGAGAAAGAGTGATTATTGTGACTGGCTGTATTGGTGTGTGTGTGTGAAGCTTTTGATGGTTGAAGAGCTGTGAGATGTATCTGAGGTGCATAGTAGTGATGCAGTAGTGAGGATTGTGTGAATGTCAGTGTATAGTTAGATGGTTGATGCAATGTGCAGAGTTTGAGATGCTGGTGGAAAGTGTGTTTGTGAGATGGAAACTCACGTTAAATTGTTTGAAATTTCTTGTGGGACTGGAGCCATGTCCTGTGACTTTCTCAGCAATCTGCTGCCACACCCAGTGCATTCATTGCATCTGTGGCCTGCTCCCCCCTTGCAAGTACAGAACATCTCTCCTCCTCTGTACCTCCTCCACCAGGACCTCCAGTGCTGCCTCTGAGCCTGTGAGTCCTCTCCCTCAGGCCCTGCAGGCTAAAACCAAACTTTTAAACAGGCGCCTCTTATTAGCACAACACCTACTTAATGCCTGTTTTCATTCATCCTCAAAATAACCCAGTATTTTTTTTTAAGAGCAAAATACTGTGGATGCTGGAACTCTGAAAGTGCTGGAAATACTCAACAGGTCTGGCAGCATCTATGAAGAGAGAAACCGAGTTAACGTCTCAGGTCTGTGATCTTTCATCAGAACAGTTCAAGGGATGTCGGTGTTGCTGGCCAGGCCAGCATTTATTGCCCATCCCTAATTGCCCTTGAGAAGGTGGTGGTGAACAGCTGCAGTCTTTGGGGTATAGGGACACCCACAGTGCTGTTAGGAAGGGAGTTCCAGGATTTTGACCCAGTGACAGTGAAGGAACGGCGATATAGTTCCAAGTCAGGATGGTGTGTGGCTTGGAGGGGAACTTGCAGGTGGTGGTGTTCCCATGCAACTGCTGCTCTCGTCCTTCTAGGTGGTAGAGGTCGCGGGTTTGAAAGGTGCGGTCAAAGGAGCCCTGGTGCATTGCTGCAGTGCATCTTGTAGATAGTACACACTGCTGTCACTGTGCGTCGGTGGTGGAGGGAGTGAATGTTTAAGGTGGTGGATGGGGTGTCAATTAAATGGGCTGCTTTGGCTTGGATGATGTTTAGCTTCTCGAGTGTTGTTGGAGCTGCCCCCTTGCAGGCAAGAGGGGAACTTATTCCCTGTACTCATCATAACGCAGCCAGCTCACTATGTGTGATGTTACTCTTTCTACTAGTGGATGCAGTCACTGCATTGGAAATAGACCTACACCAACCACATAGACTGTTCATACGAGTGAAATAGATTTGCTTGCAGTTCACTGAATGGCCCACTCAATGGGCTGAATTTTCTGCTGGCCTTCAGGACCCTGACATCGGCACCATATGGGGGTCTAAGCCTGTGCATGTTATCAGGGTGCCCGCCAGTGCAACCTTCGGGGCTATGGCCTCCGAATTGGGCGCCTCCGTGTTTGCCATCTTATTAAGGACAGTAGGCAGGTGCCTGAGGCGAGAGATCTAATCAGATGAGCCACAGGACAGGATGGCCAGAAGCCCCACAGGTAGAGGTGGGCACTGCTGAGACAGAAAGGCGATTGCAAGTGTGCCTCAACATGGAGGCACTCTGGGATGCCTTCTGCAAATTTAAGAATGAAGAAGCCCACAGCTGGTGTGGCAGGGGATCCCCTCTACAGGATTGATTTTGGCCGTGGCTGCGGCCTTGCATCTTGGTGGCTCTTTCATTGGGGCATGGAGCTTCCAGCCTTGATGGCACCCTCCCCAAAGCTGCCACCAGGAGGCCACCTCCAAGGAGCTGCTGGGCTCCACACTCAGTGGGAAACTGCTATTGCCTTTGGAAAATGGCCCTAAGTGGGACCTTAATAGGCTGCCCAGCTCCATGGAGCAGGCTACCGACTTTGTTCCCAGCCTGCCCCTGGGATGTTCCTAGAAGGTGGGAAGGTGTCAGGGAACCATCCCGACATGGTTTCCCCCTATTGTCCCAGCGGCTGTCGCCCCCACCCCCCTATCCACCTCCAAACCCATCTCCATTGGGCTAGAAAAATTTGGCCCAATGTCTTAGCTTGTACTTAACCGAGGGAGAGCTGGTTAAGGTAAGGCAAACAGTTGCTATTTCTAGAAACTTCACTGCAACGAGAATCAGGGCCTTCAGGAGAGGAGGAGAGGAAATAGCACAAAATGGAAGCAACCGCCTGATACTATGGCAAAGAATAGGCTTGCTTATTTAGTTCCGGCATTTTCTGTTTATAGTTTATATTTCCAGCATTCGCAGTATTTTGCCCCTTGTTTATTTCTATCTTGATTCGCAAGGAGTTTTCAACAAATCCCACTCACGAGAACATTACCTTTTGTAAATGCAGTTTGCCATTGTTGGGCAGAAATGATGGGCACCGGAATGAACAGTCAATATTAACTTCCATCGACAGGATCTGCTAATTCCCTGTGAGAATGTAGTCCTGTTTTTTTCCAAGTTAATGGAGAGCATTTGAACCCAAGCTGTTATTTCAGTTTGCCTCGCGGAATGGACTTTAAAACCTGAAGAAAGAGCTCACATTTCTAAAACACCTTTCATGTCTTCAGGATATCTCAAAGTGCTTCACAGAAAATGAATTAAAGATCTAACAAAATAAGGGGATTGAGGGGAATGGTAGCATAATGGTTATGTTATTGGGAAGAGGGAAGACTTCAAATACCAACCTGGCGGTTTCCATCCTAACTGATCTCTGAAGTGTCCTAGTGAGCCACTTAGTTGTACCAAAATTTCAGAACAAGGCCCCATCCCCACCTTTTCAGGGCAACTAGGAGAACTCTTGGCCTTGCCAGCAACACCCACAAGAAAGGGTTGTCTTATCATGAAAGGATGAGTAAATCGGCAGTTTAGAAGAATGAGAGGTGATCTCATTGAAACATGCAAGATTCTGAAGGGGCTTGACAGGGTAGATACTGAGAGATTGTTTCCCCTGGCTAGGGAACCGTCACAGAGTTAGGGGCCGATCATTTAGGACTGAGATGAGGAGAAATTTCTTCACTCAAATGGTTGTGAATCTTTAGGATTCTCCATCCTGGAGGGTTGTGGATGCTCCATCATTGAGAATATTGAAGACTGGGATCGACAGGCTTTTGGTCTCTCATGGAATCGACAGATATGGGGAGTGGGCGGAAAAGTGAAGTTGAGGCAGAAGATCAGCCATGATCACATTGAATGGTGGAGCAGGCTGAAGGGGCCGTATGGTCTACTCCTGCCCCAATTCGTTATGTTTTTATCCCAGGGCCCACATCCCGGGAATGATTTAAAAAAAAGAACAGGATGATAAGATCTGTATTTTAAAGATTTTACTCATAGGCCGTATCTTGATGGCTCCTTGTGAGCCGCTTAAAGGTATGCGTTTTGATCACAAGCACAGAGCAATTAACTGATATCAGAGAGTGAGGAGGGTAGCCGGAGGATGTTGCCGCATCGTGTTGGTAACAATCACCATCAAAATGTTGTTGATTCCGATTTTCCAGCATGATCCAAAGCCAACGTTTTCAGGGAAATTTACCATATTTTACAGTGGGGATGGTAGCAATCCATGGAGCTTGGAAAAGGTACATGTGCTCAGAAGCAGGCCAGCTGTATACACAGGTCTACTTCAGTTGGAGACTGGAGCACTGCCCCTCAGTGCTGTCCAACTGCTGTTTATAAGATAGAGGAAAAAAGTCAAGGAGCTTCATGCATTCTTGGGATCACTGGCAAAGCTGGCATTTATTGCCCATCTCTAATTGGCCTGAGAAAGTGGTGATGGGCCTCCTTCTTAAACCTTTGCATTGTAGCAGTCTTATACAACTGCTCGGCTACTTCAGAGGGAAGTTAAGAATCAGCTGCATTGGTGTGGGATTGAAGTCACATATAGGTTAGATCTGGTAAAGACAACAGGTGCATTTCCTTGCCTAAAGGATATTATGGAACCATTTGGGTTTTTTTACAGCAATCCAACAGCTTCAAGATTTTTTTTGTTGATATCAGATTTTCATTTCAAAATTCTTTATTAAACTGAATTTAAATTCTCAAACTGCCATAGTGGGATTTGAACTCATGTTCGTTGCATTATCAGTCCAGGCCTCTGGATTATTAGACCGGTAACTTAAGCATCACGCTACTAGACAAACAATTTGTGCACATTTCCCATTTTCATATTTTAAAAATCGTTCCCTGAGTTGATTAACATAAATAGAGTTAGCCTTCTATTATTTTCTAATTAATTCCCATTGATTATTCTCACATTTAAGACATAATTGTAATTTCATTCGGATCCATTTATAATCAGGATGGCGTGAAAGGACACAAGTCTGCTAAAACAAGAGCTGCTCATTACTTCTCAGTTACCTTTAAAATCTGAAATTAATCGGGAAAATGAATGAATGGAGGATGAGATAAATGTTATGGCTGAAAATTACATGTAAAATTCACCTGTAAACTTTAGCAGCCCACAAGATAATCTACAGAATGTTACAAGGAAATTATCCTGGGATACTGATCATATTTTAATTTGTTTCAATGCACCATTGTTGGTCTGTTTCACTGAATGAAGGTGGGTGATTTTGGTATTCGGAACGTTACATTGTAAACGTGCACACCAACTTTATCCGGATAGACCTCCTAGTTCAGGTTTTGAGCAGGATTGGCTTTGATACAGTTGATACGTATGCATTTTAAAGGTGAATTTGTTAATTTGCTCCACTCTTGCACAGAATAGTTCAACATCATCCGATGCATAAATAAATTGAGGATGTGAAGAAGATTTCACCAAGTTGTAAGTGCAGTGAACTCCAAGGAAACATTTGGGGAAAGGGTGAGCACAAAGCAGCTTGGCATTGAGATAGAAGATCATTCATGATCTAGTTGAATGGCAGAGCAGGCTCGAAGAGCCGAATGGCCTACTCCTGTTCTTGTTTCCTTGTTCCTCTTTCCTATGAATATCATTTGACTGATACTGAGCCCACCAGTGCCGTTTTATAATGGTCCAAGAGTCAGTGGTGATAAAAGTAGTGTTAATTCAGCAACCTTGTGATCACAGTTGCTTTTGATGGGGATGAAGCAGTTAAAATTAATTAAAACTAGCTGGTGTCAGCCATGGCTCAGTGAGTAATACTTTCACCCCTGAGTCCGAACATTGTGGGCTCCAGCCCCAATCAAGAGGCTCAAGCACATAATCCAGGCTGACTGCAGTACTGAGGGATGTGTCATCTTTCAGATGAGACATTACACCGAGGCCCTCACTGGCCCTCTCAGGTAGATGTAAAAGATCTATGGCACTATTTCGAAGAAGAGTACTGGATATCTCACCTGCGTCCTGTTCAATTTCATACTTGCACTGTAATTTCCTGCAATTTCTGTGTCAGAATGGATTGTGAACCATGTAGTGAGGATAGACTGGAGTGTTCCAAAGATACAACACCATTCCATAATTATCTCCATTCTTCAGAGCATCAGTGTCCATAGATGATCAGTTTGCAGGTTGGGGTATTTTCCAATATGATGTACATTCCAGAGAGACGCTTTTGTTGAAACAAGACAAAAAAAGTTCCCAAAATTTACAGAACAGTTCCGATAGTCATTTAGTAGTACAGAACTTGAGTATTGCTGAAAACAGACATTTTATCGAAGCTTTTTGTCTTGCACTCATCAGGACAATTCACAAGAATACCAATGTAAGGGAAGCAGCAAATTTATTCAATATAAAGCACTCACGTCCTTCCTGACTCCTAAATGGCCTAGCTCTAATTTTAAGATATATCTCCTTAAGTTCCTGATTCTCACACCAGAGATAATTGTTTCCCCATATTTACTCTATCCAATCATTTTAACATAGTAAACACCTCAATCAGATCATTCCTCAGTTTTTTTATACTAAAGGGAATACAAGCTAAGTATTCGGAACCCATTGTCATAAGTTAACCCTCTGAGACCCGGTATCAGTTGGGGAATCAACCAATTTCTGCCATTTCTTGGGGTTCCCCCTTTTTCCTTTTTTCCCCGAAGGCTTGGACTACTACTGGAGTACAGTTCCACAGAGTCAAGAGCAAGTTTTAGCCATCAAAAGCAAGAGAGCGGTGAGAATGTGGAACTTGCTACCCCAGGGAGCAGTTGAGGCAAATAATATAGTTGCATTTAAGGGATAACTGGATAAATGCAAGAGGTAAAGGAATAGAAGGTTATGTTGATGGGCTTAGACGAAGCAGGATGGGAGGAGGCTTGTGTAGAGTATGAACACCACATGGACCTGATTTTATGCTGTAAATTACATGCAGTTTAGTTTAGTTTAGAGATACAGAACTGAAACAGGCCCTTCGGCCCACCAAGTCTGTGCCGACCATCAACCACCCATTTATACTAATCCTACACTAATTCCATATTCCTACCACATCCCCACCTGTCCCTATATTTCCCTACCACCTACCTACACTAGGGGCAATTTATAATGGCCAATTAACCTATCAACCTGCAAGTCTTTTGGCATGTGGGAGGAAACCGGAGCACCCGGAGGAAACCCACGCAGACACAGGGAGAACTTGCAAACTCCACACAGGCAGTACCCGGAATTGAACCCGGGTCGCTGGAGCTGTGAGGCTGCGGTGCTAACCACTGCGCCACTGTGCCGCTTGGTAAAAAGAAATCATTTCTATTTCCCAAGCAGGCTTTTGATGTCTGGGTTTCATTTTGGAAAACTCCAGAACCACCAATCGATTTGGTCCAAACCCCACTCCGCACCAATCAGAAAACTGCCGCGACTGAGATTTGTAGTGAAAAATAAATATGGGCTCAGACTGAGTCAATGGTTTTTATTCGAACAGTGTGACAGATGGAAAAGGGAGAATTTATTTTTGCTCATGTAGAGAGTGTTTTGCTTCGTACTTCTTCCCGTTGTGCACCTGCATTTTGTTTTGTAAAGTTCATAAATTCTTTTCTCCACTTAGTTCTCTAGATGTATCAAGTCCCTTCTAAAAGTGAGAGGCTCTTGTTGAATAGATGTCAAATCCACAGCCTAATCTCCAAATTGTAGAGGTTCATCTGTTACGTGTTTGTCCAACTGCTTGAGTCTAAGGAGAGCAAATATCCACTCACCTCTTCAAAGACATTGTCCTGCCCTGCTATTGTCATAATAAGTCAAGCACTAAAGCAGAAGTGTACATACTTCAGCCCAGGAACATGCACAGTCTCCAAATCAAGACAGTCCAGTCCTCCAAACCCAGGCAACTCAATCTAATTTGTGTAAATGGTTCCTTATTTGCTGGCTTATTCTGTTTAATCTCTGTGGGCCTGGAGGCTTAAAGGCCTAAACACCATGATCTGTTAGCATCAACAACTTGAGATAGATACAGATTAACAGCAACAACACTTGCATTTGTATAGCAGCTTTAATGTCATAAAATGTCCCAAGGCACTTCACAGGAATGTTATCAAAAAAAATTTGACACCAGGCTACACAAGCAGATATTCGGACAGGTGGCCAAAAGCTTGGTCAAAGCGAAAACTTTTAAGGGAGATTTTAAATGCAGAGAGAGAGGGAGAGAGGTTGTGAGAGGGAATTCCAGAGCTTAGGGCCTAGGCAGCTGAAGGCATGGCCGCCAATGATGAAAATTGGGAATGCGCAAGAGGAGGAGGAGGAGCGTAGAGATCTCGGAGCATTGTAGGGCTGGCTATATTGTCTGCAGTATCTTTATGCAGGCTCAAATCAACACAATAGACCCTTTGGGTGGGTACTCAAACAGGAGCCAGCGAGTAGAATTTCATCCTGTTGCCTGGGCACAAAGCTGGTGTTGCAGATCTTCCATTCGTCAATTTCAATTTTGAGATCAACAGAAATGTAACTCGGGCAGATTCCGTAATGGACGACTGATCCACCATAGCAGCTTTACAGCTGGGTGGCAAGTTGAAAATATACCCCGGAAGAAAGTAAGAACTTTATATAATTCCTTCCACAACCTCAGAATGTCCCAAATCGTTTTACAGCCAATTAAGTACTTTTGAAACATTTTTGCGGTTATAACACAGGAGGTGCAGCAACCAATTTACACACAGCAAATTCCCACAAACAGCAATGTAATAATCACCAGATAATATGCTTTAGTGATGTTGGTTAAGCGATAAATATTGGGCAGGACATGGGGACATCTCCCCTGCTCTTCATTGTAATAGTACCATAGATCTCGATGATGACTGGGGCAAGACTTCCAAGCCGGGGCAGGGAAAGGACTGCTGGTACCCGAGCACTGTGGAGTTTTGACTCCATGGCATAGGTGTTTGACTTTATGGGAAAATGGTAGCATAGTGGTAATGATCTGGAAACATGAGTTTAAATCCCACCATAGCAACTGGGGGAGTGTAAATTCAATTACTTAATAAATCTGGAATTAAAAAGTTAATATCAATAACGGTGACCATGAAACTACTGGATTGTCATAAAAACCCATCTAGAAGAGCAAAGGCAGCAGACGCATGGGAACACCACCACCTGCAAGTTCCTTTCCAAGTCACACACTATCCTGACTTGGAACTATATTGCTGTTCCTTCACTGTCGCTGGGTCAAAATCCTGGAACTCCCTCCTCAACAACACTCTGGGCGTACCTACAGCACACAGACTGTAGAGGTTCTAATAGCTGGTTCACCACCACATTCTCAAGGGCAATTAGGGATAGGCAATAAATGCTGGCCTTGTCAGCGACACTCGCATCCCATGAACGAATAAATTAAAAATAAAAGTTTTTAACAGGTTCCCCATCCAGAAACTAGCCTGATCGAGAAACGTGGCTCCCTGTCTGTTTGGGAATGCTGCAGAAGGGGCTGCAGCCTAGGACCTTGTAGGTTTCCTGCTCCCAAGGGTAGAAATCACATAGTGGATGGCCACAGACTGGTTTGGAGGGATGGGGGATGATTGCAGGAAGTAGGGTACAGATAGGGGTTGGGGTGGGGCATGGGTGATCGCAGGGAGAGGGACGGTCAAATCTCCGGGGGTGGGGGCGTTGGTTGCAAAGTGGGGTTCCGTTCGCCGGGGGAGGGAGGGAGTTCCAGTCACAGGGAGGGAAACAGGTTAGTTTGGGGAGCCAGCAACAATCAATCCTGCTCGTCCTGGCCCACAAATAGTGCTGGAAAGGCACAGACTGCTTCCTCGCAGCAGTCCTTGTCTCCCTTCAGCTGGGGTAAAGCCAGAAGAGAGATACAATCTGAGGGATGCAGCCTCATTAAAATATCTGAATGAAGTACCCGCCTCCAGGGAGCAGGTTGTTTGCCCGTGCCCATTAAAACTGGAAGCAGGCAGGGTGGGTTCAAGTTTGAAATTTTTACTTCCCATTCAACCTAGCCTCCCCCTCATATCTTTTGTGGATCAAAGTTACCCCCCATAGGATCTTTTACATTCACCTAAGAGGGCAGATGAGACCTCAATTTATCATCACATCTGAAAGACTCCACTTCCTCAGTATCACACTGGATTCTCAGCTTAGATTTTGTACTCAAGGGATAGGGCTTGAAACCACCACCTACAGTCTCTGCCAAGGCAGCACTACCCACTGAACCATGGTTGACACCTATTTAAGAAAGGAATGTAGGAATTTCTAGATGAATTCTGAGTTGCACCACACCACAATAATGGAGCTGTTGACTGTTCAAGGCAGTCGACCTGTCAATAGACCCAGACATGACACGAGGGGGCCCCCAATGGTGGGAAAATTTGGGACCATGGGTCCAAAGTCATCTATTCCTCCCAAGCATTCTACTTTTACATCATGTCTCAAATCACTCCTGTACTGTAGCCAAAAATGTTAAAGTGGGGGAAGATGGGAGAGAGCGATATTAATAACAAATTGTAGGGAGAGAGAAAATATTAGCCAGGGTTCTGGCTCCTGTTTGCTATACACTGGCCTCTACTGGAAAGTGTGTGTCTGTGTGTGTGGATGTTGGTTGAGAACATGATATGGTTTGGATGTGATGCTCATCCATGGTAGAAGAAGCCTACCAGTGTCTTCACTCACACAAGAATATTGACTACTAGGGCCAAGTATCAGAAGGCACCTGTGCAATCAGGGATGAAATCGATCTTGTGGGAGCGGCGCAAAATGAAAGCCAGCGAATTGGCGGTCATTGTTACCCAGCGCCAAGCTTTCTTTTCCATGGGGCAAGGCTAGGTGTCAGCTGCAGCTCCGTTAGTAGCACTCTTGCCTCTACAGGCAAGAAGATTGTAAGTTCAAGTCCCACTCCAGGATTTGAGCACAAAATTAAGGTTGACACTCCAGTGCAGTACTGAGTAAGTGCTGTATGGTCAGAGGTGCTGTTTTTCAGTTGAGGTGTTAAACCAAGGATCCCTCTGTTTCAGCTGGATGTAAGAATTCCACAACCACTACTTTGAAGAACAGGGGGCTATCATTTACAGCACAGAAGGAGACCATTTGGCCCATCGAGTCCATGCCAGCTCTCAATCGGGCAATTGAGTCAATCTCATTCCCCTGCTCTATCTTTATAACCCTGCAAGTTTATTCCCTTCAAGTCTACGCAATCTCCTTTTGAAATCATATCCATGGTGTCCTGACCAATATTTATCCCTCAGCCAACATCACAAAAAGGGCAAATTATCTGATCATGACCACAGTGCTGTTTGTGAGATCTTGCTGTGCACAAATTGGCTGCTGTGTTTCCGACATTACAACTGTGTCCATGCTTCAAAAGTACTTCATTGGCTGTGAAGCACTTTGGAATGTCATGTGATTAGGAAAGGTTCTATAGAAACACAAGTCTTTCTTTAATTTTACACCCCCCCTCCCCCCAGTGCCTTCAGAAAAAGAGGGGAGAACATTTAAAGTTATAAAAAAAACTCTGAGGGATGGATTTAAGAGGAGTGGCCTGAATAATAAAGGTTGAGAGGTTGTTTCTTTCTAATTCTGCAGAATGATCAGGATAGCTTGCTAACTTTGGATCTTGCTTATGTCATTCTTTCCCTGAGAGTTAAAGCAGCTTTTCCTGCGGGGAGATGTCAGCGTTATTCCTGAATCACGAGGCCCCGGAGAATCCACTCGGCCCCATTGTCAAGCAACAGAAAAGAGCACAACGCAGAAACTCAGCACATGAGCCGCTCGGTGCCCGTTTAAAGGCTGACACCGTGGTTCCTTTGAAGTGGATTCAATGTTGGATTGAACTCCTGCCAAAGTGAGCTTCACTGCTTCCTTCTTTTTGTGTGTGTGCTGTTGCGGGAGGTTGTTGGGGGAGGAGGGAGTGGTAGCAGGGGAGGGGGAGATGATTCTCTGCAAAGGAGAATCAAAATAAAAGCCTTGCAGGGAGCGGAAGCACCAGTGAGTCCTAATTAATGAAAGCACAGACATGACTAAAGCCTCCCATTCATTCTCCACAATAGGCTTCCCCCGAACCAGAACTCCATACAGGAAAAGAAAAAGATTGAAAGAACTGGTCGGAATCAGAGACCTTATGCCACGCTTGTCTTTCCCTCAAGCCTTCGCTCATTGTGTTCAATGTTTTAATGTGTCTCATTCACTTGGTGTTGTGGACTCCTAGTCTCCATTTTAATGGCCTACCAGCACTGTTGAGGTAGTTTTGTAAATATGGCCAATACAATTAACACACAGTGCGAACAACTATCCAATTTAATCTTTCCACCCGCAAGCACTACCCACATCACCACCCCCAACCTCACTCCCCACCCCTGTCTCCTTCAAAGACACCCCAGAGAATCCTGAGCCTGGGGCTGTCCTGCTGTTAATAGAGGGTCAAGTCCGAGGCAGGATGATATGGTAGGGCACCGATTAAAGAATGGCCACACCCGCCTGCTGTTAACCTCTTCTTTCTCCACCTCGGCCTCATCCTTTCCTCTTCAAACATGCCCGCCCGTTGAATGCACTATAATTAGCGGCAATTCCTTTTCCCTCTTTCTCTCGGAAATGGCCGTCACAATCTTTAGCTGAACTTTTCCTCGTGGGTCACGATAGTCGGCATCGTGGACCGACATGAATATTGACCCCCACCCCCCCGCCAAGCAAGCCCGCTTTTATTTTCTTCCTCTGGTTTATTCATGCTAGGATTCCCATGGTTAGTAGACACTTTGTGGGGAGGATCAGGTTGTTGTAGCATATTACCTTTGACCTTTTCTGTGTTTTTGAAGGCTAGCTGGGGATGACTGCTTGGTATGAGTTCGTCAGACTAAACAAAACAGCCCAATGTTGGCCCAAGTCGGCCAACTAAGTTTAAATTCATTTCAGCCTCTCGTTCGAGACAAAGCCCTTTTATCCGTCAATGTGTTTACATAATAATCTTTAGAAAGGGCATCAAAGTGCGACATCTCTGTGCGCTCCCCTCCCTCTGTCTCTCTCACTGTGACTGGACAGTGTGCTATGCTAACTGATCCAAGAAACCACATTAAAAACAAGAAGTCAAGTGCACTCTGGATTGCAATTCTCTGCCAGTTTAATTAGGTACTAATGCAGTTCTGTCCCTGCTAATTGATTACTCAATGAGTTTTACAATTGCAGGAGAAAAGGCCTGCTTCAGAGAGAGAGAGAGAGAGAGAGAGAGTGAGAGAGTGAGAGCAGGAGATCAAAGCAAAAACATTGCTGGGCTTTCATTTTTCCTGAGTGTTTTCCATTTATTCTGTTGGAACAATGTACCAGAAAAAAAATATCAACGCAGTAATTGTCGCTGATTTTACTATTGCAATGCAGAATATTTACTTAGGTTGGAAGATTGTCCTGACTTTCTTTAAAGGGATACTATTTTTTGTGAAATGGAAAGAAAGACTTGCATTTATTTAGTGCCTTTTACGCCTTCAGGACATCCTAAAGCAATTACAGCCTTGCAGCGTACAAACTGGAACCCCGTGTCCTGCATTGCAACAGTGGCTACACTTCAAATGTATTAAATTGACTGTAAAGGGCTTTGGGACTGCATCTGAACAGTCCGCACCCTGTGTCATGTCCAGATCCCCCGGGATAAAAATTGGTGTGCGCCATCTTCCCAGTGCGGGAGTCACAATCCCTGACCTGTCCACATTGGTTCCGGTGGAGACAGGCAACACGCAAATTTGGTGCTGCCTCCTCATTTATCTGATTGCGGCATAGGGTTGAGCATCTGCCGCGTTGCTGGCTGCCTCTGCGCTCAGCAGCGAGCCGAGCAGCGTGTGCTGATAGCAGGTGGTACAGCCAAATGCCAAGTCCAACTTTGTCCGCTGACCCTCTTATGGGGGCGAGGTGATGCCCTGGGGCAGCCATATCTGTCTCCTTACTCTATACCAGCCTCCCTTCAGCAGATCTGCAACAGACACCTCCTGAAATCCGTGCACCCACTATAAAATTCCACCCTCCCACTCCAACAAGCTTTTTAAATACTTTAATTGGCTTCAATGGGGAGGAGAGCAGGATCCCTGTCTTGCACTCCCCCCTGCCCTGCTTGACAATGCTGGCGCTGGGAATGGCATCCTGAAACTGACAAGCCGACCAGCGCCGGTATTTTTGGGCCCTTTCCCACCGCCTCCGTTTCCCAACTTCAGGGGTGCGGGGGACGTAATTCAGCCCATAGAGGCATAAAAGGAAACCATTTGGCTCATCGAGTCCATGCAACCCTCTGTAGAGCCACCAGTCAGTCTCATTCGCCCATTCTATCCTTGTAGCTCAGCAAATTTATTTCCCTTAAGTACTTTTTATACATTCTTGGGATGTGAGCATCCTTGGCTAGGCCAGCATTTATTGCCAGTCCCTAATTGCCCTTGAGAAGGTGGTGCTGAGCTGCGATCCATGTGGTGTAGGTACTCCTACAGTGTTATTAGGAGGGAGTTCCAGCAACAGTGAAGGAATGACAATATATTTCCAAGTCAGGATGCTGTGTGACTTGAAAGAAACCTGCAGGTGGTGGTGTTCCCATGTGTCTGCTGCCCTTGTCCTTCTAGCTGGTAGAGGTCATGGGTTTGGAAGGTGCCCATCTAATTTCTTTCTGAAATCATTGATCATCTCTGTTTCCACCACCCTCATAGGCAGTGAGTTCCAGGTCATTATCGCGTGCTGCGAAAAAAAGTTCTTCCTCGCATCCCGTCTGCATCTGTTGCTCGAGACCTTAAAGCTGTGTCCCCTAGTCCTTGTACCATCAGCTAATGGGAACAGCTTTTCTTTGTCTATCTTATTTCAACCTGTCATAATCTTGTACACCTCTATCAAATCTCCCCTCAACCCGAGCTTTTCCAACCTAACCAATTCCCTACCAATGCTGCCAACCTCACACTCACCTCTTGCTGCCTACACATGTACCCCCCCCCCCCCCCCAGTTATTCAGCTATGGCAGGCACATTAACAGTGCAACACAATCATTGCCATTCTGACCTCCTTTTTGCAGGACAAGGTGTCACACAACAGAAGGGATCAGAGCAGAGATGGCAAGGGACAAGGACATCTACATCTCCTGAACCCAATGGAGGAGATGATGCTCCATATCATGGGCCCGGATGTGACAGAGCCCATGACATCAGGCATCACTGAGAATATTCAGGATGTTGGTATGTTCCCGCCTCCTGCCCCTTCTCAACTCCCAGCTCACCCTCATCTTGCTATCTGGCATGATGAGCAACCTGGTGATGGCATCACCATGGATCTCTTGCTTTCCAACCCACCTCTCCTTCCATCTTCCCTTCGGATTTGCAGTTTTCAGACACCCAGGAACAGGCATCTGTTCAACCACAGGAGCCCCAGGAGAAGGAGAGAGAGAAATAGCACAGCATTGATGAAGATGCCCCGTCACTTGATCTGACAATCACAGCCACCAGTTCAGATACTGCGACTGCATTGGCCTTAGAGGCGCGTATAGAGTTGGGATTGGCACAAGGTGAGTCATTGGGTATGAGTGGGCTGCAGTCAGGTCAGGGATAATGGGTAGTTTGTGTGCCGGCTTACTGGAGGGTGAGGATGTAGACGGGTTCTGCGACATGGGACTCAGATGAGGACCTCAAGGGGCAGTGTACAGCAGAATGCTGGAGACCAAATATCGAAATGCTGGGTGCATTGGCTGGCCTGCTAGATAGCCTCCTATCACTGTCAGAGAGCATGGAGGAGTACAGCTACAACCTGGCAGAGGGCATCGAGCACAGCTTGTCCTCTCCACAGCCTCTGCTCCATCTCCCTGTCAGGCTACAAACCCAGAGGCAATGCAGCGTGGCCCCCATATCTGTTGCAACTTTTGTTGGTCAGGTTACCTATTCTTCTGTCCTCCCTATGAGGATGCAGCAAGACCTCCAAAACACTCCAGAGTATTTTCACACCCTTTGCTAGAGCAGAAATTCTTCAAAATTACCTTACCTGCAAGTTGGGTGCCTGGCCCTTTAAGGCGAGTGCTGAGCCCCTCTTGCAGCTGCATGTTTGATCTTTGGTGAGTGATGAGCAAATTCGTTGAATGGGTCTGCATGGTCCAAATTTGGAAAAGGGGCATCACATCAGCAGGTAGGGCTGCGCTGACGTCACGGTAGGACCGGTTCAGTTGCTTCTGGTACTCACCGGGGACGCCCGTATGAGCTCCCTTCTTGGAAATAGCTGGCGACGCTGCGCGCACCCCCGTAGGGTGATCAGCTTCAGTAATGCCTTCTCCAGCGGGGCTATGGATCCAAATTTTACGCCCTTGTACCCAAATTCTTTGGCACTTTTTTTTGTTCAGTCTCGAAATTCTCTGCTGTATCTGGTCTCTTTATGCAAGTGGTCTAAACCTAACAAAAATCAAATGCAGTGAAATGAAATTATTACATTGCAAAGTATTTAGCAAGTACCGTGAACTGAAAAACATTAGATGGTCTTCACAGATCTTTCAGCTTATTCTAATATTCGGAATTAGAAGTTTTCAGATGACTGATCTTTGCTGATGTTACAGGATGGTTAATGTGCACATTATGGAAAGGGCAATCAGCACTGAGAAGGTTCACTTTCCATTAGCACCTGTGATAGATATGCTAACCTATTGCAATATAAACAGATACACCACATCTAAGCAGTGCAGGCACGGCCTGTGAATGGAGCAAGAATTGATTTATTTATCCATCTATCTAACTAGTTTATATTAAAATCAGCGAGCATTTTCTGTCTCTCGTATTTCCAGGGTCACGTTTTACGTGACACACTTCGTGCATCATACTTCCTCATAACCAAATTTCTTGCAGTTGATTGGTCAATACTCAAATTAATTTTAGGGCGCTGCAACCTTCCTCCAGCGAGTTGATCAACTGTGATTCGCTCATTTGCGAATCTCTTCGTGAAGAGATGAACCAGTCAAATCACTCAAAATACTTTATGAATACGTTTCTCCTCCGCGATTTTCCTCCCCTCAGCCTCACTGGTAAAAATACGATTCTGAACATAACAAATATGTAAAAGGATTAAAAGAAAGTTAACTCCCCAAAAAATGGTTCAACTCTTGTCTGAAATGCAACTGTTCATATTGCTACAAAGCCGAACCTGTGTCAAGGGCCCAAGACTTAATCTGGTTCACTCCAGGTCTCCACCACTTTCCAAGGGGATCAGTGGACTATGATTATAAGAATATAGGGACAGGAGTAGACCATTCAGCCCCTCAAGCCTGTTCTGCCACCCAATTAGATCATGGCTGATCTGTATCTTAACTCCATCTACTCGCCTTAGTTCCATATCCCTTAATATCTTTGCCGAGCAAAAACCTATCAATTTGAGTTTTGAAATTTTCCACTGACCCCCAGCTTCCAGAAGAAGGGCTTCCAGACATCACCCCTGAATGGCCTGGTTCTAATTTTAAGGCTATTCCCCCTTGTTCTGGACTCCCTCCTCCAGAGGAAATAGTTTCTCTCTATCTACCCTATTGAAACCGTTAATCGTCTTAAACATCTCAATTCGATCATCCCTTAATCTTCAATACTCATAGGATTACAAGCCAAGTCTATGCAAACTACCCTTATCATTTTACTCTTTTAGTCTCAGTATCATTCTGGTGAACCTGCACTGCACCCCCTCCAAGCCAATATATTCTTCCTGAAGCGCGGGGCCCAGAACTGATTGCAATATTCCAGATGTGTGCAACCTCCCAAGGAATGTCAAGCTTTGAGTATGTAGGTAAATGAATATATAATCTTAGTATATTTAGCAATAATGTTGAGCAACATATTCTCCAATTGACAGTGACCAACATGGGGTTTCTGTTCTGAAATGCTATTATAATGTCTTCCATCACAGACTTGTGCATAAATGGGAAGCTATGGCTTGGGGTTCATGAAGGTTTCCTGGACCAGTACTTGCAGTTGGAACACGCATTATGTTGCAGCCGACAGCTCCTTTCATTCATTTGTGCCAAGACCTCATGTTAGTTTTATGATTGACAGCAAGTTAAACAAGTCACAGAGTATGCCATGACTTGCTGTTTGAAAATTCCATCCCTCCTGAACTCCGTGCTATTGATGGGAAACTACTGCAGATGGGGACACCCAGGTACACCAGTACCTGGAGCAGTTAATAACAGCTGAAAACCAAGTTAACTTAAGAACTCTTCAATCACTTCTGGTTTCTAGTATATACTAGAACTGATCTCCTGCAAATACAATTGGAAAGAAAGAACTTGTATTTGAACAAAGAACAAAAGAACAAAGAACAGTACAGCACAGGAACAGGCCATTCGGCCCTCCAAGCCTGCACCGATCTTGATACCTGCCTAAACTAACACCTTCTGCACTTCCGGGGCCCATATCCCTCTATTCCCTTCCTATTCATGGATTTGTCAAGATGTCTCTTAAACGTCGCTATCGTATGTGCTTCCACCACCTCCCCTGGCAACAAGTTCCAGGCACTCACCACCCTCTGTGTAAAAAACTTGCCTCGCACATCCCCTCTAAACTTTGCCCCTCGCATCTTAAACCTATGTCCCCTAGTAACTGACTCTTCCACCCTGGGAAAAAGCTTCTAACTATCCACTCTGTCCATGCCGCTCATAACTTTGTAAACCTCTATCATGTCGCCCCTCCACCTCCGTCGTTCCAGTGAAAACAATCCGAGTTTTTCCAACCTCTCCTCATAGCTAATGCCCTCCAGACCAGGCAACATCCTGGTAAACCTCCTCTGTACCCTCTCCAAAGCCTCCACGTCCTTCTGGTAGTGTGGCGACCAGAATTGCACGCAATATTCTAAGTGTGGCCTAACTAAGGTTCTGTACAGCTGCAACATGACTTGCCAATTCTTATACTCTATGCCCCGACCGATGAAGGCAAGCATGCCGTATGCCTTCTTGACTACCTTATCCACCTGCATTGCCACTTTCAGTGACCCGTGGACCTGTACGCCCAGATCTCTCTGCCTATCAATACTCCTAAGGGTTCTGCCATTTACTGTATACCTCCCATTGCTGGTAATTTATTATTTGTATAGCACATTTTACATCCTCGGAATTTGCTCTTGAAATACCTCAATCTTTTTGCATTGTTTTGGCCGATTTCAGGTGAATTAAGATGAAAAGAAAACAAAACTTAGCAAAAACTCCAGGACCAGAATTACTTTTGAATTGCACTCACTGTTACTCTATAGACAAATGTACACAGAGCAAAAGTTAAACCAACAGTAATAAACCAGCTAGGCTAACTTGACGCTTTTAGTTGAGGGATTAACATCAGCGGGGAGATTGGGAAACCTCATTTCTCTTCTTCCGAAACGTGCCGTGAGATCTTTTACTTTCACCTGAACAGGTACTGGGAGCCTTGGTTTAACATCTCACTTTAGTGAGAAACTGACTACTGTACACCAATATAACTAGCAAATGGTTTTGGATAGGTCTTTTTGAAGCCATTTTCAGTTCTTTAATATTGGCTAACTCACAGATGGTGGACAAGACATTATGATTAAAAATGCTTATTGTTATGATAAACCCAAAGATCACACTTAAAGCAAGAAATTTTTTGTCAAGCAACATTTTTGTTAAATTGTGTTCTAATACACTGTGATTACCTGGTTCACAGCCAATTTTACGCTTGGTGATATGCAAATGAATTCGAGTGGAAATCTGAAAAAAGAATCTCTCAAAACAGGCAGATTTGTGGGTGCAATTTGCGCCAGCTCGCTGATTCCGCCCAAAGCGGAAGCTCTACGAACTGCCCCCCACCACATTTCAGAAGGCTAATAAAAAGCTAACATTTAAGATCATAAGAGATACAATGGAAGAGGAGTGGAGAAGCAAACAGATCTTTACATTTTTTTTCCCAGCAAGACCTGGACAACATTCAGGCTTGGCAACTAACATTAACGCCACACAAGTGCCAGACAATGACCATCTCCAACAAGAGAGACCTTCACATTCAACAGCATTACCATTGTTAAATCCGCACCCCACCCACCCACCACCCACCCCAACCCCCTACCGCCCCATCAACATCCTGCGGGTTACCAGAAGCCTAACTGAACTAGACATATAATTACTGTGGCTACAAGAGCAGGTCAGAGGCTGGGAATCCTGTGGCGAGTGACTCACCTCCTGACTCCCCAAAGCCTGTTAACTATCTACAAGGCACAAGTCAGGAGTGTGATGGAATAATCTCCACTTGCCTGGATGGGTGCAGCTCCAACTACACTCAAGAAGTTCGACACCATCCAGGACAAAGCAGCCCGCTTGATCGGTACCCCATGCACCACCTTAAACATTCACTCCTTCCATCACCAGCACACAGTGACAGCAATGTTTACCACATACAAGATTCACTGCAGCATCTTGCCGACCCTCCTTCCACAGCACCTTCCAAACCTGCAATCTCTTCCACTTAGAAGGACAAGGGCAGCAGACACATGGGAATACCACCACCTGCAAGTTCCCCTCCAAGCCACACACCATCCTGACTTGGAACTATATCACCGTTCCTTCACTGTCACTGGGTCAAAATCCTGGAACTCCGTCCCTAATAGCACTGTGGGTGTACCTACACCTGGTGACTGCAGCGGTTCAAGAAGGCAGCTCACCACCACCTTCTCAAGTGCAATTAGGGATGGGCAACAAATGTTGACCTAGCCAGTGATGCTCACTTCCTATGAAAGAATTTAAAAAACTTTACATTTTGTAATATATCCTGTTCATGATATTGAGATCCCCTAAAACACCATTGTTTATCGCCACAGTGGCAAATTCTGGAAGTAATGTGCCCTTAATCATGTTTGGAGAAAGCTTTTGAATAAAATCCTGATTTAAGTACCTATATTTAAAGTAAGAAGAACAAAAGACTTGAATTTATACAACATCTTCCATGACCTCAGGATGTCCCAAAGCACTTTACAGCCAAGGAAGTACTTTTGAAGTGTTGTCACTGTTATGATGTAGGAAATGCACAGCAAGTGCAATGGGATAATGAACAGATCATCTGCTTTCAGATATGGTTTGAGGGATAAATTTTGGCCATACTCTGGGGATAACTCCCCTGCTCGTCTTCAAAATAGTGCCATGCGTCTTTTACCTGAGAGAGCAGACAGGGCCTCTGTTTAACATTTCATCCGAAAGGCAGCACCTCCAACAGTGCGGCACTCCCTCAGTACGCACTAAAGTGTCAGCGTAGATTAAGCGGGATGTTTTGGTCACACCTGGAGTTCTTCCTCTTGCCCACTGCACACTGCAACTGAAAGACGTAAAGAGACCCTGGATAAATAACGTAAATGGCATTTCTATCATTTTACTAGGGGTTTCTGTGGTTTTATTCCCAGGCATATAACAGATAAGCAGGAGGATTTCTGCAGAAAGCCCCCTATTTTGCAGAGCCAATCGGTTTTATACATTTCTTGACATTTGATATCTAAAGCAACACCTGAAACAAGCGGACAGTACAAGTCAAGAGCTCTCCCCTTCCAACACCCCTGCACTCTTTCATGTAGAAATGTATTTATTTGTTTAACTGCAGTGGGTAAGGAGATGACTACTATTTTCATTTCAAATTCTTAAAACAACATTTGCTCCAAGGGGCAGATTAGGACTGAGTTAGTCAGGGGCCCTCAGTGGACTTGCAGATCTGACATGTAGTATCATAGTCTAGTAAAATATAAGGGGCACCAAATCCAAACCTTTGATCAGTACTCCCGCAAGATAGACACCACTCCTGCTTACTCCAACGTCTGTGAGATCTCTTAAAACCCTCTTTCCAGACTTTTCAGTGGAAATGTGAAGTCTCCTTCCACTCCCATACTCTCCCTTCCCCTGAAACACTGCCCAACCTGGCAGCAGTATAACCTCAAACTCTCCACGGGCAATACAGCAAGAGATCTGCAAGGATTAGACACAATGGGAATGGTATTATTGGTTTGAAGGGCAGATACAGACTGTCAGGTTTGGGTCAAGGGGTGTGGGGGAATGTTGGTTTGCAGACCTGAGTTGGTGGAGATGCAAAGATGGATGAAGATCCTCGAGTTTTGCTTGACTGTCTTTGTGGATGGGCAAGAAGATAGACAGAAGCTCCAGAAGATTAAATGAATGGGATAAGGCCTACGAGAGGGACAAGCTATTTCTTGCTTCCTGCCAATGGCTCTGCTTGCTAGGAGGGTAGAACTTGGCAATCTGAAGCAGAAAGGAAGAAGGTGCCTTGATTGAAAGGGAAATGATGGTGCCGTGGGCACATTGATCCAATAGACCACAGCAGACATCTCAGATAGATGGTAGCTGGAGCGTGCAGCTGTTAGATGACCACAGGCGATACACCATCACAGACACCTGACAGTATCGGACACCATGTACGATAAATGAGCAGCAGTCCTTTTAGCTGCCAGCAGCAGAAATTCACAAACACAGACAATTTTGCTGCATTAACAAAATAGTGTCCACTGCACCCAGCTAACAATGAAATGGAGAACTGTGCCACAGCGGAACTGTCCCTTTGCTGTTGCTTCACTGAGGCAATGGGCCCATCCTAATCCCTGTCAATCCAACCAGGGCCAATTCTGATGACTATGGGAAGCTCAACTGGATCTTGTCTTCGGTGGACATTCCTCTGATATTGTGACAGAGTCAATGGTGCAGTTATGCCAGAGATGTAAAATCCTAGCATTTCTCCTCTGTCACTCCTGATTGAGTTGGTCTCACCGGAGACACCAGGTGGGGCCTTTACTGCAATTACGCTCACTCCCCACGGAACTTGAGAAGGAGAAAACAAATCACAAAAGCAAAATACGGCGGATGCTGGAAATCTGAAATAAAAACAGAAAGTGCTGGAAATACCCAGCAGGTCAGGAAGTATCTGTGGAGAGAGAAACAGAGTTAACGTTTCAGGTCTGTGACCTTTCATCAGAACCTTTAATCAGAAAACAAGTCACCCCT